>NW_028261385.1:3307979-3617979 GCF_051295495.1 Thamnophis sirtalis
TTTTCTTAAAGAGACAGATGATCCACCGTTCAGCTGGACGGTCTTGGAGAGCCATCATGGCCTCTGCACCCCTCGGAGGCACCTTCTGCTAAGCTTGGATGCCAGGGGAGGAACATGGATGGACCTGAGAGCAAGGGCACCAGGAAGTGGCCTTTGGCAGCAATTTGGCTCCATTATGCCCCCCCCCCCCCCCCCCCCCCCCCCCCGATCAATGCAGAAGGTTGATGCAGGCATGACTGGGAAGTTTTGTTATCAGGCTGGCTGGACGGAGATAAAATCTCCACCAGCAGCTTCACTCCATGTTGGGAACAGACAGGAATCCAAGTCCTTCCTTCCTTCTTTCCTTTTTTCCTTCTTTCCTTCCTTCCTTCCTTCCTTCCTTCCTCTTTCTTCTTGCCTTCTTTTTCTTCCTCATTCCCTCTGTTCCCTCCCTCCCTTTCTTTCCCTCCCTCCCTCCTTTCCTTCCTTCCTTTTCCTTCGTACTTCCCTCTCCTCCCTCCCTCCCTCTCCTTCCTTTCCTTCCCTCCCACTATCCTTTCCTCCCTCCCTTCTTTTTCTTTGTCCTTCCCTCTCCCCCCTCTCTTTCTTTTTCCCCACTCTCCCTCCCTTCCCTTCCTCCTTCCCCCTCCTCCCGTTCCTTCCTTCCTTTTCTTCTCTTCCTCCCTCTTTTCCATCCTCCCTTCCTTTTCTTCCTCCTTCCATCTCCTCCCTCCCGCCCTTCCTTTCTTCCTTTCTTTCCCTCTCCTTCCTTCCCCTCTCTCCCTCTCCTTCCTTTTCCTCCCTCCCTCCTTTCCTTCCTTCCTTCCTTCCTTCCTTCCTCCCTCCCTCCCTCCCTCCCTCCCTCCCTCCCTCCCTCCCTCCCTCCCTTTCTCCATATGATTATGGGGATGCTACAAAGATCAGGATTGTGAATAATCCTCCAAGTGAAGGACATTTCCTTTGCCAAAGATTAAGAATGGAAAATTCCCAACAGCACACAATTTTTTTGCCCACTATGACTTCTTCAACCCACCGAAATAAAAATAGCCCTTAGACTTATATACCGCTTCACGGTGCTTTTGCAGCCCTCTCTAAGCGGTTTACAGAGTCAGCCTCTTGCCCCCAACAATCTGGCTCCTCGTTTTACCCACCTCGGAAGGCTGAGTCGACCTTGAGCCTGGGGAGATTCGAACTGCCAAATTGCAGGTAGCCGGCAGCCAGCAGAAGCAGCCTGCAGTACTGCACTCTAACCACTGCGCCACCGCACAATGTTCGTTCAAAGTTATTCTAGCAATTGCAAGGAAATACGTGACTTAAGACTGCCGATTCCTTTTATGTCTTTGCTCTGCAATCCTCCTATGAACAAAAGGAAGCTGAGTCGCTGGAAGGGGATGATGGGTGGTGGGAAAAACCTGTCTCTCCCCCCTTTTGTTCTGCTCACAAAGCCAACTGTAAGGAGCACCCACGTCAAGTTCCCAGGGGCGATTTTTGTGGTCTCTTTTGTGGGGAAGCACATGGGAGGATTCTCTTTTGGTGATTCGGAAGGTGCGTGTGTGGGGGAAAGCTAACGGGAATAAATTTGTAGTTTCTGAAGACACGCCCGGGATTCAGGCAGATTTGAGGATTTTAAAGCAAGCATTTAATTGCACAAGGAAGGGTGGAGGGCGAAGGGGATTTCTAGCTGTCAGGATCCATGTGGGTGGGGTAGGGCTGGCCTCCGGCAGGTGTGGGAAGCTCCCGGGGCCTTCGCCCGGATGGGCTCCTTGTCTGCCACCTGCAACAATTAGAGGCATCCCAACTACGATGGAGCCAAAATTTCTTTTTCAAAAATAAAATAAAATTTTATTCTCTTATGTACAGTTACAGATATACCTCCACAGGGTTATTGTTCTTTTAAAAATAAAATAAAATAAAACTTTTTATTTTTTCATTTTCATACAAATAACCACAAGTTTACTGCTACATAACCAACATATTTTTTTTATTATTATTAAATATTTACATCAATTCATCTTACCTTCAACCCCCAAAAACGATTATTGGCTCTTCTGCTCTCCATACACCGTATTTGTACCTTATCCATCACTTTCCTTCTCTCCCTCCTCCCTACCTCCTTTCTTCCCTCTATCATCCTTCTCTTCTCTACTTCCCCTTCCTCTCTCCTTCTCCTCCCTCCCCTTTCTACTCTTTCTCTCTTCTTCCTCTTCTCCCACCGCCCTCTCTCCTATCCCTCTCTTCTTCCCCACTCTTCATGTCATGTGCCTGGTGTATTTCAGCCTCTGAACGGGCTCCATTTTATGTTGATGGTATTTATAATTTCATTTCAATAAACATCTTTCATTTTAACACATATTTTCCTTCCTCTTTTTTTTTGGAAAGAAAAAAAAAGGATACATATATAGCAATTACAATTTTAAACCTACATGGCTATTATTCTTATTTATCTTCATCACTTTTACATATTTGTTTTTCCATATAAAAGGTTAAAATATACCTTCTGGGTTGGCTTTGCTTACCATCCCATATACCTATTTTGTGTTATACCACCCTATTTTTTTCTTTTCTTTTCACCCTCCCTCTCTTCACTACTTTCTTTCTTCCTCCCCTCCTTAACCTTTCCTTCTTCCCTTGCCTCTCCCCTCCTCCTCTCTTCCTCCTCCTGCCCTCTCTCCTTCTCTTTCTATCCCTTCCCCCCTTCCTCTCCTTTCCTCTCCCTTCCTTCTCCCCCTTTCTTCTCCTCTCCTCATCTCTTCCTTTCCTTTTCTATTATTGGGGTTATCTCTTTTCATCTCTGAACTGGAGTATTTTTGGGATGGTTTTCCCGCAAACCTTGTTATAATTTTATGCTTATCCTTCCCTGTTACCTTTTCTTCATTATCATATCCTCTCTCCCTCTCTCTCTCTCTCTCTCTCTCTGTCTGTCTCTGTCTCTCTCTCTCTATCTCTCTATCAATCATATAATCTATCTATCTGTCTCTATCTGACTGCCTATCTCTCTATCTATCATATAATCTATCTATCATCTATCTATCTATCTATCTATCTATCTATCTATCTATCTATCTATCTATCTATCTATCTATATCAATCATATAATCTATCTATCTCTATCTGACTGCCTATCTCTCTATCTCTATCTCTATCATATAATATCTATCATCTATCTATCTATCTATCTATCTATCTATCTATCTATCTATCTATCTATCATCATCATCTATCATCTATCTATCTATCTCTATCTGACTGCCTATCTATCTATCTATCTATCTATCTATCTATCTATCTATCTATCTATCTATCTATCTTCTATCATCTATCATCTATCATCTATCATCTATCATCTATCATCTATCATCTATCATCTATCATCTATCATCTATCATCTATCATCTATCATCTATCTGACTGCCTATCTATCTATCTATCTATCTATCTATCTATCTATCTATCTATCTATCTATCTATCTATCTATCTATCTATCATCTATCTATCTATCTCTATCTGACTGCCTATCTATCTATCTATCTATCTATCTATCTATCTATCTATCTATCTATCTATCTATCTATCTATCTATCTACCTACCTACCTACCTACCTACCTATCCATCATCTATCTATCTATCTATCTATCTATCTATCTATCTATCTATCTATCTATCTATCTATCTATCTATCTATCATCTATCATCTATCATCTATCTATCTATCTCTATCTGACTGCCTATCTATCTATCTATCTATCTATCTATCTATCTATCTATCTATCTATCTACCTACCTACCTACCTACCTACCTACCTACCTACCTACCTACCTATCCATCATCTATCTATCTATCTATCTATCTATCTATCTATCTATCTATCTATCTATCTATCTATCTATCTATCTATCTATCTATCTATCTATCTATCTATCAATCAAGATAGGAATGACCTGGCTTGGCTCCCGCTTCGTCTCTCCTGCCTCTTCACTTCTCCGTTCGGTCGTTGGGCGGCAGATTGAAAGCAGGAGCCAAGCCGGGTCATTCCTTCCAAGAGTCAACTTTCCCATCGAATGACTCACTGCTCTAGACTCGAGGAGACCCTCTGCAGTCCCTCTCATATGGCCGGGATGCCAGCGAGAGTGTTGGGCTGAAGAAAGGAGGGATTCTCTCTCTCTCTCTCTCCCACACTCTCTCTCTCGTGTTAGTTGGTGGGCAGACTTAGCACTTCATTAAGTTTGTTTCTCTGTGTGTTGTGTATATATACATGTCTTCATGGGTGCAATTGTGCAAGCATTTTTTTTTCCTCTTTAAAAGAATGTTTGGATTTCTCCTCCCCAAACCTTTAAGACTGAAAGAGTTAGAGTTGAAAGATAAAGAGATTGTCAATCGCCATACTGTTAGATTGATAGGCAATTATGGACTATCTTGATTATATCCTCCTTAGAAAGAATATGCTACTGTATGGTTGAGAAAAAGACCAAACTTCATTCCATGGAAACCCAACAAAGTTCATATGGAGGGTTTCTTTCTACGATGGGCTTCTTGGGTCAACAGTGAATATCAGTTATCAAAAATATAGGTAGAAAATTGAGCAGACAATAGGCAATTACAAAAAGGGAAGCCAACTTTCTGAATTCTGTTTCTTTGCACTAAGTGACTTATAAATAGACTAATGTTCTGAAAACCTAAATTACTATATATTTTAAATAGCTGTAAAGCTATGCTGAAAAAGTTGTTCTCAAGGTATTGTGGTAAATTCAATAAAAAGAAGGGAATTCTTGATGAACTTAAGGAGAAATGAGAGTATTGGATAGTAAATGAAGAAATAAAATTACCAATCAAAGAGAATATTTGCACCTCAGGGTTGAAATGAGATGTTCTCTCTTACTCTTTCCTCTTCCTCTCGTCTCTCTCTGTCTTTCTCATCCTCTTTCTCTTTGTCTCTCTTCTCTTTCTCTCTCCTTCTTTTCCATTCTTCCGTCACTTTCTCCCTCCTTCTCCCTTCTCTGTTCTCTTTGTCTCTTTCTGTCTCTCTCACCCTCTTTCTCTTTGTCTCTCTTTCTCTCTCCTTCTTTCCCACTCTTCTGTCACTTTCTCTCTCCTTCTCTGTCTCTTTCTGTCTCTCTTCCCTCTTTTTTCTTCCTCTCTTCCTCTCTCCCACGCTTTTATCACTTTCTCTCTACCGCCCCCAACCTGTCCCCATACTTATCTTCGACTGATCACGTTTGCAATAATTTACCTTCTTTTCTAAATAGGCGCAGTTCCCTTACTGGATTCCTCGCTCACTCAAACACACACACACACTCATGCACAAAACCATTTTTCTCCATTCCAATTCGGATCCTACAAATCAATTGCTCTATGAAACATCTGTGAAAAGGATTCAGGTGCTCAGGCATGAAAATGTGCCACTCAAACACTATACTTTTCCGCACACACTGAAAAAAAAATTAGAGGGAACATTGGTTATGGGTACTCTAACACTTGAAGGTTTCAATGATAGCTTTCAACCATTTGACCTGGATGGTATGCGGTCTCCTGCTTTCACAGTGGGTTGGACTAGATGATCCCTAAGTCCCTTTCTCTTCTCTTCTCTTCTTTCTAATTATCTTCTCTTCTACTCTACTCTACTCTACTCTTCTATTCTATTCTATTCTATTCTATTCTATTCTATTCTATTCTATTCTATTCTATTCTATTCTATTCTCCTATTCTTTTCTCGTCTTTCTAATTCTACTCTTCTCTTCTCTTCTTCTTATGCTCATTCTCAACAGTTCAAGATCTAAAATAATTAACCTATGCCAAACCCTAATGATGTTAGTAGCAGACACACAACAGCCAGAATTTGCTTAAAGTTAATCTTGCTAATTGCTTTGGTGGCTTAGCATGTGTGTGACCTCACCCGGCTTGCTTTATTGAGTTGTCAAGGTCTAACGCAAACCCAGAAAATGGATTAATTCAGCAAACATGTTCAGGAGTTGTGCAAACACTCCTCTGGAGAACTTACTCTTTGAACACAACCGTCCTTCGGGTTCCCTTCTTGGGAGAATTCCAGGCGCTCAAAGTAAGACGTGGAAGCCTAGATGGGTTTTGTTCTCCTTTCCCAGGTGTGCTTGTGTTACCCTTTCCTGGAACACCTCAATCCATTGATCTCCAGCAGAATAATAGAACAACAGAGTTGGAAGAGACCTTGGACGTCTTCTAGTCCAGCTCAAGCAGGAAACCCTCTACCATTTCAGACAAATGGATGTCCAATCTCTTCTTGAAAACCTCCAGTGATGGAGCACCCACAACTTCTGGAGGCAAGTTGTTCCACTGGTTAATTGTTACTATCAGGAAACTTCTATTTAGTTTTAGGTGACATCTCGAATAGTTTCCAACGTGGCTCCATGCTATTCAACCCACAAAACCTTCAGCTGTGGTAGCTATGGGCTACTATAGAACATAGAATCAGAGGCTTAGAAGGGACCTTGGAGGTCTTCTAGTCCAAGTTATTCATTTAGAAAATTTATATGTCTGCTTAACTGCATTCAGTTTTGGTGGCCACGAGGCTAAAACATATGAAGAACAGTTGCAGGAACCGGGTATGTCTAGTATGATGAAAAGAAGGACCAGGGGAGACATGATAGCAGTCTTCCGATATGTCAGAGGTTGCCACAAAGAAGAGGGAGTCAAGTTATTCTCCAGGGCAGGACAAGAATCAATGGATGGAAACTAATGAAGGAGAGAAGCAACTTAGAACTGGGGAAAAATTTCCTGATAATTACAACAATTAACCAGTGGAACAACTTGCCTCCAGAAGTTGTGAATGCTCCCACACTGGAAGTTTTTAAGATGATGTTGGATAACTATTTGTCTGAAGTGGTGTAGGATTTCCTGCCTGAGCAGGGGGTTGGGCTAGAAGACCTCCAAGGTCCCTTCCAACTCTGCTATTCTATTCTATTCTATTCTGTTCTGTTCTGTTCTGTTCTGTTATACTCTACTCCATTCCATTCCATTATCTTCCATTCCATTCCATTGTCTTCCATTCCATTCAATCTTATTATTCTATTCTATTCTATTCTATTCTATTCTATTCTATTCTATTCTATTCTATTCTATTCTATTCTATTCTATTCTATTCTATTCTATTCTATTCTATTCTATTCTATTCTATTCTATTCTATTCTATTCTATTCTATTCCTGTTCCATTCCTGTTCCATTCCTGTTCCATTCCTGTTTGTTCCATTCCTGTTCCATTCCTGTTCCATTTCTATTCTATTCTATTCTATTCTATTCTATTCTATTCTATTCTATTCTATTCCATTCCATTCCATTCCATCTCACTCAAGGTGACTCCGGATGGCTTACAGCAATAAAAAGTCAATAAATTGATCAATAAACTCCATTCCTCTGGTGACAACCATCAAACCAACCCAAAATCTATTGGAAGGATATGGGAGAATTGAGAAGAAGTTGGAAAGACTAGTCTTCCTCACAGCAAACGATGACGGGGTTGGAGCCCCAAAAATCAAAGGGGAGAATGAAGATATAGAAGATAAAGATAAGACAATAGATGAATTTATTAATGGAGCAAATGTGGGTGAAAGTGGAAAGAAGGGAATATGGAAAAGGGAATTCGATGAATTGGAGCTCTACCCCAGATTCCAGGACACAGAAGAAAAAAATACTAATGATGATAGACATAAGAATATTTTTTTTCAGAAACAAGATTGACAACCAAAGACAAGCTAATTTTAGTAGCAACTGGTGGGCAACAAGATTATCTGAGAGACCCTTCAAGCAACAAAGTGAGGAGAGAAGTCTATAAAAACCTTATAAAGGAGATAAAAAGAAGACTGACACCACAATTGGCAAGAGAGATAAGATTGTTTTGTTACTGGAAAGATACAGGTTGACAATGAAAGTTGATAATAAAAAAATAATTGATTTTGGTGATCAATAAGTAGGAATTTTGTAACTCTTGGATTGTTTTAGATTGTTATCAAATGTTTATTTGCTAACAATTAATTAACCATAATAATAATAATGAAACAATAATGGATACAGTGTAATGATATATACATGTATGGTAATTTAGTAAAATAAATTTGGATATAAATGGCAAATTGTGACTTGGGAAAAAGACCTATAAAATTTTATTAACAAATTTTTATTTAGATCTTGTTATAAAGGTGTAAGGTTTTTTCTTTTTGGGGGGGGGGGTCTAACGAGAGGAGATGGGACATAAATAGTAAATGATTTTTAGCCAATTATAATAATAACAAGGAAATGTTAATGGTCATTAACAATATATACATGCTATGCTATTGGCAAAAGTAACTTGGATATAAATTCTAAACAGTGAGTTGGAAAAAAAAGAGGTGGGGGGAAGGTTTAGAAACTTTATTAATTGACTTTTATTTAAAATATGTCATAAATGTGTAAAGATGATAGATGATAGATTAGATGAGATAGATGATATATGATAGATGAGATAAATAGATGATATATGAGATAGATAGATAGATAGATAGATAGATAGATAGATAGATAGATAGATAGAATGATAGATATATGGATGGAGGGATGATACACAGACTGAACTTAACAGTAGTCCTTAGACATACATACCACTTTACAGTGCTTTATGGAACCTCTCTAAGCAGTTTACAGAGTCAAGCCTTTTGCCCCAACAATCTGGGCCCTCATTTTAGATAGATAGATAGATAGATAGATAGATAGATAGATAGATAGATAGATAGATAGATAGACAGACAGACAGACAGACAGACAGACAGACAGATAGAGATAGATAGATGATAGATAGATGATAGATAGATAGATAGATAGATAGATAGATAGATAGATAGATAGATAGATAGATAGAGTCAACCTTGAGCCTGGTAAGATTCGAACTGTGAAATTGCAGACAGCCAGCAGTCAGTGGAAATAGCCTGCAGTACTTCATTTTAACCACTGTCCGCTGTGTGAAAACTAGTCCTAACTCACTTTTCTTCAGTGCTGTTGTAACTTTGAACGGTTATTAAATGAATAGCTGAGGACTAGCGGTAAACCGCTTTGAATTGATTGTGATGAGGAGCAGCTTAAGAGCCAAAGTCAAAGAATACTGTATATATTGGGAAACTGCAAAATTGCGAAATCGAATTCTGATTTTTCTTTTATTTTGTTTACGGAACTTGTCTGAGGGAAGACTCGGAAGATGATGTGCTGCCACCATCTGCTGGAAGAATTTGGAAAGTCTTGGCAGAAAGTGGATAATGGAAACGAAACCCAGGCCCAGCAGATAGTCCTCAACTTACAACAGTTCATTGAGTAAATGTGGCACTAAAAATGTCCAGCAAGTGAAGGGCAGCTCAAATCTCTGGAGAAACCGCAGATGCCTTGATATGCCCTGTAACCCTGTAAGAAAGAAGGAATTGTTAGGTGCAAAACTGATTCCAGGGAGACCTGAAGCCACGAAGGTCGTTCAAAGCGGAAGAGGTCAAGAAACTCTGAAATGGAAAAGCTGCTGGTGTCTAAAGCCACTGAAGCAAACTCAGTTCTGGAACCAGAAGCTGCATTGAATCACAAAAGTCACAACGTCACAACAATTTTATTTCTTTCTTCATCTAAGTTAACTAGTTTCCCATCTCACAAAGAAAGAGATTCTCGAAGGTCTGCAAGGAAACTAAAATGCAGGGAATCTTTGACCTGCGACCCCAGTCGGGCCCAAAACTTTTGCTGCTAAGCGAGACGGTTGTTAAGTGAGTGTTGCCCCATTTTACAACCTTTCTTGCCACCTTTGTTAAGTGAATCCCAAGAGTGGGATTAAGGAGAAACTTCCGGACAGTGAGGACAATTAACCCCTGGAATAGCTGCCTTCAGGAATTGTGGGAGCTCCATCACTGGAGGTTTTCAAGAAGAAACGAGAGAGCCCCTGATCAGGAAATAGTGTAGCTTCTCCTGCTTGAGCAGGGGCTGGACTAGAGGACCTCCAAGGTCCCTTCCAGCTTTGTTCTGTTCTGTAAGTTAGTCATGTGGCTGTGAAATGAATCCAGATTCCCCATCGACTTTTATTTAGCAATAGCAGTTAGAATTATATACCGCTTCATAGGGCTTTCAGCCCTCTCTAAGCGGTTTACAGAGTCAGCATATCGCCCCCAACAACTAATCCGGGTCCTCATTTCACCCACCTCGGAAGGATGGAAGGCTGAGTCAACCCTGAGCCGGTGAGATTTGAACAGCTGAACTGCAGAACTGCAGTCAGCTGCAGTGCTGCCTTTAACCACTGCGCCACCTCGGCTCTTCTTTATTATTATTATTTATTATTATTTATTATCAAAATTTATATGCCGCCCAATCCCCAAGGACTCCGGGCGGTTTACAAAAAAAGAAGAAAAAAAAAGAGAAAGGAAAAAAAAAAGAAAAGAAAAAAGACAGTTTAAAATCGCAACACCTCATACATTCATTCTAATCGGGGCTGGACCTCAACAGTGAGGTCAACAGCCCCAGGCCTGCCGGAAGAGCCAGGTTTTTACAGCTTTCCTGAAGGCCATGAGAGTGGGCAAGGTTCGGATCTCTGGGGGTAGCTGATTCCAAAGAGACTTTGCTGGTCTGACGGTCATAAAAGGGGATCACGTGATCCCAGGACACTGCAACTGTCGTAAGTACATGCCAGTTGCCCAGCCTCTGAATGCCGGGCTCCATTCTGCTTGTGAGTCCAGGTAGCCGAAGGGGAGGGGGGGGCTGATGGGCGGAAGGAGCTTCCTCGACCTTTCAACTCTGCAATTGTCCCTTTTAGCTTTTTTCAAAAAAAAAAAAACCTTTGTTTCCACCTGCAGCTTTGAGATGGTTGTCGTGTCCTACCAAAACTTGAGAGACCGCCTGCTGCCAATTACCTCCCATAGACCCGTTAGATCTCACAGGGTTGGCCTCCTCCGGGTTCCGTCCACCAGCCAATGCCACCTGGCTACTACCCGGGGGAGGGCCTTCTCTGTGGCAGCTCCGGCCCTCTGGAACGAACTCCCCACAGAGATTTGGACCCTCACCTCCCTCCAGGCCTTCCGAAAAGCCGTCAAAACCTGGCTGTGCCGGCAGGCCTGGGGTTGATGAGCTCCCCTCCCCGCTCGACCTGTGTGGTTGTGTGATTCTTGGCTATTTTAACTACTTGTATTGTGTTCTATGTTCCCCTTTTCCCCTTTTGAGTTGTTCGCCGCCCTGAGTCCCTCCCGGAGAAAGGCGGCATACAAATAAACTAAATCTGAAATCTGAAAACTGCGCGGGACTCCAGCGATGATGGGCAGGGCAGAAATCGGACACAAAAACATCATGTATACAGGGGGCCCTCCAGTTATGACACACAACTGAGCCCAACACTTTGGTTGCTAACTGAGACATTTGTTCAGTGGGTTTGGCCCCGTATTGTGACCTTGGTTGCCCCAGTTGCTAAGTGAATCACTGGAATTCCTCAATTAGTCCCATGGTTGTTAAGTGAATCGGGTTTCTCCTTTGGCTTTGCTGCTCAGATGGTCGCATAATGGGATCACGTCCCTCCTGGGACAGCGCAACCGTCATAAATGTGAGTCGGTTGCCAAGCATCTGAATTTTGATCATATGACCGTGGAGATGCCGCAACGGTCATAAGTGTGAAAAACAGTCATAAGTCACTTTGTCCAGTGCCGTTGTAGACTTGAACTGTCACGAAACAAACTGATATAAGCCAAGGACTACAAAACATCATATAAGATAACGTAGCATCACATCACGTAATGTCATATATCATATATCATGAATCCTGTATCCTGCATCATATATCATGTACCATGTAAGAATAAAGTGGATCAGCCATAATCCTGGTTGGGGTCTTTGGAGATCCAGCAGGTGGAGAGCCTCCCTCCCTCCCTCCCTCCCATTGGGCCATTCCATAGGAGACCCCTGGCTTTGCTCCCCATGATATGGCCAATGTGATCAAGGGGACCCTCCATATCCTACCCCCATCACCTGGGGGAGTGGGAGGCCCCTGGGGTCATGGCCTCAGCTGCCCCCACGAGGACATAAAGGATGCTGTGATGTCATGGCCCCTGAGGGCAGACCAAAAAGGCCCAAGGGAGGAGAGGAGAGCGGTGGAGCCTTGAGTTAAGCAGCTCTGCTTTCTCTCTGCTGCCTGTCGCTCGCTCTCCGTCTTCTCTCTCTAGAGGAGTTTTAGTTTGGTTGAGGTGTCGAACCAGACAGTTGTAGAGGTACAAAGGACAAGAATTCCTCTGTAGAATCCGTGACCCGTCAAAACCGCGGTCCACAAAATCGCGATCGACGAAAGCGCGCATTTGACGTCATCGCAGCGCGACGGAAAAAATTAAAAATTGAAATAACAATAAAATCAAAGCAAGCCGATTCACATAAAGGTAAGGTTTAGGTTTAGGGTTAGGTTTAGGGTTAGGGTTAGGTTAAGGGTTAGGGTTAGGTTTAGAGCGTTAGGGTTACGTTAAATTTTACGTTAAAGGTTAGCGTTAGGTTTAGCGTTAGGTTAAGGGTTAGGTTTAGGGTTAGATTTAGGCTTAGGTTAAGGGTTAGGTTTAGGGTTAGGTTTAGGGTTAGGTTTGGGGGGGGTTAGGGTAAGGTTTTCGCTTTATTTTTACATTTTTCCATCACAGCGCGATGTTTCTGTCGCGCTGTGATGACGTCAAATGCGCGCTTTTGTCGACCGCGATTTTGTCGTCCGCGGTTTTGTGGTGGAACCGTAGAATCAGCAGCTCCTTGGGCAGCCTGAGCGTTCTGAGTTGACCCAGGAAGAACATGGGATAGGTAGATAGGTAGATAGGTAGATAGGTAGATAGGTAGATAGGTAGATAGGTAGATAGGTAGGTAAGTAGGTAGGTAGGTAGGTAGGTAGGTAGGTAGATAGATAGATAGATAGATAGATAGATAGATAGATAGATAGATACAGACAGACAGACAGACAGACAGACAGACAGACAGAGGTAGATAGATGATAAATGATATAGATAGATAGATAGATAGATAGATAGATAGATAGATAGATAGATAGATGGATGGATGGATGGATGGATGGATGGATGGATGGATGGATGGATAGATAGATATAGACAGACAGACAGACAGACAGACAGACAGACAGACAGATAGATAGATAGATAGATAGATAGAGGTAGATAGATGATAAATGATAGATGATGATAGATAGATATAGACAGACAGAGATAGATAAATAGACAGACAGACAGACAGACAGACAGACAGATAGATAGGTAGATAGATGATAAATGATAGATGATAGATGATGATAGATAGATGGGTAGATGGGTAGATGGGTAGATGGGTAGATGGGTAGATGGGTAGATGGGTAGATGGGTAGATGGGTAGATGGGTAGATGGGTAGATGGGTAGATGGGTAGATGGGTAGATGGGTAGATGGGTAGATGGATGATGAATGATAGATAATAGATGATAGACAGACAGACAGACAGGACCTCCAATGACCCCTCTGGAGTTACAAACCTTCTCCCTTGTTGATAGGATCTGCTTCCAGGTCTAGCATTCGTTCTTCACGGCAGGATGTCTCACATGCTGAAAAAGTTGCCCTTCCTGAAGGACAGCCAGGAGGCCCATCCACAGATGACTAACAATGATCTGCAGCGGTGGGACAACCAGGAAGCCCAATTCTCAAGCTCCCACCCATCCACTTCCTCAGCCGCTCAGCGAGCCATGCAAGTCCTGCCTCTGCTGGTGAAGTCTTCTCCAGCTCCTATGGAGTTCAGGAGGAAGAGTCAGCTTCCGGTGCTAGGGCTGCCCGATTTGGCCCAGAGAGGATCTGTCAAGCCCCCTCTGAGGGCTGCTCAGATGGAGATGAAACATGGCCAGAAGGAGCTTCCTTCCCTGCCAAGAGGGCCTGAGAGCGAAAAGGCTCGGAGAAGCAGCCTTGACCAGGGGAGAAAACGCTCCCAAGATGCCATCCTATCTTTATATCCAGGTATCTATGCTGCAGGGCTGGGCTACCTCTGGAACCAGCCATTCTCCTATCGCATCAGCCCATCCCACCCTATCAATCAATCCGTCTATCAGAACAGAGCCAGGAGGGACCTTGAAGTTCTTCTAGTCCAACCTCCTGCTGAAGCGGGAGTCCCTATACCATATCAGATTTCTGGTGGCAAGCTGTTCCACTGGTTGGTTGTCCTCACTGTTAGGAAATTTCTCCTTAA
Source organism: Thamnophis sirtalis (assembly GCF_051295495.1). Lineage (NCBI taxonomy): Eukaryota > Metazoa > Chordata > Lepidosauria > Squamata > Natricidae > Thamnophis > Thamnophis sirtalis. The sequence goes on from NW_028261385.1 coordinate 3,322,149, forward strand.
TTCCAGGTTCCTTCTCTCCCTTGATTAGTTTCCATCCATTGCTCCTTCTTCTGCCTTCAGGTGCTTTGGAAAATATGTGGACTCCCTCCTCTTTGTGCCAGCCCCTCAAATACTGGAAGACTCCTCTCATGTCTCACACACACACACAGACACACAGACACAGACACACACACACACACACTGCCCTTCTTTTCTCTAAACGAGCGAAACCCAAATCCTGCCACTGTCCTTCATCAGGCAGGATCTCGAGGCTTGTGACATGTTTGACTCCTCCCTCAGGCCCAGCCTGGCCCTCCCCTACACACCCCTTTCCCCTCTTCCCTTCGAGAAGGCTCCTCCCGTCCAATTGCCCCTCGATCTCATCCTGTCTCTCCTTCCCAGAACTGTCGGACGAACACTTCCGTTATTTGTGGGAGAACAAGAGGTCGCTCAAAGGCAAATCGGTAAAAGAAATCTTGGACTCGATGGAGGACACAGAAATATTGGATACCATCTTGGAACATCTTCATCCTCCCCAGGTAAGCAGCTGGGTTTGTGTCGCTGGGGGCCCGGAGGTCCTTCGTGGAGAGGTTGCGGAAGCCACTGCTGTCACGATGGAGATAATTGACCCCCAAAAGTAGACAAAGGTGGTTCTGGAGAAGTGGCTGGACGATGGGGCCCTTGGTGGGGGGAACATGGAAGGACATGGAATGATCGCCTGAACCATTTAGGACTCCACCTGAACATCAGGACAATGTGGTCCTTAGAATCTGTCACCAGCCCTGGAACGCTTCCAATCCATGGAGAAAACCCAAAGAAGATGGAGATTTTGGGGTATCTGGGATCCCACCTCCAAGGCAAAGGTCTTCTGACCCATGCTTCCTTAAAAAGCAGGAAGCAAAATCTAGGTCCCAGCAAAACCTCTTTTACTGACACGACTGTGAATTCCTTTCATTCAAGGTCAGCCAGGCTTGGCAAACAGACTTTCAGAGGAATATTTATCTACACGAACCTTATCTCGCTCGGAGAACTGCCAGATAATTAGTTTCCAAACACACGGCAAGGCAACACTTGGCACAGCGTCTCTCTTTATTTTTTTATTTTTTAGACATAAAAGACAACATAAAAAATCTCCTTGCATTTATATTCTAATTTCCTATGTCTCATTTTCTGTAACATTTGTAGATTAGTTGCTTTCTTAGTAAATCTTACATGGACCTCCCTTGGGAGGGCATTTCTCATTGCATATCTTGTATGTACTCGGAATGCTTGATCTATGCCATCTATCATCTTCTCTGGAGATATCTCTAATACGTTTTTCAATATCTCAGATATTATCTGTACTAGGTTCTCTCTTTTTCTTCTATGTTTTGAAATCTTAGGAAAAATTCAGACCTATCCATCTCCCATCCTAATATTCCACTGCTTTCCCTTTCCACATCACTCAATTTGCACACATTTCATGACCCAACTACATTATCAGTGCTGGTGAGTGTGATGTTTGCTCCCTGCTTATTTGGGACAAGCTCCTGTATATAAACAGAGAGCAAACTTCACTCCCTTCTAGCATTGATGATGTTCCCTAGTTGGACCATGAAACGTCTGCAAGAAAACAACCAAGGTCAGAGAGCATCAAGGACCACATAGTCCTCATCATCATCCCCTACCCTCTTCTTTCCTCTCCCTCCCTCCCTCCTTACTCCTCCCCTCTCTTTCTTCTCCTCCACTCTGAAAACCTTTCATTTCCCCCCTTTATCCACCAGGTGAGGGTGGGGCTTTGCTAGCAGCGGTAGCCCTTCCGTCCCAAGGAACGGCCCATAGATTTCCACTGCTCTTCTCTCCTCTGCCTTCTGGGCATCCACATGTCAGGCACTGTGCCCATCTGTTCCTCCTCTTCCTCATTAGCTGCCTCCAGCTCTGGGGGCTATTGACCCTCCATCTGAGGGCTGATGGATGGCCCAGGCTCCATCTTTTTCTTTTTCTCTCTCTCTGCCAGCTCCATTCCCTCTTTCCCTCAGAGCTCCCAGGTTGCCTTGATGCTGACCCTGACTCCCATACCACCATCTCCTCCTCCTCCTCCTCCTCCTCCTCCTCCTCCTCCTCCTCCTCCTCCTCCTCCTCCTCTTCCCCCTCTGATTTGGGAGGGGAGGGAGACCAACCTTCCTTGGAAACACAGAAAAACATCTTCCTTCCTCTGCTCCTTCACTTCTTCACACTTCTTTTTTGTTGTCCTTGTTGTGATTGTTGTCCAAGCAGATTCCTGCAGACCACAGAGTCCCCAGGGGGAAAATCAATGAATTGCAGCCCATCAACCAGAAGGCTTCAATGCAACAAAGTGCTTCCCACTTCGTGTCTAAAGATAAGGTAAATATGCTGAGCGTTTCCCCTTTTAGGGTGGCAGTTGTCTTAGACAAAGGTCAGAAGAGGACAACTTGCTGTGGTCAACTCCCCACTGTCCACGAATCACGTCCGAACTTAGAACGGGTTAATTTAACAATTTCATTCTTTCCAATAATGTTAAAAATCAATTTTAACATTTGTCGTTTCATTGTCTCTCCTTTGGCATCCTTTCTTTGGTGCTTATTTCCACATTTCTTTGATATTAGACAGAGAAATGAATTTTAGAATTACAGACTTGGAAGGGGGCCTTGGAGATCTTCTAGTCCAACCCCTTGCTCAAGCAGAAAACCCTTTACCACTTCAGGCAAATGGTTGTCCAATCTCAACTTAAAAGCCTCAAGTGATGCAGCACCTACAACCTCTGGAGCCAAACTGTTCTACTGGTTAATTGTTCTCACTGTTAGAAAGTTCCTCCTTAGTTCTAGGTTGGTTCTCTCCTTGATTAGTCACAGACTAACATAATAAGAGAGTTGGAAGGGACCTCGGAGGTCTTCTAGTCCAACTGTCTGCTCAAGGAGGAAACCCTCTACCCTTTAAGGCAAATGGTTGTCCAATCTTTTCTTAAAAATCTCTAGTGAAGAAGCATCCACAACTTCTGGAGGCAAACTGTTCCAGTGGTTAATTGTCTTCATTGTTAGGAAGTTGCTCCTTAGTTCTCCTTGATTAGTCACAGAATAACATAATAAGAGAGTTGGAAGGGACCTCGGAGATCTTCTACTAAGATCTTCAACTAAGAAGTTTCTACTTAGTTCTAGGTTGGTTCTCTCCTTGATAAGTTTCCATCCGTTGCTTCTCGTCCTGACTTCTGGTCCCTTGAAGAATAGGTTGACTCCCTCTTCTTTGGGGCCACCCCTGAGATATTGGAACACTGCTATTAGTGCAACTCTTGTTCCCTGCTGAGTGGGCCATGGCGAGTAAGCCATGCTTAGTTGGAAATGGCTCTGTGCTTGACCACACTTGCTCCTTTTCTGATCATCCTTTGTCCTGTGCTTCCTTTTCCTGGATGATGGGTGGAGCTCCCTCAGACTCACAAACTCTTTTTCCAACCTTCAGTTAAACCTGTACAAATACTATGGCTTAAAATTGAAGAATACCAAGCAGAAGGACCTTGTGAAAGATCACCTCCAAAAGCTTCTGGCAATCACACTTGCGGACGAGACAGACAGAGAGGTGAGTGGGAGTGGGCTGCCTGTGGGGGCTGAGACATCCAATGTGAGGTCCTTGGTGTTCTCTGAGCTTGGTTATAAGAAATGTAGACCTTTTGCGACCCAACTAGGTCATTTCATCAGTTCTAGAAGGGAACAGGTTTTGAAGAGGGGAGGTGAAGGGAGGAGAAGGAAATAGGAGAGAGAGGAGGAGGAGGAGGAGGGAGGAGGAGGGTGGGAGGAGAGGAAGAAGAGGAAGGAGGGGAGGAGGAGGAGAACTGTGGGGATTTGGAGGAGGAGAAAGAAGAAGATTAAAAAAAGAAAATGTGCAAATATTGTAATTCACAAGCATCGCTTTGCCTAGGGAGTCTCGGAGACCATCCACCTGGCTGCATTCCATCATCTTCCAGAAGTTCTTTTGGTCCTCAAGGAGGTCGGTAACATCATGCAGCCCAAGAGACCATCTCTCTCGGAAGGCTCCCATGAGGTAAGACCAGGGATGGGGTTCCAAGGTCCAAAACTCAGTAGAGAAGAAGGCTGGGGGATTCTGGGAGGGAAAGTCCTAGATGTTTAGAAGGACGGATGTTCCAAGCCATCTGCTCTCTTCAGACTGGTCATATATTTCAAAGACCTGAGACCAGCGCTGAGATTGTAAGTGGGGCTGGAAATTCTCCACCTCCATCTCCTGGAGGACCATTTTATAAGACTAGAGAAGATCATGAGTTGCCCAACAAACATCTCAAGTAGACTCAAAGGTGCTTTTTCAAAGGGATTGGACTTAGTTTGTCCTTGAAGACATTTCGCTTCTCATGCAGGAAGCTTCTTCTGTTTTGACCAAAGTCAGAACTGAAGAAGCCTCTTGGATGAGAAGCGAAACCCTTTCAAGGAAAAAATCAAGTCCAGTTGCCTTTGGAAAAAGCCCCTTTGGGACAACCATGACCTGGATGACTAAGAATCTCCATCTGCTTCCATCCATGACTTCTTGTCTTGTCTTCTGGTGCTTTGGAAGAGAGTTTGACCCCCTCGTCTTTGTCCTGGCAGGACTCACAATATCTGTCTGACAGAAGGATTAGGACAACATTAATCCTCTGCTATGGACAAGCAGCCCAGGGAGCCTCCCCTGAAGACCTGGCTGTTTACATCCAGCCCATCGTGTCCGAAATTCTGGTCCAGTACTCCACCATGAACAAGGTAGGCTGGTTTCCACCCTCGTGTCAGTGCTGGCAGAACTGTTGCTTTCCTCTTGTTAGTTCCTTGATCTGTTGTTTACTGCTGCCTTGTTTGTCTGGGGTTAATCCCTGCTTATCTGGATTTCAGTTGCTGGTGGAAAAATATAAGAAACGTCTGTAAAAAAACGAACCAAGCTCAGGGGGTACCAAGGGCTCCATAGTTCAACCCTCAGTTAAAAATATCCCCTTTTGGTGAACAAGGACAACCTGACTGCAGTTCTTAGAGGTTGCTGGGGAGAATCTGGGTTCAACAGGCGACCTCCAGCCCCCAGTTATGCCTCCCATTCAGATCTGCTTCCTGTTCCAATTGAGATGATGAAATGCTAGTGGTTTCTTTATTTATGGTAAATAAATACCATAGGCTGTGCATTATCTTCTTTCTTCCTTTTCACACAACTACCTGTGACGTGTGTTGGATTGAGAGAGAAGAACTGGGCCAGATGTGGACTCACCCAGCTGGCTCTCATGCTGAAGGCGGAACTAGAACTCACAGTCTCCTGCTGATTGGCTCAGACAGTTTGAAAGTCAACTGACTTTCATGGCTATAGTGGGACTAGAACTCTCCATCTCTTGGTGATTGGCCCAAAGTTTCTCAACTGCTTCTCCTGCCTAAGGCGGGACTAGACTCTCCATCTCTTGGTGATTGGCCCAAAGTCTCTCAGCTGGCTCTCATGCCTAAGGCGGGACTAGAACTCACTATCTCTTGGTGATTGGCCCAAAGACTCTCAGCTGCCTCTCATGCCTAAGGCGGGACTAGAACTCTCCATCTCTTGGTGATTGGCCCAAAGTCTCTCAGCTGCCTCTCATGCCTAAGGCGGGACTAGAACCCAGAATGTCCAGGGGGCATTTTGATTGGGAGTCCCCCGGAGTTCAAGAAAAGACAGTCGGCTACGTAAAGGTTGAAATAAATAGATGCCCCCTCTTCCTCCTGGTGTCTTCTCACCTCACCCTCTTCCCACTTGGGTTTCCCAGGACGAAGGTCTGAAGAAAGCCTTCATGAAGTCCATCATCATGGTCACCAAAGCGGCTGCCTTCAGCAGGAGGCAAGACCTCCATCTACCCGAGAAACAGGAATTGGCCACCAAGATCATTGTAAGTGGGGAGGGGGGGGGCAGGTGCTCCTGGGCGCATTGAAAGAGAATTTGAACTGAATTGAGTTCCAATCAATTGGGCCCCAAATGATTCTGTTGCTAAGTGGGACGGCTGTTAAGTGAATTCTGCCCCATTGTATGACTTCTCTTTCCACCGTTGCTTGCTGAATCACTGTCGTTAAATTAGTCGCACGGTTGCTTCATGAAACTGGCTTCCCCATTGTTTTTATTATTAGTGTTTATTTTTATATCTAGAGACAGACAAACAGACAGGAAAATAGATGATAGATGGATAGATGGATAGATGGATAGATGGATAGATCAGTGTTTCTCAACCTTGGCAACTTGAAGATGTCCGGACTTCAATTCCCAGAATTCCCCAGCCAGCATTTGCTGGCTGGGGAATTCTGGGAGTTGAAGTCCAGACATCTTCAAGTTGCCAAGGTTGAGAAACACTGGGATAGATGGATAGATGGATAGATGGATAGATGGATAGATGGATAGATGGATAGATGGATAGATGGATAGATGGATAGATGGATAGATGGATAGATGGATAGATGGATAGATGGATAGATGGATAGATGGATAGATGGATAGATGGATAGATAGGGATGTATGAATGTATGGATGGATAGTGAGAGAGAGAGAGAGAAAGAGAGAGACAGACAGACAGACAAATATTTAATATATAAACTAGAATGAAAAATAGAAATGGGAAATTAAGGGAAGAAAGAAGAAAAAAAAGGCATTGAAACTTTCTAGAAGAAACTACACAGCCAATATCCAGAATGGCAGAGGGCGGAATTGTATAACGTTAAAAGCGGTGGATTCAACTCCCAGAATTCTCCGGCCTTAAAGGATTCTGGGAGTTGAAGTTCACAGGTCGTAGTGAGACACTAGTTACCCATCCCTCACTTAAACCATGGTCAGGAGACACTGCAAACTGCCATCAATGCAGGCTGGTTGCCAAGCGACCAAAATATGATCCTCTGATCCCTGAGGAAGAAGAGCCTCTCAGAACTTCAAATCTGGGTCATAAGTAGTCCTTGGGTGTTAGAATTAGAAGAACAAAGTTGGAAGGGACCTTGGAGGTCCTCTAGTCCAGCCAGGAAACCCTACACCACTTCAGACAAATGGCTATTTGGAAATGGAAATTTCCCCTTAGTTCTAAGAGGGATCCTGGAGAGATCTATCATAACTTTAAATGGTGGCTAAACGAGCAGTTGTAAGTTGAGGACTTCCCGTGTCAACCAGAAAAGGCATAGGGATGCGAATAGTGCCAGCTGGATGGTGGCCACATCTCAGGAGCTTCCTTACATGTCTTTCCTTCTTTCAGGAAGTCATTGAAGATGAGCCCGCGAGACCCCTGTCCGTCGTAATTCTCCATCAAGCCATCGTCACCATCATGTGCATGAGGTACGTATCTGCACCACACTCATCTTCCCACCAGCTGGAGAGGAACTTGGAGTTGGACCAAGTGATGGGATTTCCATGCCAAGTCCCTGTGCTCTAGAACGTGTGTGTGTGTCAAACTCCATTTCACTGAGGGACACATCAGGGCTGTGGCAGGTGGGTGGATAGATGGATGGAGAGAGAGGGGGGGAAGGAGGGAGGGAGGGAGGGAGGGAGGGAGGGATAGATAGATAGATAGATAGATAGATAGATAGATAGATAGATAGATAGATAGATAGATAGATAGATAGATAGATAGATAGATAGATAAATGGATAGATAGATCCAGGAGAGCAGGAGTTCAAACTCCATTTCATTGAGGGACACATAAAGGCTGTGGTGGGATGGATGGATAGATGGATGGAGATTTGGATGGAGAGATGGATGGAGTGAGAGAGTCAGAGAAAGAGTGAGAGTGAGATAGTGAGAGTGAGAGAGTGAGTGTGTGTGTGTGTGTGTGTGTGTGTGTGTGAGAGAGAGAGAGAGATCCAGAACTTTGTAACTTTAATAAAATTTGTATGCCGCCCATTCCCAGGGGACTCAGAAGACATTTCCTTACACTGAGAACAATCCATCAGTGGAAGGGTTTGCCTCCAAAAGTTGTGGGCTCTCCATTACTCAAGGTTTTCATGAAAAGAGAGGACATCCATATGACTGGGATGGTTTAAGGACCATCAAGCAAGAGTTGGAGTAGAAGACCCCCAAGGTCCCTTTTAGCCCCCTGAGTCTAGGATCTCCTCACACCTCCCTCCCCTTTTCTTGTCTTTCATCAGCCGTATGAAGCCCTCCTTGCCCTCTGAGGTGAGGTCTGAAGTGGTCAACCAAAGCATCCGGAAAGTGTTTTCATTGCCAGCTATCAAGGTGTCCACATTCAAAACAGATAGCCAACCCCCATCATCTCACTCTCAGGTGAGCAGTCCAGATGGAGTAAAGCAATAGGGGATCCACCTAGAAACAAGGATGCAGTGAACAGGATTCCTGATCTCCTCAACAGCCCTGGATCCATCCCTCGAGCCAAATGTCCCCCTTGGCCTGTCCCTTCCTCTTTGGTCTTGAAAGTCTGCTTCCCCTTCTCGTTCTACGTTTCTGGATCCTAGGAGTCCCTATTTTGAATCATCTAAACATCTCCAGGGGGTTTTCATCCCCATCTTTTCTCTCTTCCTCCACTTCTCTTTTATCTTCTGGTTGAAGGATCTTCTCAAGACCAATTCTCATCTCCTCCCTTTGCCCCCCAACAAAAGAAGGGCCATGGTGGGGCAGAGCAACCATGGTCTGCAGGCACTAGCTATGATTCCTAGGCAGTCTCAGATAATCCTCAGAATTCAGATGCTTAGCAACCTGCTCAGATTTATTTATTTTTTTAAACAATTTTTATTTATTTTTGAAGAGACAAACAAACATAAAAATAAAAAAGCCATCTTCCGTTACAAATTGTAGAAAGTGTGTCAGTTGGTAACAGCATTTCCAAGCATCTCTTCCATAGACATCACCTACTTTTCATATCAAATAGCATATTTTAAGTTCACCTATATTCATGTATATCACGATTATTATAGCTCAACCTTAATTTGACTATAATAGTTTTTATATCCTTTTATATATAATATTCAAAATCTAGAATAGGATTATATGATAACATTCTATTAAATCATCCTAAAATCATCCAATCACAATACATCTTTATAACATATTCTGGATAACGCTTTTAAACCTCCTCTCATATTCTCCATGTGTTGTTTATATAAAATTTCACATTATCAAACTAATATATCTATATGTATTGCTATCATTATTAATCATTATTTAACTATAGCTATTGTCGCTTCATTTTATACATACAACTAGTAAACTAAATTTACTTTAATTTTTATTATACATTTTCATTGCATCAACCTGTGTCCCTCCAGCAATAGTAGGGTCTTATATCTCTTGCCATTTGTGGCATTAATGTTCTAGTTACTTTCTTAATAAATCTTGTAGAAAACTCCCTCGGCAACATGCTGTTCCTTTCGTATCTCACAAAAGCTTGAAACCCAACACCTGCTCTTTCCATCAGCTTATCTTTGGTTATCACTGGTACTTCTATCAAGATTTCTCTCCTTATCTCCGTCAATTTTTCTCTCTTTTCTTCTTCTGTGCTTTGAAGTCTGGGGTAGAGTTCCAATTCATCCATCTTCCCTTTCCATATTCCGCTCTTGCCATTACCAACCATGCTCACTTTGTTGTCTGTATCCACAGTTTTCTTATCTCTTTGCTCATTTTTTTTCTCCATCTTTTGAACTCTGTCCTCCACTTTCTTCATTTGGTAAACTTCCTCAGTTTCTCCATCAGATTTTTCTGTTTTGTATTCCATATTCTCCAATCTCTTTTCAATTCTCTCTGTCACAACTAATAGATTTTGAATTTCAAACATAATCATTTGCAATATTAGTTTCTTTTTCCTGCTGCACCGTTCTTCCAATTTTGCAGGCACTGCCACTATAGGATTCAAGGCTATTTTAATAAACTTCAAACAGATTCATTTATTATCTTTCAAGTCAAAATGTTGTCTTTTCTCCAATAGCTAGTGATAGAACTATCAAAAGGCATCTGTATAAACAACTTGTGCTCTTCCTAGTTTCATTAAATGAACTGGAAGAACCTTGAATCTCAAGTGATCAAAGAGAAAGAAGAAAAAACAATGTATCCAGTCTCCAGCCTCTTAAGTGGCAGCGTAACTGCTTTTCTTCCTGTTGTTACAACCCTCTTTATAATCCTTCTTATTATCTTCTTTATATTCCAAACTTAAGAAAGAAAAAAAACCCTTAAATAGAGATAAAAAACAATCCATTCAATCCAATCAAGCATTATAAAAAAAGAAGGAAAATTTTAATCCATAGGTGTAGGCAAAAGTGAAAAAAGAAGAAAAAAAATTAATCCATTCAGTTTAAAAAACAGGGAGCCTTTGCCAAAATTCCATCCATGAAAAAAAATAGAAACAGGATAACACACTAAGTTTAATGTAGATTAATTTCGCTGCTTACAGTCTTCTATCTTCAATTTTAATTTAATTTTTTTTGGGGGTAGTCTCTTTTTCTAATAATAAAATTTCCTCACCAATTCGACACACTTTCTCTTTTTGCTTTCTTCCCATTCCGGAGCTGTCCCAACTACAACAGCTTCATTAGCTGCGTTTCTGTCACCGGAAAGAAAGGCTATTCCTGGATCTTTCATGGACTTTGTGGTGTTCCCTGAGATCAGCAGGAAGTGCCCTTCTCACTGTCTCTGCAGGACAGTTTAGGTCCGAAAGGACTGTCCAACAGCAGAAATATTGACTCCGATCTTGGAGCACCAAGATCACACATCGTGCCGTCGTGACGTCAGCCCCTTTTTTCTGCAACAGGTTCAGATTTATGATATTTGCAGCATTCTGGGGTGACCTCTGTGACCTTCCAACCAGTTAATAGGGAAGCTGGATTCACTTAACAACCGTGTGACCAACTTAACAACCAAAGTGATTCACTTAATCACTGTGGCAAGAAAGGTCACTTAGCGATGGAAATTTTGGGCTCAATTGTGGTCATAAGATGAGGACTGCCTGTATTTGAATCTCCTAGAACTGTTAAGGAAGACATTCAACTTTTTAGTCAATCTGTTCTGAACTCAAAAAGGAAGGAAGTCCTTTTGTTCCTCAAGTTCAGCAGAGAAAGCATTTCTTCCCCCTCTGGAAGAAAGACCGGCCCTGCAAGGTTGGCCACTCTGTTTACTGTAGACTTCTGGACTTCAACTCCCAGAATTCCATGGAGGGCTCAGGAAGGTTGGGAGCTGCATTGCCCCAGTCAGAAAAGGGCCATCAGTTCCCCACCCCTGGATTTCTGCCTCTTTCAGGGGCCGTTCCTTCCTTGAGGCCCCTCTTTCCTTCTGACATTTTCTCCTTTTTTTAGGATTTCTATCATCAGACAGCCACTGCCTGCAACAATATGTTGACCGGATTGCTGTCCGAGGCTCCCAATTTGGATGCCCTGCAGGAAATCCTGACGGTAAAGAGAGATCCTTTCTTGGGGTGGGTCGCCCGGTCAGCCAGATGTTCAGGCTGGATTTGGCCCTTCTGTCCCCCTGTGGAGTCTGTGGCTCTTCCGACTGGGAATGACCCATTCCTCCTTTCCTCCTTCTCCTTCGTTTCCCCTGGCAGCACACAAATCCATGGATCAATTCTCCTAAGAGCCACGAGAGAGAGAGGGCCCTCAAGACCATCAAGCACCTCCTCAAGTTCGTTTCGGACAATGTCAATTTCGACGTAAGTCTCCCCTTGGGTTGAGAAGCAAAATGTTTTCAAAGAAAGGAAAACCCCCAAGAAAGTCCAGCTGCCTTTTGGGAAAAGAACCTTTGGGATGTGACCAGGAGGATACAAGGAGTCCTGCTTGAGCAGAGGGTTGGAGGAGAAGACCTCCACGGTCCCTTCCAGCAACTGCGGTTCTGTCATGCTGTGATACTGAGATTCTGTAATTCTCAGGATCTGTGATTCAAAGATTCTGAGATTCTGTAATTCTCAGATTCTGTGATTTAAAGATTTTGAGATTCTGTAATTCTCAGAGTCTGTGATTCAAAGATTCTGAGATTCTATAATTCTCAGGATCTGTGATTCAAAGATTTTGAGATTCTGTAATTCTCAGATTCTGTGATTCAAAGATTCTGAGATTCTATAATTCTCAGGATCTGTGATTCAAAGATTTTGAGATTCTGTAATTCTCAGATTCTGTGATTCAAAGATTCTGAGATTCTACAATTCTCAGGATCTGTGATTCAAAGATATTGAGATTCTGTAATTCTCAGATTCTGTGATTCAAAGATTTTGAGATTCTGTAATTCTCAGAGTCTGTGATTCAAAGATTCTGAGATTCTATAATTCTCAGGATCTGTGATTCAAAGATTTTGAGATTCTGTAATTCTCAGATTCTGTGATTCAAAGATTCTGAGATTCTATAATTCTCAGATTCTGTGATTCAAAGATTCTGAGATTCTATAATTCTCAGATTCTGTGATTCAAAGATTCTGAGATTCTATAATTCTCAGGATCTGTGATTCAAAGATTCTGAGATTCTGTAATTCTCAGATTCTGTGATTCAAAGATTCTGAGATTCTGTAATTCTCCAGTTCTGTGATTCAAAGATTCTGAGATTCTGCAATTCTCAGGTTCCGTGATTCTAAGGTTCTGAGAATATGAAATTCTCAGGTTCTAGGAATCAAAGATTCTGAGATTCTGAAATACTCGGATTCTGTGATTCAAAGATTCTGAGATTCTGAAATTCTCGGGTTCTATGAATCAAAGATTCTGAGATTCTGTAATTCTCCCGTTCTCTAATTCAAAGATTCTAAGATTCAAATATTTGATGATTCTATGATTCTAACATTCTGTGTATCTAAGATTCTGTGGTTCCGTGGTTCTTATTCCCTGATTTCAGCTGGCTGAAAGCTTCATGAGCCCCCTCCCCTTCTCTCTCCTCTTTCCCCTCCTTTCCCCTTCCTTTCTTTAGACAACAGCTGACTTCTCTTTGCTGGGGCAGCTGGTGGCTTTGCTGGCCCTGCACATTGGCGACACCAGCCCAGTAGTTGGCCAGACGTCCGCAGAGGCTGCCTACCACCTGCACCACCTCCTCATGAGCAAAATGGGTGAGAACTTTGGATTCCAAGGGTTGACTTGCTGCAAGAAGACCAGGGATGCCCCCTGCCCAGGAGAGCATTGGGTGGCACAGCCTGTGGCTTAGCCAAGATGGGTCATTGGGCTTGGCAGAGATACCTGGAATTGGCAGTTGATATTGGCATTTTTCAGGGCCAGGGGTCCTTTTAAGAAGGAGATTCTCACGTTAAGTGAGTCAGTTAGGGATTAGGAGGAGGAGAAGGAACGATGAAGAGGGGGAGCAAGGAGGGGGAGGAGAGGGAGAAAGGAAGACAGGGAGGAGGAGGAGGAGGAGGAAGAGGAGGAGGAAGAGGGAGAGAGAGAAGGAACGATGAAGAGAGGGGCAGGGAGCAAGGAGGGGGAGGAGAGGGAGAAAGGAAGACAGGTTGGAGAAGGAGGAGGAAGAGGAGCAGCAAGTGGAGGAGGAGATGAGAAGGGAGGGAAGAGAGAGGAAGAGAGGGAGAGGAAGATGAGGGGGAAGGGAGGTGGAGGTAATGAGAAAGTAGGGAAGAGAGAGGGAAAAGAGTTAGAGGAGGAGGAAGAGGAGGAGAAGGACTGTGGGGCCCTTGGTGCTCTCTGAGCTTGGTGGTTTTCTTCTTGACATTTCATGACCCAACTAGGTAACGTCATCAGTACTTGAAAGGGGGATCTTTTCTCTGTGCTTCCATAATTATTGATGGTCATCCCCCCTGATGACGTTCCCTAGTTGGGCAATGAAACACCTGCAAGGAAACCCCCCAGGTCAGAGAGCACCAGGGACCCCTCTGCTCGACCCTGAGCTCCAGATCTTCTCTTCTCTTGCAATGACTAAACCGGCCGTCAGACGAAGGAAGTTCCCAGGTTCCAAAGGCCAAAATCTGACCTTGTGGTTTTTTCCCCTCCCTCCCAAGCGAAAGAAATGGACAAGAAACAGAAGAACAAAAAGGGGAACATCGTACATTGGCTGAGGGAGGATTTCTTCGTTTCGGGCTCTGGGATCTTCCACAACAACATCTCCAAAATGGCGAAGGTATGTTTTGGATCAGCCTTTGGCCTGGCTTCCTTTTGCTCCTCCTCCTGACCTGGAGAGCCCCAAAGGAGTCAATCTCACAGTGGGGACGGCATCCTCCCAAGGTCGGGCTTTGGGTACCCCTCCCCCCAATGCCTAGGAGGAAGAAAGGGCAGCTGACATGTTGGCTTCTTTGACCCCCCATCCGAATCCCACCTGATGGAGGACATGGAATAAGGCTGCATCTCTACATGGTGTGCCGTCCCCCAATCTGGGTCAAAGTCTGAAGGGAAGGGCGTCAAAGCTCTAAGGCATCTCTGCATGGTCTCCTTTCCTTCTCCCCGATAGGCCTTTGGGGAGCACCTCAGCCCGTTGCAGCTAACAAAGCTGATCTTGGAAGCCCTGGAGAATTTGACGCACGTGGACAAGAACATCTCTCAGTCCGCGGGGCTGCTCCTCAACGCCATCCTGGAGGAGTGTGGCATGGATATAGAGGAAGTAAGAACATTGCAGGGTTTGGAGCAAAAGGGACGTAGGAGATTTTGTAGAAAACAAAGACGAGAATGGCTGAGACCTTCTTGGCTCAGTGGTGACACTTCTGCTGGTTTTAAGAAGGCTAAGGCTGGATGGGAGACCACTGAGCGATCTTAGGGCTGTTGAGAAAGTTGTCCAAACCTCCCAGAAGAAGGTAAGGGCAAAACAAAGGAGTCATATTATTTTCATGAAAATTAACATTTGGTGAGCCAGTGTGGCAGTGGTGAAGGCTCCAGATGTTTTTATGGCTTTGTCAGCTGCCTTCAGTCGCCATGTGCGAATAGGTGGCAATATAAATCTCCTAAAATAAACCAATAAATAAAATATCACAGGCAGCTGGACAAATCAGGAGTTTTTAAAATATGAAGGGCAAATGTTGACATTGTGGGGGCCAATTTATTTCCCCCAATGGGTGGGAGTTATTGTCTCTACTGCATCTCCAATGGAGACCAACGCTGGATCTCATCCCTCCAATCTCTCTTTTGCCATAGCTACCCATGATCTTGAAGGAGATCTACCACCGTCTCCCGAAGATTACCCACCCAGCAACGAAAGACCTCACCCTCAAGACCGTATGTCACCTGGCCTCCAAGAGGGTCAACCGAGTTGTGGACATCTTGCTGGAATCCTCTGTTGGCTGTGATGGGTAAGAAGAACCTCAAGAAGATGGGGATCCTGTTGTCTTGGATTCCTCAGAGTCCTTTGTGATGGGGCGAATCCCTGTAGCTCAGGTGGAGGAAGAGGGTGGAAGTTGATTCTCTGAGCTTCTGCGTTGGTTTCCAAATGTTTTGTTAACAGGCAAGGTAGCATCTTCAATGGAATTTAAGGAAGGTCAGTGCAGTGTAAGGGCTTGGTGTGGTCAGTAGGTCTTGTGATGGAGTGGTGTGGGTTATGTCAGGTGGGGATCTTGTGATGGGTGTTCTGATGGACCAGGTGAGGGTCATAACAAGTGAGGGTCTTGAGATGTGGAGGTCATGTCAGCTGTGGATCATATCAAGTGAGGATCTTGTGATGGGTCTTGTGATGGACCAGGCGAGAGTCATATCAAGTGACAGTCTTGTGATGTGGAGGTCACCTCAGATTGAGGGTCATGTCAGGTGGGAATCTTGTGATGTATCTTGTGATGGATCAGGTGAAGGTCATATCAAGTGAGGGCCTTGTTATAGGGAGATCACCTCAGATTGAGGATAATGTCCCGTGGGGATCTTGTGATGGGTCTTGTGATGTGGAGGACATGTCAGGTGGAGGTCATATCTAGTGAGGGTCTTGTGATGTGGAGGTCACCTCAGATTGAGGGTCATGTCAGGTGAGGATCTTGTGATGGGTCTTGTGATGGACCAGGTGGGAGTCATATCAAGTGAGGGTCTTGTGATGGGGAGGTTACCTCAGATTGAGGGTTATGTCAAGTGGGGATCTTGTCATGGGTCTTGTGATGTGGAGGTCATGTCAGCTGTAGATCATATCAAGTGAGGATCTTGTGATGGGTCTTGTGATGGACCAGGTGAGAGTCATATCAAGTGACAATCTTGTGATGGGGAGGTCACCTCAGATTGAGGGTCATGTCAGGTGAGGATCTTGTGATGGGTCTTGTGATGGACCAGGTGGGAGCCATATCAAGTGAGGGTCTTGTGATGGGGAGGTTACCTCAGATTGAGGGTTATGTCAAGTGGGGATCTTGTCATGGGTCTTGTGATGTGGAGGTCATGTCAGCTGTGGATCATATCAAGTGATGATCTTGTGATGGGTCTTGTGATGGACCAGGTGAGAGTCATATCAAGTGACAATCTTGTGATGGGGAGGTCACCTCAGATTGAGGGTCATGTCAGGTGAGGATCTTGTGATGGGTCTTGTGATGGACCAGGTGAGAGTCATATCAAGTGACAATCTTGTGATGGGGAAGTCACCTCAGATTGAGGGTCGTGTCAGGTGGAGATCTTGTGATGGGTCTTGTGATGGACCAGGTGAGGGTCATATCAAGTGAGGGTCTTGTGATGGGGAGGTCACCTCAGATTGAGGGTTATGTCAAGTGGGGATCTTGTCATGGGTCTTGTGATGTGGAGTTCATGTCAGCTGTGGATCATATCAAGTGATGATCTTGTGATGGGTCTTGTGATGGACCAGGTGAGAGTCATATCAAGTGAGAGTCTTGTGATGAGGAGGTCAGTAAAGGTCGTGTCAGGTGAGGGTCCTTGATGGAGGTTCTGATGGGCCATGGGTGTGTTACAGATGAAGTCTTCTAGTGGGAGGTCACATCAGATGTGGGTCGGGATGGGAATGAACTTTGAAAGATATTTTATGACTTTTCTTGTCACAATCGTTAAGTGAATCACTGCAGTTGTCAAGAGGGAAACATGGTCGTTAAGTGAATCTGGCTTCCCCATTGAATGTGCTTGTTAGAAGGTCACAAAATGTGATCGCTTGACTTTGGGACGGTCATAAATCTGAACCAGTTGTCCAGGAGTCTGAATTTTGGTCAGATGATCCTGAAGATGCTGGAAAGTGAGAAAACTGGGAATAAGTCGTTTTTTCAATGCCGTTGTTCCTTTGAATGGCTCCTGGAGAAACGGTCGTAAGTCGAGAACTACCTGTGTATATAGAGATATTTTTCTGGCATGACAGCTGTTCACTTGGCCTTTGGTTTTCCAATCCTTCCTTCTGTTGGGGGGTTCAATTCTCTGGACTGGCCGTCTCTTCTGAAATGGGGAAAGGATCTGATTCCCCCCAATCTGTTTCTCCCCCTCCGTAGAAGCGCCAAGGAGATTTGGGGGGCGCTGGCTGCAGACCCTTACGCCAACCTCAAAATCATGAAGCCTCTCTTGAAAAGGCTGCAGGACCAAGACCCCGGAACCGAAGTCCTCTCAAGGAGGAACAGCAAGTCCCTCATGCCCATTGCGGTAAGGGGGGAGGGAGGCAATGGGCAAACTGCTGGGGCTAAAATTGGAGCATCATTTGGCGTAATCCCCCCCCTTTAGGTGGAGGCAGATTTTTCTCTCCATGGATGCAATGAGAATGTATCTGCCGAACAAAACTCCTCATTGGCAACAGGAAAGGCATCTGGCCAGTAAACCCTCAGCTCCGTTCAGTTGGAACAGACTCCACCCCGCAAGGGATTCTGGGGAAGAGGAAGAAGGGGATGAATCTAAGTAACCTGGGGAGCCCAAGTTGACTCTCCCTTCATCCCGTTACTAGGCCACCAACGCCCTCTGCTTCCTCCTGTCCCTCCCGAACGCTGCTGAGCTCCTCCACAACAAATTCTCCAACCTGCTCCTCGCCCTGGTCACGCAGCTGTACTTCCTCCTGGGGGCCAGCAAGAGTGGAGCCAGGAGGTCCAGCAGAGTCATAGACCTTTCAGAACAGGTCAACCTCTTGGGGTAAGGAATCTCCTGGGACCAATCTGGATCCTACTGGATATCACTGGAGGGGGAAGAAATAAAGGGAGGCTGATTTGCTGTTGTGTTTTGTGGTTGCTGCACAAGCCGCCAAGTGAAATCTGGAGCTCTCCTGAAAGGCAGCGGGAGGCCGGTTGGCGTCAGGAGAAGCCTGGCCTTTGTAGGGGGCATCGGCCGAAGCATTGGCACCAACTCTTCTCCCTTCCTTTGGTTTAGCACGGCAGTGCAGGCGATCAAAAATCTCATCCTGGCTGCCAGATATGAAGAGGAATACAAAGAGTTGGGGACGCTGGGATGCTGGGAGATGCTGTTGAGCCCAGATAGTCTCTTTGAGGCTATTTTCCACCTGGTCCGGTAAGAACTTCAGAGTCCAAAGAACTTGGCTTTGAGTGGCAATGGGTGAGAGGGGGGGAGGGCAGAGAGAGAGGAGGAGGAGGAAGGGGCAGAGCGGGAGAAAGTGAGGGAGAGGGGGAAAAGGGAGGGAAGAGGGGAGGAAGAGGGGAGGCAAAGGGAGAGGAGGAAGAAGAGGCAGAGAGAGAGAAAATGAGGGTGGGGAGGGAGAGGGAGGGAAGAGGGGGGAGAGAGAAAGAGAGGAATAGGGAAGGTGAGAGAGGGAGGGGAGGGGAGAGGGAGAGGAGGAAGAAGGGGCAGAGTGAGAGAAAGTGAGGGAGATGGGGATGAGGGAGGGAGAGGGTAGGGAGAGGGAAAGAGAGGAAGAGGGAGAGGAAGAAGAAGAGGCAGAGAGAGAGAAAGTGAGGGAGAGGAGGGAGATTGAGGGTAAGGGGAGGGAGAGGGAAAGAGAAAATAGGGAAGGTGAGAGAGGGAGGGGAGGGCTGAGGGAGAAGAGGAAGAAGAGGCAGAGAGAGAGAGAAAGTGAGGGAGAGGGGGAAGAGGGCGGGAAGAGGGAAGGGAGAGAGAAAGAGAGGAAGAGGGAGGGTTGTCAGATAGAGGAAAAGGAGAGAGGGAGGGAGAAAGAGAGCGAAGGAGAGAGGGAGGGAGGGCAGAAGGAGAGGAAGAAGAAGAGGCACAGAGAGAAAGAGAAAGAAAGGGAGAGGGAGGAAAGAGAGAGAGGGGGAAGGGGAGATAGAGGAGAGGGAGGGAAGGGAAAGAGAGAGAGGGAGGCAGAGGGGGAGAGAGAGGGAGACAGAAAAGGAGAGAGAGAATGAGACAAAGAAAGGAGAGGTAGAGAGGAAGAGAAGGGAGGGAGAAAAAGACAGAGAAAGAGAGGGAGTGTCAGAGGGAGACAAAAGGAGAGAGAGAATGAGATGTAGAGATAGTGAGGGAAGGAGAGGGAGGAGGAGGGAGAGAAAGATAGAGAAAGAGAGGGAGGGTGAGAAATTCTCTAAATGGACTAATTCATTGAGTAATTCATTTATCCATAATTCAGATAATCATTTCTCTAGCTTGGTGATTTTCTCCTCACTTACCAGCAGATCTTATCTGATTTCTCCCTATTTGATCTTTAGGAAACTCTTCAACTACTCTAAAGTGGAGCTGAAGGTGATGTTCAGACAGGCCAACATCTACCTGCACCGTCCTGACTTAAGGGAGAAGACAATTGGCATGGTCTTTTTCTCGGAGGTGAGGAGACATTGTGATGCACCACAACATTGTGGAGCTCCAGGAAAGTTGTGCAGGGTTCACGAGGACTTCATGGTTAGGAACTCAAAGTTGTGGGAGCTCCATCACTGGAGGCCTTGAAGAAGAGACTGGACAGCCGTTTGCCTGACATAGTAGATGGTCTCCTGCTTGGTCAAGGGGTTGGATTAGAAGACCTCCAAAGTCTCCTCTTATTCTGTTAATCGGTGGATTTGGAGGGAGGGAGGGAGGAAGGAAGATTCAATGACCCCAAATTCCGTTTCCCCTTTGCATAATAAGCAGTTTTGTGTTCTTACAACTATCATTTGCACTACCTTCTGGCATATTGTAGTCCTCGACATATGACTTGGCTTATTAGACAGTCACAAAACGGATCACGTAACTTCTAAACACTGCAACCGTCATAAATACGGACCGTCAAGTACCCAATTTTTGATCAGGTGACTGTGATCAATGGTCCTGAGTCTGAAAAATGGAGTTGTCCCTTTTGTCAGTGCCATGGTGACTTTCCACAGTCACTATATGAGGACTGTCTTTTCTTTTCCTCTCCCCGTAATGGCTGAATGTGGCATCTCTTCATAGAGGCTCTGAGGAAAGTTCCCTTCCTTTGCTTTGCTAATGCTCCGTCACTCTATTCTTCTTCCCCAGCTTCTCTATCACCAAGAGGTCGGACACTTCTTCGTCATGAAGGACATCCTCAATGTCCTCCAAGACTGGATGGCTCAGCCATATCCCCTCATCCAAATATTTGCTATTCGTGGTCTGGGGTATCTTCTCCAGCACCCCTTCGAGGTAAGAGATGGGGGGGCAGGAAGTGAGGGACTTCCAAGGGAGCAGCAGGTGTGACCTCACTCTCTAGGAATTCTACAAGGCTAGGAAGGGTAGAAGGAGGAGAAGAAGGCAACCACCAGAAAGAGGATGCCCTCAGCTACAGTGGCCTCTCTTCTACAAGGATGGGGGCATCCCTGGAAGACCTGAAGGATCAATTTGGAGACAGATCCTCTTGGGGGACATCTAAAGCAGAACAAGAAGCAACGGATGGAAACCAATGAAGGAGAGAAGCAAGCTAGAACTAAGGAGAATTTCCCTGACAATAAGGACAATTAACCAGTGGAACGACTTGCCTCTGGAGGTTGTGGGTGCTCCAACACTGGAGGCTATTAAAAAGAGGTTGGAGAGCCATTGCTACTGGTTTCCCTAGTAGTAGAGACCTTGGCGGTCTTCTAGTCCAGCCTCCTGCTCAAGTAGGAGAACCTAAGCTAATTCAGATAAGTGACTGTCTACTCTCTTCTTAAGAACCTCCAGTGATGGAGTGCTTTGCGTCAAAACCCCTGGGATGAGGAAGATCCTGAGCTGACCTAACAATCATCCAGCTTCTTCACCTCCAGCTATTTCCCCAAGATCTTCCCTTGCAGGATTGGAGATCACAGGGAACGTCCACCTGGGATGCTGGGTGTCAACGTTTTCTCCGTTTATACATCACATCCAGTTTTCTCATAATTGCAACCCAAGAGCATACAAAGAACGCTTACAGGAACTGGGAATGCCCAGTCTAATGAAAAGAAGGACTAGGAGAGACAGGATGGCACCTGTTCCAATGTTTGAGGGGCTCCTACAAAGACCATTGATTGATTTGATTTGATTTGATTACATTTGATTTGATTTGATTTGACATTTATATGCCGCCCTTTTCCCCAAGGGGGACTCAGGGCGGCTCACAATTCAAATCAGGGGAGGGGGGTACAGACAAGAATAAAAAAGACGGAACATAATAATACATAATTTAAAAAACACACAGCAGTCATGCCATTCGAGGCGGGGGGGGGCAACAGCTCTTTAGCCCCAGGCCTGTCGGAACAGCCAGGTTTTAAGGGCTTTGCGGAAGGCCTGGAGGGTGGTGAGGGTTCGAATCTCCACGGGGAGCTCGTTCCAGAGGGTCGGAGCAGCCACAGAGAAGGCTCTCCTCTGGGTAGTCGCCAGTCGGCATTGGCCGGCGGATGGAATTCGGAGGAGGCCTAATCTGTGGGATCTAATCGGTCTATTGGAGGTGATTGGCAGCAAGCGGTCTCTCAAATACCCAGGTCCAATACCATGAAGGGCTTTATAAGTGACGACTAGCACCTTGAAGCGTATCCGAAGACCAATAGGCAGCCAGTGCAGCTCTCGGAGGATAGGTGTTACGTGGGCGAACCGAGGTGCACCCACAATCGCTCGCGTGGCTGCATTCTGGACAAGCTGAAGTCTCCAAATGCTCTTCAAGGGCTGCCCCATGTAGAGCACGTTGCAGTAGTCCAGTCAGCACGTTGCAGTAGTCCAGACCAGGCGGTCAAACTGTTCTCCAAAATGCCAAAAGAAAGAAAGAGGAGAGAGAATGGATGGAAACTAACCAAGGAGAGAAGCCGCCTGGAATTAAGGAGACATTTTCCTAATGGTGAGAGCTATCAACCAACGGAAGGACTTATCTCCAGAACTTGTGGGTTTCTCAAAAGAGACTGGAAAACCATTCATGGTATGGAATCTCCTGCTCGAGCAGGGGTTGGACTAGAAGACCTCCAAGGTCCCTTCTGACTCTTACTCTGCCATGTTGTGTGTTCTAAGTGCACATGTTTATGTGCTTGAAATGGGGCATGTTAGGGTAGGTTTAACTGTGAAAGCTGAAGTGTGGAGCTGAGGCAAAACATAGGATGAAGAATTGGGGAACTAGGTAGTTTTAGTCTAACAGCAAAAAGTGGGGCTGGGATGAGATGAGACTTTTAATATTCGAAGGGCTTCCACAAAGAAATGGGGAGGAACCGATTCTCCGAAGCCCCTGAAAGGAGAACAAGAAGCAATGGATGGGAACTAATGAAGGAGAGAAGCAACCTAGAACTAAGGAGAAATTCCCTGACAATTAAGGACAATTAACCAGTAGAACGACTGGCCTCCAGAAGTTGTGGGTGCTCCAACACTGGAGGTTTTCAAGAAGAGACTGAGCAACCATTGATTTGGAACGGTATAAGGTCTCTGCTTGAGCAGGGGGTTGGACTAGATGACCTCCAAGTTCCTTTTCAACCCTGTTATTCTATGTTCTGTGGGCTTCTCTGTGTTTGTCATTCGTAGACTCAGAGAACGCCAGTAACCATGTTTAATTGCTCCCTTCTTTCCCTCCTTCCTCCAGAATAAGATGTTAGAGCCGGTGATAGTCCCTGTGGTCAACTGTGCTTGTCACCCAGACAAATTTGTGGCAAAGGAATCACTGCGGACCCTTCAGTTCCTTTTCCGGTATCTGAATGCTCAAACCTATGGATGGAAAGCTGTCAATCTTATTCCGGTCCTGGGGAAGTATTTTGCTGAAGTACGTCAACCAAATCACAACAAACTAATCCACCCCCCCCCCACTCTCTCTTCCTCTCCCACCCATCCTCCCTTCTCTCTTTTTCTCCCATAAAGATCGCCTGGGTACCATCTGAAGAATTCTAATCTTATCAAAAAGTCTTAGAAACAGTTCAGCAACAACTGTGTTGTTCTCATCTAAAAGAGTGTGTGAGCTTGCAGATGATTATTGAGCCCTTCCAGAGAGCTGGAGAAGTGCCAGATGAGGTGGAAGAGAATGAAGGTTGCCACTCTCTTCAGCTTCACCAAACCACCATCAATCACTCTCCATATTTATTAAAAATCCAGATTGGTGTTGCTTGATCTCAGACACTTGAAGGTGTGTGGATTTCAACTCTGCCGGCCTGAGAACTCCAGAGGTTGAAGTCCCCACATCTGAAAGCTGCTCAGATTGGGAAACTCTGGTCTCCATCAGTATTTCTCCCTCTTGGCAACTTGAAGAGGTGAGGACTTCAACTCCCAGAACTCTCCAGCCATCATACTGGAGTTGGAGTCCTCACATCTGAAGGCTGCTAAGATGGGAAAACAACCCCCTCGATCACACCATAGAGGTTGGTCTGCAAGCCTTTTACACCCATGGCCAACCATTGGCATGGCCTTGTCTAGAGAAACAGTTGCCAGACTCCCCTTCCTTTGTCTCGTGAGTGGGAAACTGAGGCAGATCAGATGAAGAGGATGGGAGTTATGAAGGCTTTTATTGTAGGTTTAGTGGATCCCTCCCTGCCTTTCTCTTTAAGGAAACAAAGGAGGATCAAATGTGAGATGTGCTCTCAGATTTTGACTGTTGTGTGTGTTGCAGTTTGTACTTCTAGGTTTTCACAACACCTCCCACTTCCTAAATGCTATTGGAGGGACTGACACGTTTCTCTTCCTTCGTAGGAGGACACCGAGTTGCGCAACACCTCCATCACCCTTTTTGGCCTGATCTTAAAAGGGGTCAAGGAGGCAGAGGGGAATCTGACCGAATCCATCCTGCACAACCTGATTCCTCTCGTCATCCAGTTGGCTAATAATCGGACCCAAGAGGTGAGTTGAAGGGCGGGGTCAACTAAGTTCCTGCTCTCTTCATGCTCCCTCCTCCGTGAGACCACACTGTACCCCCATCTTCACTCAGAGCAACGTGGTTGCATCATATGGACCCTCTGGAGAAGCCAAAGAGATTCTGGATAATCCCCAAGTTGTGAGGTCCTTGCAGGCATTTCCTGACCCAACTAGGTGACAGCATCAGTAGGTTGGAGGGGAGGGTTAGATCTCTGCTTAATGCCCGATCATTTTGATGTGGGTGTAGGTTTTCTGTTGGGTCGTTCTTAGATTAGGGGGTTGTTTTCTTCTTGATGGTACCAATAGAAGAGAATCAGGGTTGAATTGTGGGGAAATCTGGCCTTCAGGGGCCCCCTTGCCCTGCCATAGCTTCCTCCCGGAGTGGCTCATCCCCTTTCCCACCCCTGAGCAAGGAGTAGGCTGGGTTTTCTCTGCAGAAGATGGACAACCTCAGAACCGGCTCCTCTGACGCCTCCTTTCTTCTCTCCGCCCAGATCTCCAGGAACACCCTGACCTCCTGCGTCTCCTTTATGAAGTGGGAGGAAGTTCCAGATAATTTGTTTGACTACGAGATTTACACCAGTCTCCAGAGCATGTATTCCAGCATCTGCTCGGAGGTGGTAAGTAGGAGCCTAGCTGGTTCCTTTTCTTCCGGATTAGAGTATAATATATTTTCTTTTTCTCCTGCCTTTCTCCTTTTGATAAATCATTCAAGATGGTGGACGTCCCTAATGCTTCTCCTCCCCCTCCCTCTCCTCCGATTTCCTTCCCAACAACCCTGTGAGGTGGGCTGCCCTGAGGGAGAGGGACAAGACCAAAGTCACTCAGCCAGCTTTCATGCCTAAGGGCAGGACTAGAACTCCCCAAGTCACCCAGGAGCTTTCATGCGAAAGGTGGGACTAGAACTCACAGGCTCCTGGTTTGTTTGTCTG
Source organism: Thamnophis sirtalis (assembly GCF_051295495.1). Lineage (NCBI taxonomy): Eukaryota > Metazoa > Chordata > Lepidosauria > Squamata > Natricidae > Thamnophis > Thamnophis sirtalis. The sequence continues at coordinate 3,346,959 of NW_028261385.1, forward strand.
ATGCCTTAACCACTAGACTAAACTGACTCGAGGGATTCTTCTTGGGTTGTTGCTCCCTCGGGAACACCAGAAGTTCCATGCCACCATGAGGACTAGAAACCTTGCTGATTTGTGGGTTTGAGGATTAGAAATGGCTGTTTGTAGAAAAGGGAAATTATGATGTAGAGGGGGGCAAAATATAAATGTATTTATAAGATCAGAAGCCATTTCCTTATCATCTTTCTTTCCCTTTTCTTTTTCTATTCTTTTTTCCACTATCCACTATTTTTCTTTATTTTCCCCTATGGTTTTAACTTGGATAAAACTGTCTTTAATAACATAAATGTGTATGTGTGTATATAATGCAATATAATGCTACATATTATGGAGCCGAGGTGGCGCAGTGGTTAATGCAGCACTGCTGGCTACTTCAGCTGACTGCAGTTCTGCAGTTCAGCTGTTCAAATCTCACCGGCTCAGGGTTGACTCAGCCTTCCATCCTTCCGAGGTGGGTAAAATGAGGACCCGGATTGTTGTTGGGGGCAATATGCTGACTCTGTAAACCGCTTAGAGAGGGCTGAAAGCCCTATGAAGCGGTATACAAGTCTAACTGCTATTGCTACACTATATAATGTAATAATATTATATTGTATTGCATTGTATAATAGTCCAGTCCAGTCACATCCAGGGTAGCATAATAATATTGTTTAGTATAATAAAATATAGTATAATAATAATATAGTTTAGTAGAGTAGGATACAATCCAATATGTAAGATATTGTTACTGAGGACATGAGGACTAGAAACCTTAGAAAGAAAAAAAGAGGAAGCTGAAGAGTTCATTGCCTTGTTTGTGGCCTTGTATTCCCCAGATCCGTCGATGCAAGGAAAACCTGCCGGTAATGTTGGAGCAGATGCTGGAATTCCTGAAGAGCCGGAATTCTTTCTCCCGAGAGGCAGCTGCCGTCTTAATAGGTAACCCCAAATGCAAACTCTGGAAGGAGGGGAGGAAAAAACCAGGGGAGGCGGGCGGCCTAAGGCCAGGCATGCTGACCATTATTACACACACACACAACCACACACACAGCCCCCTTTCTTAAGGGCATAACTGCGGTTGTTAAGTGAAGCATGTGGTTGTTAAGTAAATCTGGCTTCCTTCTGAAGTTTGCTCGCCCAACGGTTGCAAAAAGTGATCAGGTGACACACACACCCCCCCAAGACTCTGCAACCATCATAAATAGGAGTAAGTTTGCCATGCGTCCGAATTTTTTTAAACTATATATATTTTTTATTTTCCAAACAAACATACAAATCCTCCTTCTTTACATTCGGTAGAAAGTGTATCAGTTGATTACAAAAGGCTTTTGGGCATCTCTTCCACCGTCATCAGGTATAATTCACATTAACTCTAGTATCTTAACTCAGATGTTTATACATATTACCATAATGGTAATGATACTTTTATCATACCTCCACTTTTATTTGACTATTATTGTTTAAAAGTCCTCCATCATAAGATATACCAACATTTAATAGGTAACCACATACTGGCATTTCATTTACTTACTTATAAAATCCTCCATTAACACTAAATCCTCATATCCTATTCTAGCTAAATATCCATAATATTTAATAACAAAATTTTCTAACCCTCCTTTCCAAATCCCTGTTTACAATTTACATCCAGTTTCCTTATATTATACACATACATACATACATACATACATACATACATACATACATACATACACACACACACACACACACACACACACAGACACACAGACACACAGACACACAGACACACAGACACACAGACACACAGACACACAGACACACACACACAAATTATTAGCATTATCCTTTCTTTATTTGACTATTTCCTATATCATAACATTTCCCCCCTAATAATCAAAACTTAACTGTGTCTAATTTTAGATCTTTTTTATTGTTATTATTATTATTATTAATCTTTATATATAGTCCAAAAGGATTTCTAGCCTCCCCTTCACGGGTATCATTCAATATTCCTATCCAATTATTGCTTATCATAACACTACACATTGTATACATTACTATCATTATCATTTTTTTATTTAACTGTACCTATTGTCACTAAATTTAACTAGGTTTAGCTAGTTTTAAATTATACTCTTCCATCTATCAACCTGTATCTTTCCAGTACCAAAACAATCTAATATCTTCTGCCATTTGTGGAACCAGTCCTCCAAACATCCTCTTAATCAAATATGTATGGGCTCCTCTTAGCAACTCCTTGCTTGTAAGATCTCTCATGTACTCTTGATGCCCTCTTTCTGTTTCCTTGTTCAGCTTGTCTTTGATTGTCAGCAGTGTTATCAAATATTTTGCAGATAGGATTTCATAGTCCATAAATTCTTTAATTATTTCTTCTTCTTCTATATCTTGCCCTTTGAAATAAATTTCCCCTCTATTTAATTCCTTTTTCAATATTCCATTCTTTCTTTTTTCAGAAATAAACCAATTGCCATAAATATCAACAAGTTTAATCTCTTTATATTCATCTTCCATTTCGGTTTTTTGAGTTTCAATCGCCTCATTTTGCATTTGAAATCCATCCTCAATTTTTTCATCATATTTTATTGTTAAATGCTCCAAGTATTCCAATTTTCTCTCAATTCTTTTCCTCTGTATTTAATAATTTTTGCAGTTCTGAAAATATTCCCTGCAAGTTCAGAGCCCCTATGTTGTCTGCCATATTCATACACAGTTGCTTTTGCTTAGAAGGTCAACAAGATTAAAACATACATTCACAACGACCGCTGTTTTTCGCAAAGAATGCTGCTCTCAGCTCTCTGTGAACTAAAACAAACTTCAAAGTGACAACTGTGGGCTCTTATCCGATCGTAACCAAACAACCAAGCAGTAAACCTTGAAATGCCGAAGTCAAAGCAATCCGTGAGAGAGAAAAAAGAACGTTCCGTCTTTGAATACACAAAAACTCCGATCAGGCTCCGAGATGGGGATTTTTTTTGTATCTCTTTTGTATATCAAATTAAACAAAGAATCCAATCTTTAAATGACTTTAAAAAGAAATACCCACAACGATAAAAGAGGAAAAAATTAATCTGTAGCTTACAGAAAGTCACAAAGAAAGGTTAGAAGAAGAAAACTTAATCCATCCATTTGAAAAAGGTTTGCTTAGATTCAATCCATGTAAATAACATTTAATAAGTAAGATAACTACTGTCCAAAACCATTCCAAAATTCAAATTCGCCACTAAGTTCTTCTATTATTTGATTTAAATTGGTTTTTAAGTTTTACGGGCAGTCCCTTTTTTTTAGAACAATAAAAATTCCTCACCAGCTGTAAACACTTTCTTTTTCCACATCATTTTGGAGCCGCCCCGACTTTGTCAGCCTTTTGACTGGATTTTTTATCACTGGCTTGAAGATCTTTTCTTGCTTCCTTTGGAGATTTTGCGATATCCCCGAGATCAACAAGACATAATCTTCCTATTCACCATCTCTTCGGGATGGTTTAGGTCCGTTGGGACCACCCAGTGATAAAAGTGTCGACTGTGATCTCAGAGCATTGAGATCGCACGTCGTCTCATAGCGACTTCAGCCCCTCTCCTCTCCCCAAGGGCCAAATTATGATCCTGTGGTTGTTTGATGGAATGAAATATTGGATGACTGTCAGCCTTCGTCCTTCTTTCCATCCGATCTCTAGACAGACCCTATCCTGTAAAGTCCCAAAGCGACTCTTCCAAGTATAAGCAAAAGAATTCTGCATTTTCTTTCTTGAATCAGTCGATTTAGCTGTTTCTGCCAACTCTACCAACCTTTTCTTTGCATGTGTCTAGGCTGCTGCGCAGAATACATGACACGGGATGTGGTGACTTCCAAACAAATCGAAGAAGTTTTCCTGGGTGAGTTTCAAAGTTCCCTCGCTTGAAGCGGAGACTTTCTCTCCAGAAGCTCTGTCGCTGATCAGAGTTGGTTCTCAAGGTGGATCCCAAGAATCATTTCTTTTCTGGATTCCTTCCAGGTCTCCGGGATCTGCAAGAGGATCGTGAAGCCTCCGTGGCTCAGGCTGCAGCTGAGTCCATGGAAGTAATCTTCCGGCAGTGCGGCCATCGGATCAACCCGGATCTCATTAGCAGCCAGCTCCTCTCCAAAGTCATCCGGAGCATCTCAGTGACCAAACTACCATAGTTAAATAGTTTAATCCTTTACTTTATTGTCTTGGCACCCCATACAACAAAGTTGTGCCTTCTTCAGCATATATTATACATTAAAAATAAAACTATACAATTGTATAGAACTGTACATTCTATACAATGAAATTGAAAACTCCTGATATTGCGTTTCTGTTGCCCTCTACAGTAGAATTCAGGATAGTCACTGCTCTGGGATGGAAGCTCTTTTTCAGTCTACTTGTCCTTCTTTTTATTGTCCTGTACCGTCTGCCAGATGGTAATAGTTCCAAAAAAATGGGTGCCCAGGAGGAGATGGATTTTTAAGGGTGTTTGGAACTTTCTTAAGGCAGCAGGAGCTATAAAGCTCTTCCAAAGAGGGGAGGGGGCAACCAAGGACCCTCTGGGCATCTCCCTTTCAGCTGATCTTTTGGGAAAGGGAGGAAGCGTGAAGATAATTCCTATGTAGTGAAAGATCATGAAGGAACGTCATGGAAACAGGACTTGGCAGGGAGATTAGTAACTCATAGGTACCTGATTGGCTGTTGACTGACGAGGGGCCCGTTTCCTGGGCTTCAAACATTTCCCTGGCTGTTTTTGTACCTGTTCGGCCAACAATCTTAATAACTGCGAAATTGAATGCATGTCCTTCTTCATTGCAATGTGAGGCTACCAATGAGTTTGGAAAATGTCGATTGGTTTCTATTTAACCACAACCTTAACACGGAATGTAGCTTTCGAGATGCTTTTGAGAGCATGTAGCTAATTCTTACATTGTGAAGGATCACGAAGGAACATCGTGGAAACGGGACCTGGCAGGGAGATTTTGGAAACAGAGAAAGCCAGGACAATTTTATTTCAGAGAGAGGAAGCCACGAGAAGGTTCCAGAGCTACAGGTGCCAATGGAGAAGGGTGGTGGCCACCATCAACCACCAATGATGTCTGGGACATCTCCACGCTTGGTTGTCTTCCAGCAGAAATTGGAGCTCATAGAGTAGGGCAGATGCCGAGAGCTGAACACTCCCCTGGGGGCAGATCTAACAGCCTCCAAAAAGATTCTTCTTATTATCCACATAGATGGAGCATTGAATCAAAGCCTCCAGGAAAACCTCTGGATCCCACATGGCCTCTTCCCATGGGCTGTGACCACCTTTGGAAAGGATACAACGTTTGTCAACTTTATGGGGTACCGCAGGGTTCAGTCCTGTTCCCCCTCCTATTTAACATCTACATGAAGCCTCTGGGTGAGATCATCCGGCGGCACGGGATTAAATATCATCAATATGCCGCCGATACTCAATTGTATCTGTCCGCCCCGTGCCAACTCAGTGAAGCGGTAGAAGTGATGTCCCAGTGCCTGGAGCCTGTCAGGGTCTGGATGGGAGCGAACAAGCTTGCACTCAATTCAGACAAGACCGAGTGGCTATTGATGCTGCCTCCCAAAGTTAGTCCAGACATTCCATCTCTTAGCCTGGGGGGGTGAAATCATACACCCCTCAGAGAGGGCCCGCAATTTGGGTGTCCTCCTGGACCCACAGCTGACATTAGAGCACCATCTATGGCTATGACCAGGGGGGCTTTCGCCCAGGTTCGCCTGGTGCACCAGTTGCGGCTCTACCTGGACCGGGAGGCACTTTGAATAGTCACTCATGCCCTCGTCACCTCAAGACTGGATTACTGTAACGCACTCTACATGGAGCTGCCCCTGAAGAGTGTTCAAAGACTACAGTTGGTCCAGAACGCAGCCGCGCAAGCGATATGGGGTATATCTAGATATACCCATATTACACCTATCCTCTGCGAGCTGCACTGGCTTCCTATTGGTCTCCGGACGCGCTTCAAGGTGCTAGTCGTTACCTTTAAAGCCCTTAATGGTTTAGGACCTGGCTATCTGAGAGACCGCCTCCTGCCACTTACCTCCCAACGACCAACAAGATCGCACATGTTGGGCCTCCTCCGGGTGCCGTCAGCCGGACAATGCCGGCTGACGACTCCCCGGGGGTGGGCCTTCTCTGTTGCTGCACCAGCCCTGTGGAACGATCTACCTGCAGAGATCCAGACCCTTACCACTCTCCCGGCCTTCCGTAAAGCCGTCAAGACCTGGCTGTTCCAGGCCCGCTTAGATGGAATGGGTGACATGAATTTTAATACTGTATTTTTATTTTTTTTATCTCTATTTTTTAAAATTAAATGTTTCTTGTCTGTTGTGAGCCGGACTCTGGGCATACAAATTCTAATAAACTTGAAACTTGAATAAACTCAACTTAGTTTGTTAATCCAGAAAGGGAGCTGAGGCCTGGTCCCCTCCTCATATCTGTTACAGGGAGGCCTCTCAACGTTCAGCTGCGAATGAGCCCAGCGTTATAGGTTGTAAGTTGCGTCGGTCATAAACCAGGTCACCCTGGATCCCTGATCGATTTTATGACCTTTGAATGAATTAAGGGAGTCGTTCAAAAATGCACATTGTAAATAATGACATATTCATGTGACTCTCATAGGTGAAATAGAATACAAGAAGAAATCTAGAATAGAGCTGGAAGGGACCCTGGAGGTCTTCTAGTCCAGTCCCTGCTCAAGTAGGAGAACCTATCATATTTCATCTCCCAAAGATTGGCTAACTATTCCATCTCTCAGTCTGGGGGGTGAAATTATATGCCCCTCAGAGAGGGTCCACAATTTGGGTGTCCTCCTTGATCCACAGCTGACTTTAGAACACCATTTGTCAGCTGTGACCAGGGAGACCTTTGCCCAGGTTCGCCTGGTGCACCAATTGCGACCCTACCTGGACCAGGAGGCCCTTCAGATAGTCACTCACGCCCTTGTGACCTCAAGACTGGATTACTGTAACATGCTCTACATGGGGCTGCCCTTGAAGAGTGTTCGAAGACTTCAGTTAGTCCAGAATGCAGCCGTGTGAGCGATTGTGGGTGCACCTAGGTTCACCCATGTTACAACTATCCTCCGCGAGCTGCACTGGCTGCCCATTGGTCTCCAGACACGCTTCAAGGTGCTAGTCGTTACTTATAAAGCCCTCTATGGCATCGGACCTGGGTACCTGAGAGACCGCCTCCTGCCAATTACCTCCCAAAGACTGATTCGATCGCACAGACTAGGCCTTCTCTGGATTCCATCTGCCAGCCAATGTCGGCTGGCGACCCCCCGGGGGAGAGCCTTCTCTGTTGCAGCTCCGGCCCTCTGGAACGAGCTCCCCGTGGTGATCCGGACCCTAACGGCCCTCCCGGCCTTCCATAAAGCCACTAAGTCCTGGCTGCTCTGGCAGGCCGGGGGCTGTTGAAGTATCCAGCCCCACGGTAACGATGAATGTTGTTGTATTTTAAATTGTTTGTCTTATTTTCCCCTTTATTATAAGCCGCCCGGAGTCCTCCGGGAGTGGGTGACATACAAAACTGATAAACTAAACTCAACTGAACTCACCCGTCTCTCCTTACCTCTTTCTTCTGTCCCTCCTCTTCCTCTCTTCCTCTCTCCCTTTCTTTTTCTGTTGTTATAGGTCCCTCTTTCAAATCTCAGTTTATGTTTCCTTGGGATGGTATTTCCGCAAACCAAAATATAATTTGGAATGATTTCTTATTCCCTTACCTTCGCTAATCTAGCCTGACTATATTTTTCCCCTTTATATCCTGCTCTTGAATATATACTTGTATATTTAATATTTTCTTTTCTGTTTTCCCCCTCTTCCTCCCCTTTTCCATTTAATAGTGCATCGTCTCGGTTATGTATCTTCTCCCTACTTTCTTTTCTATCTTCCTTTCTCTAGCCAATCATAAAACCTTCCCCATGTCTTGAAGTACACCGATTCCTCTTTATCCTTCATTTTCAGTGTCAACCTGTTCTTTTCTGCAAAATCTAGTATCTTTTTAAAATCTTTAGTATCTTCATCTCTTGGCAGCTTATTTAATTTTTAATTTTGGGCAAATACAATTCTCGCTGCTGTAGTTACATGTACAATCAAATAAGTATCCTCTTTCTTAAGTTCCTCTGGGATAATACCTAGAAAAATATCTCTGATCTAAATTCTATTTCTTTTTTTGTTATTTTTTATTTTTTTAAACAGACAGACAAACAAGACATAAAACATAAAACCATCTTTCATTATATACGGTGTGTCAATTGGTTACAAGGTTTTTGTGCATCCTTTCCATCGTCATCACTTGCAATTTATATAAAATCACATGTTATCAAATCCAATATATTTATATAAATTGTTATCATTGTATGTTATTTGTTTGACTATCACTATTTATTCCTTCATTTTCAATGAGCTATACTTAATATTGGGATCATTTATATTATAACAATTCATTACATCATCTTCAATCTATCCAATAATTAATATATCTTTATGTTATTTTCTGTAGCATTCTATTATTCTTGTATTTATAACATTCTCTAACATCTTTCATTTCCATGTTTTTTTTATCTAACCACTGATGAAATAGATCCCATACATTATACTTGGAGGCTGGAGGCTTAGAAGGCTTGGAAATATTTTCTTTTCTTTTTTCTCTTTGATCATTTGATTTTGCATATTTACAGAGAGTGATAGTGAGAAGAGCATGGGTTGTTTATACAGGTGCTCTTCTGGAGCTTTATTGGTAGCTGGAGTGGAGTGAAAACAAAGCCTTGTCTTGAAATGTTATAAATGAACTTGCTTTAAATTTAATAAAAAGTTTTGAATGCCAGAGTGGCTGTGTTTAAAAGTTGGAAGAATGGCACAACATGGAAAAGAAACTTTAACATTGCAAAAGTTTATGTTTGAAATTCAAAAATTATTAGAAGTAACAAAGAAAATTGAGAAGAGATTGGAGAACATAAATTGTAGAACAGTAAAATTTGATTGAAAAATTGAGGATGTTTATCAAATGAAGAAAGTGGAGGTCAGAGTTCTAAAAACTGAAGGAAAAAATAAACAAAGAGAAAAGAAAATTGTTGATACTTACAGTGAACTGAGTGTGGTTGGAAATGGAAAGAGTGGAATATGGAAAGGGGAGATAGATGGACTGGAACTCTACCCCAGATTTCAAAGTATAGAAGAAGAAAAGAGAGAAGAATTTACTCAACCCATCTTCTCCATTCCAGCTTGTATTTCTCATATGAATAGCCCTTGAGGTATGCTGATATTTTAGCCATCTCTGCTAAGTTTGTTACTTTTAACATCCATTCTTGAATAGTAGGCAATTCTTCCTTCTTCCAGTACTGCGCCACCAACAGTCTTGCTGCCTTTGTTAAGTTCAGAATCAAGTTAGTCTCTATAACTGTACAGTCTGTGATTATACCTAACAAGAATAACTGAGGAGTAAAGTTTATCCTCTTTTTAAGAATATTTTGCATAATCCACCATATTTTTATCCAAAATGCTTTGACCTTTTTACAAGTCCATCATATATGATAATACATAGCATCAGCACAATCACATCATCAGCATTTAGACTGTAAGTTCGGATACATACAAGCTAATTTTTTAGGATCTAAATGCCATCTATAAAACATCTTGTAAAAATTCTCTCTCAGGTTTTGGGCTTGCGTAAATTTTACGTTTCTTGCCTATATCTTTTTCCATGTTTCCATCATTATTGGTTCTTCAAAATTTTGTGCCCACTTTATCATACAGTCTTTAACTAGCTCTGTTTCAGAGTCTATTTCCATCAATATATTACATAACCTTTTTATATGCATTTAACTTTGGTCCCTAATTTGTTTTAGTAGGTTGTCCTCATTTTGCATGATACCAATTTTCTGGTCTTTTTTCCATCTGGCCTGTAGCTGTCCATACTGAAACCAGGTTTGAATTACCTTTTCCTCTTTTAGTACATTCAGAGGTTTTAACTGTAATCCTTTTATGGTAAGAAGCTGTCTGTATGTGGTTACATCCTGTTTTTGTTCTATGCTTATATTCTCTATTGCGTGTCTGGGTATTGCCCACATAGGTATCTTTTCATTTAATTTATGTTGATATTTTTTCCAGTCACGCAATAGAGCATTCCTTAAAATATGACTTTTAAAAATCTTATCCACCTTCTTATCATATATTAAATAAGCATGCCAACCATATACCAAATCATATCCTTCAATGTTCAGTATTCTATCCTCTGTTGAGTTGATCCAATCACTAATTATTGATAAAGCTACTGCTTCATAATATAGTTTTAAGTTTGGCATTTTCAAACCTCCTCTCTCACGTACATCTTGCATTATTTTAAGTTTTATTCTCGGTTTCTTCCCTGCCCAAACAAATTTATTAACACCCTTCTGCCATTCTTCCAAATTTGCATCTTTTTTGAGTATTGGTATCATTTGAAAAAGAAATAAAAACTTAGGCAAAACATTCATTTTTACTGCTGCTATCCTTCCCAGCAAAGACAGTTGTAGTTTTTCCAATTTCTTCAACTCTACCTTTATTCTATGCCATAATGGATCGTAGTTATACTTATATAATTTCCCATTTGAGGTTGTAATATAAACTCCTAGATATTTGACTTTTTTTACTATCTTGCATCCTATTATTCTTTCTAATTCTTCTCTTTGATTTATGTTCATATTTTTAACTATCATCTTTGTTTTCCCTAGATTTATTTTAAACCCAGATACTTGACCATATTGATTATGTTCATTAAAACCATAGTTGATTTACCCAAGTCATCCGCAAATGCTCATAGTCTATATTCATAATGCCTAATCTTAATTCCCTGTAAATCATCTGATCCCCGTATTTTATTCAACAATAACTCCAGGGGTAAGATAAACAATAATGGGGATAGGGGACAGCCCTGTCTTGTTCCTTTTTCAATTTTAAAAGATTCTGTTAAACTACCATTAACTATAATTTGTGCTGTTTGTTCCTGGTATATTGCCTTGATAGATTGTGTGAAATGCTCTCCAAATTGCATCTTTTGTATTATTTTCATTAAAAATAGCCAATTCACTCGATCAAATGCTTTCTCCACATCCAAGAATATGAGTGCTGGGGGGACTTGGTTGTTCTTTCCCAGATACTCCAATATATTAACAATTTGTCTTACATTACTTTTCATTTGTCTCCCTTGTATAAAACCAGATTGATCATTGTGGATCACTTGTTGTATAACTAACATCAACCTATTTGCTCATATTTTAGCAAACATTTTATAATCTGTATTATAAAATGTATTATATAATTTGTATTATATAACCCGTTCCCTCCTAAGCAGGAGGGATACGAGCGATCCTTTGCAAGGCAGAGCTGAGGATTACGTCCAATTCCTCGCGGATAAAGTTGCTCGGCTTCGGACGGACCTGGACTCCAATTGCGCAGAGCCAGCCGAGGCACCAAGGGAGAATCTAGAAGGACATCACTGGATTGATTTTCAAGCTGTTACCCCTGAGGACGTGGACAAGGCCATGGGAGCTGTAAGTGCCTCCACATGCGTACTGGACCTGTGCCCCTCCTGGCTGGTCGCTAACAGCAGGGAGGTGACACGGGGCTGGATCCAGGCGGTTGTTACCGCCTCCCTTCGGGAGGGGTTCTTTCCCCCCGCTCTAAAGGCGGTGGTGGTGAGACCCCTTCTGAAGAAGCCATCTTTGGATCCAGCCGTGTTAAACAACTATTGTCCAGTCTCCAACCTCCCCTTTGTAGGGAAGGTTGTTGAGAAAGTGGTGGCCTATCAGCTCCGGTGGTCCTTGGAGGAAACCGATTATCTAGATCCCTTCCAGTTGGGATTTAGGCCTGGCTACAGCACGGAAACCGCTTTGGTCGCATTGATCGATGATCTCTGGAGAGCCAGGGATGGAGGTTATGCCTCCGTCCTAGTGCTCCTTGACCTCTCAGCGGCCTTCGATACCATCAACCATGGTATCCTTCTGTGACGACTGCGGGAGGTGGGGGTGGGAGGCACTGTCTTACGGTGGTTCTCTTCCTACCTCTCAGACAGGTCAGTCGGTGTTGGTCGGAGGGCAGAGATCGACCCCTAGGCCCCTGAATTATAGGGTGCCGCAGGGTTCGGTCCTGTCCCCCCTCCTGTTTAATATCTACATGAAGCCGCTGGGTGAGATCATTCGACGGCACGGGATAAAATACCATCAGTATGCGGACGATACGCAGCTGTATCTGTCCGCCCCGTGCCAACTCAATGAAGCGGTTGATGTGATGTGCCACTGCCTCGAGGCTGTTAGGGACTGGATGGGGGCTAACAAGCTTGTTCTCAATCCGGATAAGACCGAGTGGCTGGTGTGTTTCCCTCCTACTAATTGGCCAAGTTTTCCATCTCTCAGGCTGGGGGGGTCAAACAGTACGCCCCTCAGACAGGGTTCGCAATTTGGGAGTCCTCCTGGACCCACAGCTGACTTTTGAACACCACTTGTCAGCTGTGACCAGGGGGGCATTTGCCCAGGTTCGCCTGGTGCACCAGTTGCATCCCTACCTGAACCGGGAGGCCCTCACAACAGTCACTCGTGCCCTTGTGACCTCTAGACTGGACTACTGCAACGTGCTCTACATGGGGCAGCCCTTGAAGAGCATTCGGAGACTTCAGCTTGTCCAGAATGCAGCGGTGCACCTCGGTTCACCCACGTAACACCTATCCTCCGCGAGCTGCACTGGCTGCCTATTGGTCTCCGGATACCCTTCAAGGCACTAGTCGTCACTTATAAAGCCCTTCATGGTATTGGACCTGGGTACTTGAGAGACCGCCTGCTGCCAATTACCTCCACTAGACCGATTAGATCTCACAGATTAGGCCTCCTCCGAATTCCATCCGCCGGCCAATGCCGACTGGCGACTACCCGGAGGAGAGCCTTCTCTGTGGCTGCTCCGGCCCTTTGGAACCAACTCCCCGCGGAGATTCGGACCCTCACCTCTCTCCTGGCTTTCCGAAAAGCTGTTAAGATCTGGCTGTGCTGGCAGGCCTGGGGTTGATGAGCTCCCTTCACCTCTCGACAGGTGTGGTTGTTGGTTATTTTAAATGTCTATTTTGTATTGCATGTTCCCCTTCCCGTTGGAGTTGTTCGCCGCCCTGAGTCCCTTTTAGGGAATAGGGCGGCATATAAATAAAATGAAACTTCAAACTTCAAACTTCAAGCTACAAAATGTTGTCCCAATCTTGCATTCATCAAGTATTTCTGATCATTTGCTCTAATATGTGTTTCTTGCGGAAAAATTGCATCATTTTTTAATTGTTTCAAATAGTGGTATATTTTTTTCCTTATTTGTGGTGAGTTTAAGCCATGGACATTCCAGGTTAAAAATTTAATTGTCATCTTCAGCTCCCTGAAGCTTTTAAAGAGCCACCTGGAAATCCTGTAGTTTGATCTTCAGCCTGGCTCCTCCCATGGCTTCTGTGTTAATGTTTATAGTTTCTTGAGTTGTTGTCTGGGCTTGTTGCATCTTTAATTCTTGTTCCTTGCGTTTGGTACTGCTCGGGTTTGTCTTTACTCCATAATTCCTTCTGTCTCCACAAGAAGATTCAAAGCTTGGGCCACATCCAATGATACTTGGGTATCTTGCTGTCTGGCCTCTCCTGCTTGCTCCCTTTCTCTGAATCCTGGAGTTGGAGGATAACCAGCTTTTAATACGTTGCTGTAAAAATCTCTGGCCTTCCAAATTGAGTTGAGACGATATCTTTGCCCCAGGTAATTCACCACTAATCTGGCTGGGACTTCCCATCTATATTGTATCTGGCAGTTTTTAAGTTCATCCACTAGGAATACATAGTCTTTCCTAGATTTCAACATTTTTGGTGGAATTTCCTTCAAAACTATCACCTCCTGACCTGCAATCTGCAACTTGGTTTTATAGGACGCTTGTAATATCAGGTTCCTTATATTTCTAGTATCAAAGTAGACTACAATGTCTCTTGGTAATTGTTTCTGTCTGGCAATCCATGAATTAACGCGGTATATTTTGTCCATTTGCCAATCATACTCAGGTCTTGGTTGACCAATTAATTGGTCAAAAGCTTCTGCAAGAATCTCTTTCAGATTTTCTTGGTTATTCTCTTTCAGGCCTCTTTTTCTCAAAGCAAATTCCATCGCTCTATTTTGTATCATTGTAATTTCTGCTTTTGACTTATCAGCCTTATTTTGAACCTCTTCAACTTTACTTTCTAGATTAACATTGGACTGGTTAATTTCTTCCACTCTATCATCCAATGAGAATACATAGCTAGCCAAACCTTTAAAGGCTTCCACTATGTCTCTTTATTTATGGTTATGTCTCTTATTTGCTGGTTACGAGTCTGGATTAGCTCCTTGATCCCAGATATTTCCTCCGAAACCTCCTTAAAGGCAGATGTAAGCTTTTCCTCTATCTTAAGTTCTAAAGCAGCAGCCTGTTCTTTTAAGGCGTCTTTTAAGGCGCCTCATAGCGCATCAAGAGTTAAAGCCTCAGCAGCAGGGGGGGGGGAGGTAATAATGACTGTAATTTATTTGTCGGGGCTGGAGAGCTGCCAGCGCTCTTTGAAGTAGTTGTTGTTCTAACTTGTTTTGTGGCCATTTCAACTATTCAATTAAACTTATCTTCCACCAAATTGTTAAGTCCAAACAAACCACTTATTCCAATTATTAAGTCTTGTAGCTTATTAGTAAATCAATGCTGTTTTGAGTGATCTTAAGCTCTTAGTTCTTTTAACAACGTTAGGGAGCACTTAAGAGATGTAATAGCTTGTTAAGTTTCGATTCAGCCACACTTTCAAAATTCGGGTGCCATTTTCACTTCTATTTCGTTAGTTTTAACAGAAGGAGTTTTTGTAGATTGGAGTTAAAGTTTTAAAATACCTGCGATTGTGAAACTCTCCAGTATTTGCTCTGCCTGCTTCTTATTCAAATGTAGATCAAACATTGATTGCAGGGGTGGACATGGCTCTTTGATCTGCGGAAAGCAGACGCATCCCGAGAGCGGAGTGTGTTGAGCTACACCTTCCAAACCCCAGAATTTACTCCTGGGGTGTTAAGGGAGCTCTACCCACACTCGGCAGCTCTTCTCCTGAGGAAAGAGTTTTCAAACTGCCAGACAACTGATTTACGCTGTCCAGACAGTGTAACGCGATCTTGGGGCTGGAGCATCTCAGAGGAGATGTTGTCAGAGCAGCACGGTGCCACCGGAAGTCAAAAGAGAGAAGAATTGATGGAACTAAGGAGAGAGATTTTGTCAGAAGCACTAGTGATAACCAAAGATAAGCTGATCGAAGAAGCAGATGGAGGGTTCGAGCTTATACAAGATATGCAATAAGCAATAAGTTGCGAAGAGAAGTCCATACAAAATTTACTAAGGAAATAACCAAAATACTAATGCCACAAATGGCAAGAGACATAAGACTGCACTATTACTGGAAAGACACAGGTTGATGCAACAGCTTATAATAAAAAATTAAGTCAAATTTAGTTAAATTTAGAGCATTATGTATAAAATGAAGTGATAATGGATAGTTAAATAATTGATTGATAAAATAATGAATATATATGTATTGGTTTGATAAGAGGAAATTTGATATAAATTGCAAATTGTGACTACGAAAGGTTTAGAATCTGTTATTAAATATAACCAATTTTTATTTAGAACATGTTATAAAGATGTAATGTTACTGGATGATATTGGGAAGAGCTAATGGAATGCCATTATGTGGTTTTGCTTTAAATCTGGAATATTTTATATAAAAAGACGTAAAAACAATTATAGTCAAATGAAGGTTGAGGTATGATGATAGTAATATATATATAAATATATTTGATTTATAATATATGATTTGATATGCATTGTAGGTGATGACTGTGGAAGGGATCCACAGAGGTTTTTGTAACCAATTGACACAATTTCTACAATTTGTAACGGAAGATGGTTTTGTGGTTTTTTTGTGTGTTTTTCTGTGTTTATTCAAAAATGAAAAAAAATCTATATTAAAAAAATTCAATCTCCTTATTTTTATATTCCAGTCTTTTGTCTCTTGCCTTCTGTAATATTTGTGTCTTAATTGTTTTCTTAGTAAACCTTATATGAACTTCTCTTGGGAGATTGTTTCTCACTGCAAATCTTGTCTATAGACTCGAAATAGCTCATCTATACCATCCATCATTTTCTGTTTGGTTATCTCCAAGATATCTGCCAGAATTTCTATCGTTATTTCTGCCAGATTTTCTCCCTTTTTTCTTCTATGTTTTGAATTCTGAGATAAAATTCTGATTTATCGATCTCCCATCCCAGTATTCCACTGTTATCTTTTTCAGCTACGCTCAATCTGCTATCAGTATCTCCTATTTTATCATCTCTTGGCTCATCTTTTTCTTCCATTTTTTTGTCCTCATATTTCATCATTTGGTGAATGTTTTCAATTTTTTCATCTGTTCCCTTTTTTTGTTTGATGTTCTCTGTTCTTTGTTCTATATTTTCTATTCTCTTTTCAATGTTCTCTGTTCTCTTTTCTATATTCTCTGTTCTTACTTGAATTTTTTTTATTCCTTGCATAATCATCTGTAGTGTCTCTTCCTTGTCTACTGTAAAATCCAAGACTCTTATATTAAGTTCCAAACAAAATTAATAATTCTCTTTTCAAGTTCACTACAGTCTTCTTTCTTTGAATTCCACATTTTCTTTCAAGCCCAAACTCCATGCACTGATAGTATCCCAGAAGAGCACATGTATTAACTATCTCCCATGCTCATCCCACTATCATTTCATAAACAGGGTTAAAGTTCTTGAAATGTAACATCAGGTCTTAAATTTTTTAAAACTTTTCTCTAAACACTCATACAAGAAAAAGAAAACAATGTTTCCAGGCCTCTAGGTGGCAATGTTATTTACTCCATTCTCCTTACTTTCCTTATACTCAAAAAAGAAAAAAGAAAGAGAGAGATGGGCCCCTCATCAGTCAACAGCCAATCAGGTAACTATGAGTTACTAATCTTCCTGCCAGCTCCTGTTTCGATGATGTTCCTTCGTGGTCTTTCACAACGTAGGAATTATCTTCATGCTTCCTCCATCTCCTTAAAGATCCATCACAACCTGGGCACCCTATTTTTTTGAACTATTAACATCTGGCAGACGGTACAGGACAATAAAAAGGACAAGTAGACTGAAAAAGAGCTTCCATCCCAGAGCAGTAACTATCCTGAATTCTACAGTAGAGGGCAACAGAAACGCAATATCAGGAGTTTTCAATTTCATTGTATAGAATGTACAGTTCTATACAATTGTATAGTTTTATTTTTAATGTATAATATTTGCTGAAGAAGGCACAACTTTGTTGTACAGGGTGCCAAGACAATAAAGTAAAGGATTAAACTATTTAACTATGACAGTTTGGTCGCGGAGAAATTCCGTATGGCTTTGGAGAGGAGCTCGGTACTAATGAGATCAGGGTTGATCCGATGGCAGCACTGCCAGAAGATTACTTCCATGGACTCAGCTGCAGCCTGAGCCACGGAGGCTTCACGATCCTCTTGCAGATCCCGGAGACCTGGAAGGAATCCAGAAGAGAAATGATTTCCAGGATCCACCTTGAGAACCAACTCTGATCAGCGACAGAGCTTCTGGAGAGAAAGTCTCCGCTTCAAGCAAGGGAACTTTGAAACTCACCCAGGAAAACTTCTTCGATTTGTTTGGAAGTCACCACATCCCGTGTCATGTATTCTGCGCAGCAGCCTAGACACATGCAAAGAAAAGGTTGGTGGAGTTGGCAGAAATGGCTAGATCAACTGATTCAAGAAAGAAAATGCAGAATTCTTTTGTTTATATTTGGAAGAGTTGCTACGGGATAGTCCCAGGAATTGGGTCTGTCTAGAGATCGGATGGAAAGAATTTCATATGACTCATATTTATGATGGTTGCAGAGTCTTGGGGGGGGGGGGTCACCTGATCACTTTTTGCAACCTTCGGGCAAGCAAACTCCAGAAGGAAGCCCAATTCACTTAACAACCACGTGACTCACTTAACAACCACAGTGATACCCTTAAGAAACGGGGCCATGTGTGTGTGTGAGAGAGAGATAATGGTCAGCATGCTTGGCCTTGGGGCCGCCCTTCTGCCCTGTTTTTTCCTCCCCTCCTTCCAGAGTTTGCATTTGGGGTTACCAATTAAGACGGCAGCTGCCTCTCGGGACGAAGAATTCCGGCTCTTCAGGAATTCCAGCATCTGCTCCAACATTTCCGGCAGGTTTTCCTTGCATCGATTGATCTGGGGAACACAAGGCCACAAACAAGACAATGAACACTGTAGCTTCCTCTTTTCTTTCTTTCTAAGGTTTCTAGTCCTCATGCCCTCAACAACAATGTCTTCCATAACATATTAAATTTTATTATACTGTATCGTATCGTATTGTACTTTAAACTATAAGATTGTTATACTATACTATATTTTATTATACTTAACAATATTATCATACTATATTGGATTTTGTTAGGCATATAATCTAACGGTTGGGTTGGCAATATATAAATCATGTAACAATGCTATACCTGTTTCTTTAAATAATGCTGTAAATGTGATTGGTTGCTGTTTCCTCAAGCGGCCATAAGATGGAGCCAGAATCACTGTTAGATGCTGATCTGATCTGAGTGTTTGGAAGCTGGCTGTTAGAAGTGTCGTATAGTGATCAGCCTGAGCTATTGTAAGTTTTGCAACTGGGGAGCTTACCTAACAGACTTGACTGGACTGGACTAGACTGGACTATTATACAATGCAATAGAATATAATATTACATTATATAGTATAGTATATTAAAAGTATTAGTATAATATATATTTATATTGTATTATATTATACACACACACAAACACACACACACACACATACACACACACACACAGAGACATTTATGTTATTAAGGACAGTTTTATCCAAGTTAAAACCATAAAGGAAAATAAAGGAAAATAGTAGATAGTGAAAAAAAGAATAGAAAAAGAAAAGGGAAAGAAAGATGATAAGGAAATGGCTTCTGATCTTATAAATACATTTATATTTTGCCCCCCTCTACATCATAATTTCCCTTTTCTACAAACAGCCATTTCTAATCCTCAGACCCACAAATCAGCAAGGTTTCTAGTCCTCATGGTGGCATGGAACCTCTGGTGTTCCCGAGGGAGCAACAACCCAAGAAGAATCCCTCTAGTCAGTTTAGTCTAGTGGTTAAGGCATCAGACAAACAAACCAGGAGCCTGTGAGTTCTAGTCCCACCTTTCGCATGAAAGCTCCTGGGTGACTTGGGGAGTTCTAGTCATGCCTTAGGTATGAAAGCTGGCTGAGTGACTTTGGTCCTGTCCCTCTCCCTCAGGGCAGCCCACCTCACAGGGTTGTTGGGAAGGAAATCGGAGGAGGGGGAGGGGGAGGAGAAGCATTAGGGACGTCCACCATCTTGAATGATTTATCAAAAGGAGAAAGGCAGGAGAAAAAGAAAATATATTATACTCTAATCCGGAAAAAAAGGAGCCAGCTAGGCTCCTACTTACCACCTCCGAGCAGATGCTGGAATACATGCTCTGGAGACTGGTGTAAATCTCGTAGTCAAACAAATTATCTGGAACTTCCTCCCACTTCATAAAGGAGACGCAGGAGGTCAGGGTGTTCCGGGAGATCTGGGCGGAGGGAAGAAAGGAGGCGTCAGAGGAGCCGGTTCTGAGGTTGTCCATCTTCTGCAGAGAAAACCCAGCCTACTCCTTGCTCAGGGGTGGGAAAGGGGATGAGCCACTCCGGGAGGAAGCTATGGCAGGGCAAGGGGGCCCCTGAAGGCCAGAATTCCCCACAATTCAACCCTGATTCTCTTCTATTGGTATACCATCAAGAAGAAAACAACCCCCTAATCTAAGAATGACCCAACAGAAAACCTACACCCACATCAAAATGATCGGGCATTAAGCAGAGATCAACCCTTCCCCTCCAACCTACTGATGCTGTCACCTAGTTGGGTCAGGAAATGCCTGCAAGGACCTCACAACTTGAGGATTATCCAGAATCTCTTTGCCTTCTCCAGAGGCTCCATATGATGCAACCACGTTGCTCTGAGTGAAGATGGGGGTACAGCATGGTCTCATGGAGAAGGGAGCATGAAGAGAACAGGAGCTTAGTTGATCCTGCCCTTCAACTCACCTCTTGGGTCCGATTATTAGCCAACTGGATGACAAGAGGAATCAGGCTGTGCAGGATGGATTCGGTCAGATTCCCCTCTGTCTCCTTGAGCCCTTTTAAGATCAGGCCAAAAAGGATGATGGAGGTGTTGCGCAACTCGATGTCCTCCTACGAAGGAAGAGAAAAGGAAGAGAAACGTGTCAGTCCCTCCAATAGCATTTAGGAAGTGGGAGGTGTTGTGAGAACCTAGAAGTACAAACTGCAACACACACAACAGTCAGCTGAGCAAAATCTGAGAGCAGAAATTTCAGGTGAGAAAACGTCTCACATTTGATTCTCCTTTGTTTCCTTAAAGAGAAAGGCAGGGAGGGATCCACTAAACCTACAATAAAAGCCTTCATAACTCCCATCCTCTTCATCTGATCTGCCTCAGTTTCCCACTCACAAGACAAAGCAAGGGGAGTCTGGCAACTGTTTCTCTAGACAAGGCCATGCCAATGGTTGGCCAATGGTTGGCCATGGGTGTAAAAGGCTTGCAGACCAACCTCTATGGTGTGATCAAGGGGGTTGTTTTCCCATCTTAGCAGCCTTCAGATGTGAGGACTCCAACTCCAGGATGCTGGCTGGAGAGTTCTGGGAGTTGAAGTCCTCACCTCTTCAAGTTGCCAAGAGGGAGAAATACTGATGGAGACCAGAGTTTCCCAATCTGAGCAGCTTTCAGATGTGGGGACTTCAACCTCTGGAGTTCTCAGGCCGGCAGAGTTGAAATCCACACACCTTCAAGTGTGTGAGATCAAGCAACACCAATCTGGATTTTTAATAAATATGGAGAGTGATTGATGATGATTTGGTGAAGCTGAAGAGAGTGGCAACCTTCATTCTTTTCCACCTCATCTGGCACTTCTCCAGCTCTCTGGATGAACTCAATGATCATCTGCAAGCTCACACACTCTTTTAGATGAGAACAACACAGTTGTTGCTGAACTATTTCTAAGACTTTTTGATAAGATTAGAATTCTTCAGATGGTACCCAGGCGATCTTTATGGGAGAAAAAGAGAGAAGGGAGGGAGCGAGGGAGAGGAAGAGAGAGGGGGGGTGGATTAGTTTGTTGTGATTTGGTTGACGTACATCAGCAAAATACTTCCCCAGGACCGGAATAAGATTGACAGCTTTCCATCCATAGGTTTGAACATTCAGATGCCGGAAAAGGAACTGAAGGGTCCGCAGTGATTCCTTTGCCACAGATTTGTCTGGGTGACAAGCACAGTTGACCACAGGGACTAACACCGGCTCTAACACCGTATTCTGGAGGAAGGAGGAAAAGAAGGGAGTGATTGAACATTGTCACTGCCGTTCTCTGAGTCTACGAATGACAAAAATATAGAAGCCCACAGAATCTAGAATAACAGGGTTGAAAAGGAACTTGGGGGTCATCTAGTCCAACCCCCTGCTCAGCAGGAGACCCTACACTATTCTGGACAAATGGTTGTCCAGTCTCTTCTTGAAAGCCTCCAGTGTTGGAGCACCCACAACCTCTGGAGGCAAGTCGTTCCAGTGGTTAATTGTTCTCAGTGTCAGGAAATTTCTCCTGAGATCTAGGTTGCTTCTCTCCTTGATTAGTTTCCAACCAACAAGTTGCTTCTTGTTCTGCTTTAGATGTCCTCCAAGAGGACCTGTCTCCAAATTGATCCTTCAGATCTTTCAGGGATGCCCCCATCTTTGTAGAAGAGGCTCCACTGTAGCTGAGGGCATCCTCTTTCTGCTGGTTGTCTTCTTCTCCTCCTTCTACCCTTCCTAACCTTGTAGAATTCCTAGAGAGTGAGGTCACACCTGCTGCTCCCTTGAAAGTCCCTCACTTCCTGCCCCCCATCTCTTACCTCGAAGGGGTGCTGGAGAAGATACCCCAGACCACGAACAGCAAATATTTGGATGAGGGGATATGGCTCAGCCATCCGTTCTTGGAGGACATTGAGGATGTCCTGTATGATGAAGAAGTGTCCGACCTCTTGGTGATAGAGAAGCTGGGGAAGAAGAGTGGAGTGACAGATTATTAACCAAGCAAAGGAAGGGAACTTTCCTCAGAGCCTCTATGAAGAGGTGCCACATTCAGCCATTACGGGGAGAGGAAAAGAAAAGACAGTCCTCATATAGTGACTGCGGAAAGTCACCACGGCACTGACAAAAGGGACAACTCCATTTTTCAGACTCAGGACCATTGATCATAGTCACCTGATCAAAAATTGGGTACTTGACGGTCCGTATTTATAACGGTCACAGTGTTTCTTTCTTTCTTTTTTTATTTTTATTTTTAAACAAACAAAATAAACAAACATATAACATAAAAACCATCCTCCAGTCATATACAGTGTGTCAATTGGTCACAAAACTCCTGTGCTTCCTCACCATAGTCTTCACTTACAATTTATATAGAATCTCATATTATCAATCTAATGTATATGTATACAATTATTATCATTATTTAACATTTATTTGACTATAATTATTACTTCCTTTTATGTGAGATATTCTAATTTTAGAATAGATTTATATTAAGACATTTCATTACATCGTCCTAAAACCATCCAGTAATATTACATCTTTACATTGTATTCTATATAAAATTATTTATCTTTTGGTTACAAAACTTTCACGCATCCTCTCCGTAGTCCTCACTTACAATTTATATAGAATTTCGTTATTAATCATTTATTTGACTATAACTATTATTCATTTTATGCGTAATATTCTAACTAAATTTAAATTAGTTTTTATTATAGCACTTCATTACAGCATCCTGTATCCTTCCAATATTTGTGAAATCTTATATCTCTTGCCATTTGTAGTATTTTGTGTTCTAATTGCTTTCTTGGTAGATCTTATATGGACTTCTCTTGGCAATTTGTTTTTCATTGCATATCTTGTAAAGACTTGAAACCCCTCGTCTGTTCCTTCCATCAACTTCTCTTTGGTTATTACCGATGCTTCTGCCAAAATTTCTAACATAAGAGCTGCCCAATATTTTTCCTTTTTTTCCTTCTATATTCTGCAATTCTGGGATTCTGATCCATCAATCTCCCATAACAATATTCCACTCTTGTCTTTTCCAACCTCAATCTCCTGTCAATATCACCAATTTTCTTATCTCTTTGTTCATCTTTTTCTTCATTTCTTCTGTTCTTTGTTCAATATTCTGCATTCTCTTTCTTTTCTTTTTCGGGTTGCAACATTCCTCCATATAGTATACACTGCCACTATATAGAATCCAAGGCTTTTTTTTATTAAGTTCCAAACAAGTTCACTGCAATTCTTCTCTCTTTCAAGGCTTTCTTTTTACTCCAGTCCAGCTACTGATAGTACCCCGGAGGAGCACTGTCAAATCAATAGGTGAGGTGCTGAATAGAACAAGAAATGATCTGATAATACACAATCAACGACAACTAACAGTCTTAACACAGGTACCGAGGAGAAACTAAGAAGGCCCTATCAATTTTTAACATCTGTGCTGAATAAATACGAAATTAATTTCAGATGGCTGATGCCGGAGGGCATACTGGTTTCTGTTTCTGTTTCTGTTTATTTATTTGTATGCCACCCTTTTCCCTGGGGGGACTCAGGGCGGCTCACAATCAAAAGGAAGGGGGGGACGGACAGACTTTTACATATAAGACAGTACATGATTAAAACGCAACATTCATACCATTCGGGCGGGTTACAATCTTTAGCCCCAGGCCTGACGGGATAGCCAGGTTCTAAGGGCTGTGCGGAAGGTCTGGAGGGTGGTGAGGGTACGAAGCTCCACGGGGAGATCGTTCCATTGGGTCGGGGCTACCACCGAGAAGGCTCTCCTCCACATGGTGGCCAGTCGGCATTGGCCAGCAGATGGAACTCGGAGGAGGCCTAAACGATGAGATCTAATGGGTCGTGTGGAGGTGATCGGCAGTAGGCGGTCTCTCAAGTTACTCTCTCTGGTAACTTGGAGAAATTGAAGATTCAGAATTACAGATACAATCAAGGTTTGCCCAGGGTAGGAAGAAGGAAGCTATTGCCAAAGATTACACAATATTAGATAAACTTTTGATACAGACAGAAAACAGGCTGATCAAAGTGTAGATCGATTTTTGTTGGAATATAAGCTAGAGGAGGAACATGTCAAAGAAACTATAGTTGCCTGGGCGAAAAATTTCGGTTATAATGTGGAATTGGCTAAGTGGGAAAAACTTTGGATACAATCCGAAACTAACAATGGCTACAGCTTATAAAGAAAATCTTTATAAGATGTTCTACAGATGGCATCTCCCCCCCCCCCCAGCATGGCTCTCCAAAATGTTTAAAAATCTGGTCCCAAATTGTTGGAAGTGTAAAAAAAAAAACACCAGGCACTTTTTATCATATGTTGTGGACGTGCAATGAGGCAAAAAAAAACCCATTGGAAAATGATTCAATCATGGTTAGAACAAATGGTGGGAGACCAAATCTTGTGTAAACCAGAAATTTTTCTCCTAGGTATAATTCGGGAGGGGTTTAAGAAAGATACACTCTATCAAATTTACATGTACTAACTGCGGCATGCATAACTTATGCACAATATTGGAAAAAAGAAAATACACCATCAGAGCTAGATATAATCAGAAAAGTGTTGGCCTCAAGATAGGCTCACTCTTGAACTTAAAAATAAAGGGGAATCAGAATATTTTGAAGTCTGGAACAGATTTTATAATTGGTATAAGACAAGGTGACAAGACTGGAACAAACTGTATATTTTGTGATTGGACAGAAGGATACACAATGTATTAAGTAGGCTAATTGTTAATGGTTGAGACTAGCTGTATATAATGTGAATGTATGGTCACTTCGACTTTGCGGTACTGCATTGTTTTAAAGGTAAAAATAATAAAAATATATTAAAAAAAGATTAAAGAACACACTAAATTTGACTCAGGCTTAATCTCGCAGCTTAACCTCTTCTGTCTTCAATTTTAACTTTTCTTTTCATCTTTTTGGGTGTTCTCTAATAATAAAATTTATCTCACTAATTCGACACGCTTTCTCTCCCGCTTTCCTTCTGTTCTGGAGCTCTCCCAACTTTCAGCAGCTTCAATGGCTGCTTCTCTGTGGTCGGAAAAAAGGGTTTCTCCTGGATCTGCCAGGAACTTTGCGATGTCTCTGGGATCAGCAGGATGTGCCTGTCTCTATCACCGTCTCTATGGGACGGTTTAGGTCCAAAAGGACCGTCCAGCGGCAGACATATCGACTGCGGAATTGCACATCGTATCGTCACGATATCAGCTTCACATGCTAACGGTTGCAGTGTTTCGAGGTTACGTGATCCAATTTGTGACTACCTGATAAGCCAAGTCAATGGGGAAACCAGATTCATTTAACAACGTGTGACTAACTTAACAACTGCAGCAATTCACTTAACAACTGTGGCAAAGGAGGTGGTAAAATGGGACAAAACTTGCTTAGGGACTGTTTCACTGAGCAACAGAAATTTGTGGCTCAGTTATGGTCATAAGTCGAGGACAACCTGTAGAAGAAAATCACTGGAATATCTGGTTTATCCAAAGTGTATGACCACGGCATTGGCTTAAGGGCTTCTGCAATCACTTAGTGACCACTGGAGGTTCTATGATGGTCTTATGTCGAGGACTACAGAATGGCAATACAAAACTGTCTAAAATGCAAAGAGGAAACGGAATTTGGGGTCATTGAATCTTCCTTCCTCCCTCCCTCCCTCCAATTCCACCGATTAACAGAATAAGAGGAGACCTTGGAGGTTTTCTAGTCCAACCCCTTGACCAAGCAGGAGACCATCTACTATGTCAGACAAACGGCTGTCCAGTCTCTTCTTCAAGGCCTCCAGTGATGGAGCTCCCACAACTTCGAGTTCCTAATCATAAAGTCCCCCTGAACCCTGCACAACTTTCCTGGAGCTCCACAATGTTGTGGTGCATCCTCACCTCCGAGAAGAAGACCATGCCAATTGTCTTCTCCCTTAAGTCAGGACGGTGCAGGTAGATGTTGGCCTGTCTGAACATCACCTTCAGCTCCACTTTAGAGTAGTTGAAGAGTTTCCTAAAGATCAAATAGGGAGAAATCAGATAAGATCTGCTGGTAAGTGAGGAGAAAATCACCAAGCTAGAGAAATCATTATCTGAATTATGGATAAATGAATTACTCAATGAATTAGTCCATTTAGAGAATTTCTCACTCTCACTCTTCTTCTCTGTCTTTCTCTCCCTCCTCCTCCCTCTACATCTCATTCTCTTTCTACTTTTGTCTCCCTCTGACACTCCCTCTCTTTCTCTGTCTTTTTCTCTCTCCCTCCTCTTCCTCTCTCCCTCTCCTTTCTTTGTCTCCCCCACATTCTCTCTCTCCTTTTCTGTCTCCCTCTCTCTCCCCCTCCACCTCATATCTTTCGCTCTCTCCCTTCCCTCCCTCTCCTCTCTATCTTTCCTTCCCCTACTTTCTCTTTCCTCCCTCTCAACCCCCTTTCTTTCTCTTTCTCTCTGTGCCTCTTCTTCTTCCTCTCCTTCTGCCCTCTCTTCCTCTCTCTTTCACTCTCTTTTTCCCTTCCTCTCTCCTTTTCCTCTATCTAACCCTCCCTCTTCCTCTCTTTCTCTCTCCCTCCCCCTTCCCTCCCTCTTCCCCCTCTGTCTCATTTTCTCTCTCTCTCTGCCTCTTCTTCCTCTTCTCCCTCAGCCCTCCCCTCCCTCTCTCACCTTCCCTATTTTCTCTTTCCCTCTCCCTCCCCTTACCCTCCCTCTCCCTCCTCTCCCTCACTTTCTCTCTCTCTGCCTCTTCTTCTTCCTCTCCCTCTGTCCTCCCCTTCCCACTATCACCTTCCCTCTTCCTCCCTCTCCCCTCCCTCTACCTCTCTCTCTCCCTCCCTCTTTCTTTCTTTCCCTCTCCCTACCCTCTCCCTCCCTCATCCCCATCTCCCTCACTTTCTCTCGCTCTGCCCCTTCTTCCTCCTCTCCCTCTGCCCTCCCCTTCCCTCTATCACCCTCCCTCTTCCTCTCTCTCTCCCTCCCTCTTTCTCTCTTTCCCTCTCCCTACCCTCTCCCTCCCTCATCCCCATCTCCCTCACTTTCTCTCGCTCTGCCTTCTTCCTCCTCTCCCTCTGCCCTCCCCTCCCTCTCTCACCTTCCCTATTCCTCTCTTTCTCTCTCCCTCCCCTCTTCCCTCCCTCCCTCTCCCTCCCCACCCTCACTTTCTCTCTCTCTGCCTCTTCTTCCTCCTCTCCCTTTGCCCTCCCCTTCCCTCTTTCACCCTCCCTTTTCCTCTCTCTCTCTCTTCCCTCTCTCTTCCCCCCTCTCTCACTTTCTCTCGCTCTGCCCTCCCCCCTCTCACCCATTGCCACTCAAAGCCAAGTTCTTTGGACTCTAAAGTTCTTACCGGACCAGGTGGAAAATGGCCTCAAAGAGACTATCTGGGCTCAAGAGCATCTCCCAGCATCCCAGCGTCCCCAACTCTTTGTATTCCTCTTCATATCCGACAGCCAGGATGAGGTTTTTAATCGCCTGCACTGCCATGCTAAATCAAAGGAAGGGAGAAGAGTTGGTGCCAATGCTTCGGCCAATGCCCCCTGCAAAGGCCAGGCTTCCCCTGACGCCAACCGGCCTCCCGCTGCCCTTCAGGAGAGCTCCAGATTTCACTTGGCGGCTTGTGCAGCAACCACAAAACACAACAGCAAATCAGCCTCCCTTTATTTCTTCCCCCTCCAGTGATATCCAGTAGGATCCAGATTGGTCCCAGGAGATTCCTTACCCCAAGAGGTTGACCTGTTCTGAAAGGTCCATGACTCTGCTGGACCTCCTGGATCCACTCTTGCTGGCTCCCAGGAGGAAGTACAGCTGCGTGACCAGGGCGAGGAGCAGGTTGGAGAATTTGTGGTCGAGGAGCTCAGCAGCGTTCGGGAGGGACAGGAGGAAACAGAGGGCGTTGGTGGCCTAGAAACGGGATGAAGGGAGAGTCACCTTGGGCTCCCCAGGTTACTTAGGTTCATCCCCTTCTTCCTCTTCCCCAGAATCCCTTGCGTGGTGGAGCCTGTTCCAACTGAACGGAGCTGAGGGTTTACTGGCCAGATGCCCTTCCTGTTGCCAATGAGGAGTTTTGTTCGGCAGATACATTCTCATTGGAGCCCAGGAAGAGAAACATCTGCCTCCACCTAAAAAGAAGGGGGGGCTTATGCCAAATGATGCTCCAATTTTAGCCCCAGCAGTTTCCCCACTGCCTCCCTCTCCCCATCCCTTAGGTGTTCCCCACCTCTAGATCCAAGGGAAAGAGAGCCACCAGTGGAGGGCTTACCGCAATGGGCATGAGGGACTTGCTGTTCCTCCTTGCGAGGGCTTCGGTGCTGGGGTCTTGGTCCTGAAGCCTTTTCATGAGGGGCTTCATGATCTTGAGGTTGGCATAAGGGTCTGCAGCCAGTGCCCCCCAAATCTCCCTGGCACTTCTGCGGAGGGGGAGAAACAGATTGGGAGGGAATCAGATCCTTTCCCCATTTCGGAAGAGACAGCCAATCCAGAGAGTTGAACCCCCCAACAGAAGGAAGGATTGGAAAACTGAAGGCCAAATGAACAGCTGTCATGCCAGAAAAATATCTCTATATACACAGGTAGTTCTTGACTTACGACCGTTTCTCCAGGAGCCATTCAAAGGAACAATGGCATTGAAAAAAGTGACTTATTCCCAGTTTTCAAACTTCCCAGCATCTTCAGGATCATCTGACCAAATTCAGACTTCTGGACAACTGGTTCAGATTTATGACCGTCCCAAAGTCAAGTGATCACATTTTGTGACCTTCTAACAAGCACATTCAATGGGGAAGCCTGATTCACTTAACGACCATGTTTCCCTCTTGACAACTGCAGTGATTGACTTAACGATTGTGACAAGAAAAGTCGTAAAATATCTTACAAAGTTCATTCCCATCTCGACCCTCATCTGATGTGACCTCCCCACTAGAAGACTTCATCTGTGACGCACCCATGGCCCATCAAAACATCCATCAAGACCCTTACCTGACACGACCTTTACTGATCTCCCCATAACAAGATCCTCACCTGACACGACCCTCAATCTGAGGTGATCTCCCCATCACAAGACCCTCACTTGATATGATCCAGCCTGACATGAACTCTCCATCACAAGACCCTCACTTGATATGATCCAGCCTGACATGAACTCTCCATCACAAGACCCTCACTTGATATGATCCAGCCTGACATGAACTCTCCATCACAAGACCCTCACTTGATATGATCCAGCCTGACATGAACTCTCCATCACAAGACCCTCACTTGATATGACCCTCACCTGGTCCATCAGAAGAACCATCACAAGATCCTCACTTGATATGGTCCACACCTGACATGACCTCCCCATCACAAGACCCATGACAAGATCCTCACCTGACATAACCCTCAATCTGAGGTGACCTCCCCAAGGTGCCAAGGTGGCGCAGTGGTTAAATGCAGCACTGCAGGCTGACTGCTAGATCAGCAGTTCAGCGGTTCAAATCTCACCGGCTCAGGGTTGACTCAGCCTTCCATCCTTCCGAGGTGGGTAAAATGAGGACCCAGATAGTTGGGGGCAATATGCTGACTCTCTGTAAACCGCTTAGAGAGGCCTGAAAGGCCTATGAAGCGGTATATAAGTCTACTGCTATTGCTATTGCTCCCCATCACAAGACCCTCACTTGATATGACTCTCACCTGGTCCATCAGAAGACCCATCACAAGATCCTCACCTGACATGACCCTCAATATGAGGTGATCTCCCCATCACAAGGCCCTCACTTGATATGACCCTCACCTGAGAGAACCCACACTTGATGTGACCTTTCCATCACAAGACCTACTGACCACACCAAGCCCTTACAGGCAGAAGATCACCAGCACTAGCGTTCCTTAAACTCCATTGAAGATGTTACCTTGCCTGGTAACAAAACATTTGGAAACCAAAGCAGAAGCTTAGAGAACCAACCTCCACCCTCTTCCTCCACCTGAGCTGCAGAGATTCGCCCCATCGCAAAGGATTGAGAGTCTCTGAGGAATCCAAGACAACAGGAGGTCCATCTCCTTGAAGTTCTTCTTACCCATCACAGCCCACGGAGGATTCCAGCAATATGTCCACAACTCGGTTGACCCTCTTGGAGGCCAAGTGACATACAGACTTGAGGGTGAGGTCTTTCGTTGCTGGGTGGGCAATATTCGGGAGACGGTGGTAGATCTCCTTTAATATCATGGATAGCTATGGCAAAAGAGAGATTGGAGGATGAGATCCAGTGTTGGTCTCCATTGGAGATGCAGTAGGGATGATAACTCCCACTCATTGGGTAAAACAAAATTGGTCCCCACAACATCAACGTTTGCCCTACATTTTAAAAAAAAACTCCTGATTTGTCCAGCTTCCTGTGATATTTTATTTATTGGTTTATTTTAGGAGATTTATATTGCCACTGGCTCATCAAAGGTTATTTCTCATGAAAATAATATGGCTCCTTTGTTTTGCCCTTACCTTCTTCTGGGAGGTTTGGACAACTTTCTCAACAGCCCTAAGATCGCTCAGTGGCCTCCCATCCAGCCTTAGCCTTCTTAAAACCAGCAGAAGTGTCACCACTGAGCCAACAAGGTCTCAGCCATTCTCGTCTTTGTTTTCTACAGAATCTCCTACGTCCCTTTTGCTCCAAACCCTGCAATGTTCTTACTTCCTCCATATCCATGCCACACTCCTCCAGGATGGCGTTGAGGAGCAGCCCCGCGGACTGAGAGATGTTCTTGTCCACGTGCGTCAAATTCTCCAGGGCTTCCAAGATCAGCTTTGTTAGCTGCAACGGGCTGAGGTGCTCCCCAAAGGCCTATCGGGGAGAAGGAAAGGAGACCATGCAGAGATGCCTTAGAGCTTTGACGCCCTTCCCTTCAGACTTTGACCCAGATTGGGGGACGGCACACCATGTAGAGATGCAGCCTTATTCCATGTCCTCCATCAGGTGGGATTCGGATGGGGGGTCAAAGAAGCCAACATGTCAGCTGCCCTTTCTTCCTCCAAGGCATTGGGGGGAGGGGTACCCAAAGCCCAACCTTGGGAGGATGCCGTCCCCACTGTGAGATTGACTCCTTTGGGGCTCTCCAGGTCAGGAGGAGGAGCAAAAGGAAGCCAGGCCAAAGGCTGATCCAAAACATACCTTCGCCATTTTGGAGATGTTGTTGTGGAAGATCCCAGAGCCCGAAACAAAAAAATCCTCCCTCAGCCAATGTACGATGTTCCCCTTTTCGTTCTTCTGTTTCTTCTCCATTTCTTTCGCTTGGGAGGGAAGGGAAAAAACCACAAGGTCAGATTTTGGCCTTCGGAACCTGGGAACTTCCTTCGTCTGACGGCCGGTTTAGTCATTGCAAGAGAAGAGAAGATCTGGAGCTCAGGGTCGACCAGAGGGGTCCCTGGTGCTCTCTGACCTGGGGGGTTTCCTTTCAGGTGTTTCATTGCCCAACTAGGGAACGTCATCAGGGGGGATGAGCATCAATACTTATGGGAGCACAGAGAAAAGATCCCCCCTTCAAGTACTGATGACGTTACCTAGTTGGGTCATGAAATGTCAAGAAGAAAAACACCAAGATCAGAGCGCACCAAGGACCCCACAGTCCTTCTCGTCCTCTAACACTTTTCCCTCTCTCTTCCCTACTTTCTCACTACCTCCTCCTCCCCTCCTTCTCATCTTCCTCCCCCTACTCTCTCCTCCCCCTCCCCCTCTCCCTCTCTTTCTCTCTCTCCCCTCCCTTCTCATCTCCTCCTCCACTTGCTGCTCCTCCTCCTCCCCCTCCTCTCTGTCCCCCTTTCTCCCTCTCTCTCTCCTCCTCCTCCTTGCTCCTATTCTCTCTCTTCATCGTTCCTTGTCTCTCTCTCCTATCTCCTCCTCTTCCTCCTCCTTTTCCTCCTTCTCCTCCCTGTCTCCCTTTCTCCCTCTCCTCCTCCTCCTCACTCCCTGCCTCTCTCTTCATTGCTCCTTCTTCCCTCTCCTCTTCCTCCTCCCTAGCTGACTCACTTAACATGAGAATCGCCTTTTTAAAAGGACCCCTGGCCCTGAAAAATGCCAATATCAACTGCCAATTCCAGGTATCTCTGCCAAGCCCAATGACCCATCTTGGTTAAGCCACAGGCTGTGCCACCCAATGCTCTCCTGGGCAGGGGGCATCCCTGTTCTTCTTGCAGCAAGTCAACCCTTGGAGTCCAAAGTTCTCACCCATTTTGCTCATGAGGAGGTGGTACAGGTGGTAGGCAGCCTCTGCGGACGTCTGGCCAACTTCTGGGCTGGTGTCGCCAATGTGCAGGGCCAGCAAAGCCACCAGCTGCCCCAGCAAAGAGAAGTCAGCCGTGGTCTAAAGAAAGGAAGGGGAAAGGAGGGGAAAGAGGAGAGAGAAGGGGAGGGGGCTCATGAAGCTTTCAGCCGGCTGAAATCAGGGAATAAGAACCACCGAACCACAGAATCTTAGATACACAGAATGATAGAATCATAGAATTATCAAATATTTGAATCTTAGAATCTTTGAATCACAGAATCTGAGAATTACAGAATCTCAGAATCTTTGAATCACAGAACCTGAGAATTACAGAATGTCAGAATCTTTGAATCACAGAACCTGAGAATTACAGAATCTCAGAATCTTTGAATCACAGAACCTGAGAATTGCAGAATCTCAGAATCTTTGAATCACAGAATCTGAGAATTACAGAATCTCAGAATCTTTGAATCACAGAACCTGAGAATTACAGAATCTCAGAATCTTTGAATCACAGAACCTGAGAATTGCAGAATCTCAGAATCTTTGAATCACAGAACCTGAGAATTACAGAATCTCAGAATCTTTGAATCACAGATCCTGAGAATTACAGAATCTCAGAATCTTTGAATCACAGATCCTGAGAATTACAGAATCTCACAATCTTTGAATCACAGAATCTGAGAATTACAGAATCTCAGAATCTTTGAATCACAGATCCTGAGAATTACAGAATCTCAGTATCACAGCATGACAGAACCGCAGTTGCTGGAAGGGACCGTGGAGGTCTTCTCCTCCAACCCTCTGCTCAAGCAGGACTCCTTGTATCCTCCTGGTCACATCCCAAAGGTTCTTTTCCCAAAAGGCAGCTGGACTTTCTTGGGGGTTTTCCTTTCTTTGAAAACATTTTGCTTCTCAACCCAAGGGGAGACTTACGTCGAAATTGACATTGTCCGAAACGAACTTGAGGAGGTGCTTGGTGCTCTTGAGGGCCCTCTCTCTCTCATGGCTGTTGGGAGAGTCAATCCAGGGATTTATGTCCTGCCAGGGGAAACGAAGGAGAAGGAGGAAAGGAGGAATGGGTCATTCCCAGTCGAAAGAGCCACAGACTCCACAGGGGGACAGAAGGGCCAAATCCAGCCTGAACATCTGGCTGACTGGGCGACCCACCCCAAGAAAGGATCTCTCTTTACCGTCAGGATCTCCTGCAGGGCATCCAAATTGGGAGCCTCGGATAGCAATCCGGTCAACATATTGTTGCAGGCAGTGGCTGTCTGATGATAGAAATCCTAAAAAAAGGAGAAAATGTCAGAAGGAAGGAGGGGCGTCAAGGAAGGAACGGCCCCTGAAAGAGGCAGAAATCCAGGGGTGGGGAACTGATGGCCCTTTTACGACTGGGGCAATGCAGCTCCCAACCTTCCTGAGCCCTCCATGGAATTCTGGGAGTTGAAGTCCAGAAGTCTACAGTAAATGGAGTGGCCAACCTTGCAGGGCTGGTCTTTCCGTGACCTGACAAAAGCGCGAACGTCATAAGCGCGCTGAGAAAACCGCGGCGCTAAAACTGCGATGTCAAAAGTGCGTCGACAACAGCGCGATTTAAGTTAAGGTAAGGTTTAGGGTTAGGTTTAGGTTTAGGTTTAGGGTTAGGGTTAGGGTTAGGGTTAGGGTTAGGGTTAGGGTTAGGGTTAGGGTTAGGTTTAGGGTTAGGTTTAGGGTTAGGTTTAGGGTTAGGGTTAGGGTTAGGGTTAGGGTTAGGGTTAGGGTTAGGGTTAGGGTTAGGTTACAGCACGCTTCTGTCGGCGCACTGTTGTCGGCACGCTTCAGGGCTCATTCGTCGCTCATTCGTCACGCGGTTTTGTCACCGCGGTTTTGTCACCGCGGTTTTGTCACCGCGGTTTTGTCACCACGGTTTTGTCACCGCGGTTTTGTCACCGCGGTTTAGTGAGGCGCGCTTTTGTCGTTCGCGCATTTGTGGTGGAACCGGTCTTTCTTCCAGAGGGGGAAGAAATGCTTTCTCTGCTGAACTTGAGGAACAAAAGGACTTACTTCCTTTTTGAGTTCAGGACAGAATGACTAAAAAGTTGAATGTCTTCCTTAACAGTTCTAGGAGATTCAAATACAGGCATTCCTCATCTTATGACCACAATTGAGCCCAAAATGTCTATTGCTAAGTGAGACATTAGTGAAGTGAATTTTGTCCTTGTTTTGTGACCTTTCTTGCCACAGTGGTTAAGTGAATCACTTTGGTTGTTAAGTTGGTCACACGGTTGTTAAGTGAATCCAGCTTCCCTATTTCCTAATCAGAAGGTCACAGTAGGGGGGGGGTCACGTGACGCTAGAATACTCCGACCGTCATAAATCTGATTTGGTTGCTAAGCATGTGAATTCTGAGGGTTATCTGAGACTACCTAGGAATCAGTGGTGGGTTTCAAAAAATTTTCGAACCTACTCTGTGGGTGTGGCCTCCTTTGTGGGAGTGGCTTGCTGGCCATGTGTTCTCTCTCTCTCTCTCTCTCTCTCTCTCTCTCTTTCCTTCCTTTTGTCTCTCTGTCCCCTTTTTCTTTTTTCTTTAATCCCTCTCACTCTTTCTTTCTTTCTTTCTTTCTTTCTTTCTTTCTTCCTTCCTTTCTTTCTCTTTCTTTCTCTCTCTCTCTCTCTCTCTCTCTGTGTCAGTGTTGGGTTTCAAAAAAATTTGGAACCTCTTCTGTAGGTGTGGCCTGCTTTCCGGGTCCACTGGTGGAATCTCTTCTAAACAGTTCGGTGGATTTGACGAACCGGTTCTACGGAACTGGTGCGAACTGGTAAGAACCCACCTCTGCTAGGAATCATAGCTAGTGCCTGCAGCCAATGGTTGCTCTGCCCCACCATGGCCCTTCTTTTGTTGGGGGGCAAAGGGAGGAGATGGGAATTGGTCTTGAGAAGATCCTTCAACCAGAAGATAAAAGAGAAGTGGAGGAAGAGAGAAAAGATGGGGATGAAAACCCCCTGGAGATGTTTAGGGCTTCAAAATAGGGACTCCTGGGATCCAGAAACTTAGAACGAGAAGGGGAAGCAGACTTTCAAGACCAAAGAGGAAGGGACAGGCCAAGGGGGACCTTTGGCTCGAGGGATGGATCCAGGGCTGTTGAGGAGATCAGGAATCCTGTTCACTGCATCCTAGTTTCCAGGTGGATCCCCTATTGCTTTGCTCCATCTGGACTGCTCACCTGAGGTTGAGATGATGTGGGTTGGCTACCTGTTTTGACTGTGGACACCTTGATAGTTGGCAATGAAAACACCTTCCAGATACTTTGGTTGACCACTTTAGACCTCACCTCGGAGTTCAAGGAGGGCTTCATATAGCTGATGAAAGACAAGAAAAGAGGAGGGAGGTGTGAGGAGATCCTAGACTCAGGGGGCTAAAAGGGACCTTGGAGGTCTTCTACTCCAACTCTTGCTTGATGGTCCTTAAACCATCCCAGTCATATGCTTGTCCTCTCTTTTCCTGAAAACCTCAAGTGATGGAGAGCACACAACATCTGGAGGCAAACCCTTCCACTGATTGATTGTTCTCAGTGTAAAGAATTTTCTCCTGGATCTATCTATCTATCTATCTATCTATCTATCTATCTATCTATCTATCTATCTATCTATCTATCTATCTATCTATCTATCATCTCCTATCTATCTATCTATCTATCTATCTATCTATCTATCTATCTATCTATCTATCTATCATCTATATATCTATCTATCTATCTATCTATCTATCTATCATCTCCTATCTATCTATCTATCTATCTATCTATCTATCTATCTATCTATCTATCTATCTATCTATCTATCTATCTATCTACCTACCTACCTACCTACCTACCTACCTACCTACCTACCTACCTATCTATCCCTCCCTCCCTCCCTCTCTCTCTCCATCCATCGAACCATCCATCCACCCAACCACCACAGCGCTGATGTGTTCCTCAATGAAATGGAGTTTGACCCCTCCCCCTGCTCTAGAGCACGGGGACTTTCCATGGAAATCCCATCACTTGGTGCAACTCCAAGTTCCTCCCCAGCTGGTGGGAAGATGAGGGCGGTGCAGGTACGTACCTCATGCAGGTGATGGTGACGATGGCTTGATGGAGAATTATGACAGACAAAGGTCTCACGGGCTCATCTTCAATGACTTCCTGAAAGGAGAAGGAAAGACATATAAGGAAGCTCCTGAGATGTGGCCACCATCCAGCTGGCACTATTCCCATCTCTACGCCTTTCCTTGTTGACATGGGAAGTCCTCAACTTACAACTGGTCACTTAGCCACCATTTAAAGTTATGACGGATCTCTCCAGGATCCCTCTTAGAACTAAGGGGAAATTTCCATTTCCAAATAGCCATTTGTCTGAAGTGGTGTAGGGTTTCCTGGCTGGACTAGAGGACCTCCAAGGTCCCTTCCAACTTCGTTCTTCTAATTCTAACACCCAAGGACTACTTATGACCCAGATTTGAAGTTCTGAGAGGCTCTTCTTCCTCAGGGATCAGAGGATCATATTTTGGTCGCTTGGCAACCAGCCTGCATTGATGGCAGTTTGCAGTGTCTCCTGACCATGGTTTAAGTGAGGGATGGGTAACTAGGGCCTCACTACGACCTGTGAACTTCAACTCCCAGAATCCCTGAAGGCCGGAGAATTCTGGGAGTTGAATCCACCGCTTTTAACGTTATACAATTCTGCCCTCTGCCATTCTGGACATTGGCTGTGTAGTTTCTTCTAGATAGTTTCAATGCCTTTTTTTTCTTCTTTCTTCCCCTAATTTCCCATTTCTATTTTTCATTCTAGTTTATATATTAAATATTTGTCTGTCTGTCTGTCTGTCTCTCTCTCTCTTTGTCTCTCTCTCACTATCCAGCCATACATTCATACATCCATATCCATTTCTCTCTCTCTCTCTCTCTCTCTCTCTCTCTCTCTCTCTCTCTCTCTCTCTCTCTCTCTCTCTCTCTCTCTATCTATCTATCTATCTATCTATCTATATCTGTTGTGGCCCAGCAGGAGCCGTTGGAGCTGCCACCAGACTCTGACAGCGAGGGGCCAGATGAGTCGGCTCTGGAGGATGTGGTGGACCCTGGACAAGGTTCCAACTCCAAGCAGGGCGCAGAGAAGCTGGTTAGCCACCAGGAGGCGCCTGAGCCTTGGACCAGTGGGGAGGAAACAAGGGAGAGTGAGCCTGAGGTCAGCAGTGAGTTGTTCCTGGATGCTCGGCACCGAAGAGCTACTAGGCGTCAGGAACAGTTGCGCAGTTACAGGAGGTAATTGCACACAGCTGGTGGTCATTAGGCTCCTCTCCAGACTATAAAAAGGACTGCTTGTGCACACGCCCCTCTTGCAGAAGTCAACGCATTGACTAAAAGTTGGAGAACTTTTGTAACTAGATTGGCAGGCTGGATTGCTGCCGAGGTTTGTCTGAGTTGCTGCCAGGGTCCTTATCTGTTGTTATGCTTGGCTTTCAGCCACCAAGGTTTTGGTGTCTTGCTAATAAAGTACATTCCAGTTAAGTTTGTCTCGGCATTTGTTACTGGATGGAGGAGGGGGTCAGAACTCTATCTATCTATCTATCTATCTATCTATCTATCTATCTATCTATCTATCTATCTATCTATCATCATCTATTTGTCTGTCTGTCTGTCTGTCTGTCTTTGGATATAAAAATAAATACTAATAATAAAAACAAAGGAGATCCCAAATTCACTTAAGAATCCTGTAACTAATTTAACGGCAGTGATTCAGCTAACAACGGAGGAAAGAGAAGTCATACAATGGGGCAGAATTCACTTAACAGCAACAGAATCGTTTGGGGCCCAATTGATTGGAACTCAATTCAGCTCAAATTCTCTTTCAAACTTAAATGCGCCCAGGAGCACCTGCCCCCCTCCCCACTTACGATGATCTTGGTGGCCAATTCCTGTTTGTGGGGTAGATGGAGGTCTTGCCTCCTGCTGAAGGTAGCCGCTTTGGTGATCATGATGATGGACCTCATGAAGGCTTTCTTCAGGCCTTCGTCCTGGGAAACCCAAGTGGGAAGAGGGTGAGGTGAGAAGACACCAGGAGGAAGAGAGTGCATCTATTTATTTCAATCTTTATATAGCCGACCGTCTTTTCTTGAACTCCGGGGGGCTCCCAATCAAAATACCCCCTGGACATTCTGGGTTCTAGTCCCGCCTTAGGCATGAGAGGCAGCTGAGAGACTTTGGGTCAATCACCAAGAAATGGAGAGTTCAGGAGAGGCAGCTGAGAGACTTAGGGCCAATCAACAAGAGATGGAGAGTTCTAGTCCCGCCTTAGGCAGGAGAGGCAGCTGAGAGACTTAGGGCCAATCAACAAGAGATGGAGAGTTCTAGTCCCGCCTTAGGCAGGAGAGGCAGCTGAGAGACTTAGGGCCAATCAACAAGAGATGGAGAGTTCTAGTCCCGCCTTAGGCAGGAGAGGCAGCTGAGAGACTTAGGGCCAATCAACAAGAGATGGAGAGTTCTAGTCCCACTATAGCCATGAAAGTCAACTGTCTGAGCCAATCACCAGCAGACTGTGAGTTTTAGTCCCACCTTCAGCATGAGAGCCAGCTGGGTGAGTCCACATCTGGCCCAGTTCTTCTCTCTCAATCCAACACACATCACAGGGTTGTTGTGATTGTGTGAAAAGGAAGAAAGAGGATAATGCACTGCCTTGAGTGTAATGAATGTGATACGACCATAGATAAAGAAACCACTAGCATTTCATTATCTGCAGGGCAATTGGAACAGGAAGCAGATCTGAATGGGAGGCATAACTGGGAGCTGGAGGTCGCCTGTTGAACCCAGATTCTCCCCAGCAACCTCTAAGAACTGCAGTCAGGTTGTCCTTGTTCACCAAAAGGGGATATTTTTAACTGAGGGTTGAACTGTGGAGCCCTTGGTACCCCCTGAGCTTGGTTCATTTTTTTACAGACGTTTCTTATATTTTTCCACCAGCAACTGAAATCCAGATAAGCAGGGATTAACCCCAGACAAACAAGGCAGCAGTAAACAACAGATCAAGGAACTAACAAGAGGAAAGCAAACAGTTCTGCCAGCACTGACACGAGGGTGGAAACCAGCCTACCTTGTTCATGGTAGAGTACTGGACGAGAATTTCGGACACGATGGGTTTGATGAAAACATCCAGGTCTTCAGGGGAGGCTCCCTGGGCTGCTTGTCCATAGCAGAGGATTAATGTTGTCCTAATCCTTGTGTCAGACACATATTGTGGGTCCTGCCAGGACAAAAATGAGGGGGTCAAACTCTCTTCCAAAGCACCAGAAGACAAGAAGTCATGGATGGAAGCAGATGGAGATTCTTAGTCATCCAGGTCATAGTTTTCCCAAAGGGGCTTTTTCCAAAGGCAACTGGACTTCTTTTTTTCCTTGAAGAGGTTTCGCTTCTCATCCAAGAGGCTTCTTCAGTTCTGACTTCGTCGTCAAGGCAGACAAAGTTCTGAAATGTCTTCAAGGACAAACAAAGTCCAATCCCTTTGAAAAAGCACCTTTGAGTCTACTTGAGACGTTTGTTGGGCAACTCATGATCTTCTCTAGACTTATAAAATGGTCCTCCAGGAGATGGAGGTGGAGAATTTCCAGCCCCACCTACAATCTCAGCGCTGGTCTCAGGTCTTTGAGATCTATGACCAGTCTGAAGAGACCAGATCGCCTGGAGCATCCGTCCTTCTAAACATCTAGGACTTTCCTTCCCAGAATCCCCCAGCCTTCTTCTCTACTGAGTTTTGAACCTTGGAACCCCATCCCTGATCTTACCTCATGGGAGCCTTCTGAGAGAGATGGTCCCTTGGGCTGTGTGATGTTACCGACCTCCCTCAGGACCAAGAGACCTTCTGGAAGATGATGGAATGCAGCAAGGTGGATGCTCTCCGAGACTCCCTAGGCAAAGCGATGCTTGTGAATTAGGACATTTGCATTTTCTTTTTTTAATCATCCTCTTCTTCCTCCTCCTCCTCCTCCTCCTCCTCCTTGCAAACCCCAGGCCCTTCTACCACTGATGAAATTACCTAACTGGGTAATAAAATGTCTGCAAGAAAGCATCCAAGCACAGAGAGCACCAAGGACCCCACAGTCTTCTTCCTCCTCCTCCAAAACCCCCACAGTTCTCCTCCTCCTCCCCTCCTTCCTCTTCTTCCTCTCCTCCCCTCCTCCCTCCTCTGCCCACTCCTCCTTCTCCTCCTCTCCTATTCCCTTTTCTTCCCTTCACCTCCCCTCTTCAAAACCTGTTCCCTTCTAGAACTGATGAAATGACCTAGTTGGGTCGCGAAAGGTCTACATTTCTTGTAACCAAGCTCAGAGAGCACCAAGGACCCCACAAAGTTGGAGGTCTCAGCCCCCACAGGCAGCCCACTCCCACGCACCTCTCTGTCTGTCTCGTCTTCAAATGAGATTGCCAGAAGCTTCTTGAGGTGATCTTTCACAAGGTCCTTCTCCTTGGTATTTCTCAATTTTAGGCCGTAATATTTGTACAGATTTATCTGAAGGTTGGAAAAAGAGTTTGTGAGTCTGAGGGAGCTCCACCCATCATCCAGGAAAAGGAAGCACAGGACAAAGGATGATCAGAAAAGGAGCAAATGTGGTCAAGCACAGAGCCATTTTCAACTAAGCATGGCTTACTCGCCATGGTCAAATCTGCAGGGAACAAGAGTTGCACTAATAGCAGTGTTCCAATATCTCAGAAGTGGCCCCAAAGAAGAGAGAGTCAACCTATTCTCCAAGGGACCAGAAGTCAGGAGGAGAAGCAACGGATGAAAACTTATCAAGGAGAGAACCAACCTAGAACTAAGTAGAAACTTCTTAGTGGAAGATCTTAGTAGAAGACCTCCGATGTCCCTTCCAACTCTCTTATTATGTTATTCTGTGACTAATAAAGGCGTGAGCCAACCAGAACTAAGTAGAAACTTCCTAACAGTTAGAACAATTAACCAGTAGAACAGTTTGCCTCCAGAAGTTGTGAGTGCTGCATCACTTAACGGTTTTAAGATGAGATTGGACAACTATTTGCTAAAATGGAAAAGGGTTTTCTGCTTGAGCAAGGGGTTGGACTAGAAGATCTCCAAGGCCCCCTTCCAAGTCTGTAATTCTAATATTCATTTGTCTGTCTACTATCAAAGAAATGGGGAATATGAGCATCAAAGAAAGGATGCCAAAGGAGAGACAAAATGAAACGACAAACGTTTATAGAACGTAATAAAACAAACGTAATAAAACGTTTTATTATCTTTCAAGTCAAAATGTTGTCTTCTCTCCAATAGCTAGTGATAGAACTTCCAAAAGGCACCTGTATAAACAACTTGTGCTCTTCCAACTATCACTCTCAGTAAACAAGCTGAAAGAACCTTGAATCTTAAGTGATCAAAGAGAAAGAAGAAAAAGCAATGTATCCAGCCTCCAGTCTCTAAGTGGCAGCATAACTGCTTTTCCTCCTGTTGTTACAACCCTCTTTATAATCCTTCTTATTTTCTTCTTTATATTCCAAGCTTAA
This sequence comes from Thamnophis sirtalis, assembly GCF_051295495.1. Lineage (NCBI taxonomy): Eukaryota > Metazoa > Chordata > Lepidosauria > Squamata > Natricidae > Thamnophis > Thamnophis sirtalis. The sequence continues at coordinate 3,388,971 of NW_028261385.1, forward strand.
GAAAGAAAAAAAACCCCTGGAGCTGACATCGCGACGGCACGACGTGCGATCTTGGTGTTTCAAGATCGCAGTCGAATTCCTGCCACTGGACGGTCCTTTTGGACCTAAACTGTCCTGCAGAGACTGTGATTGAGAAGGCATCTCCTGCTGATCTCAGGGACATCTCAAAGTCCCTGAAAGATCCAGGAATAGCCTTTTTTTCCAGTGACAGAAAAGCAGCTAAGGAAGCTGCTGAAGTTGGGACAGCTCCGGAACGGGAAGAAAGCAGAAAGAGAAAGTGTGTCGAATTGGTGAGGAAATTTTATTATTAGAGGAAGAGACTACCCAAGAAAAAAGATTAAGTTAAGATTGAAGACAAAAGACTGTAGGCGGCGAGATTGATCTGCATTGAACTTAGTGCATTATCCAGTTTCTAATTTCTTTTTTTTTCATGGATAGAATTTGCAAATCAATAGGCTCCCTATTTTTTAAACTAAATGGATTAATTTTTTTCTTCTTCTTTTTTCACTTTTGCTTACACCTATGGATTAAAATTTTTCTTTTTTTATAATGCTTGATTTGATTGATTGGATTGTTTTTGATCTTCATTTAAGGTTTTGTTTTCTTTCTTAAGCTTGGAATATAAAGAAGAAAATAAGGATTATAAAGAGGGTTGTAACAACAGGAGGAAAAGCAGTTACGCTGCCACTTAAAGGCTGGAGGCTGGATAAATTCTTTTTTCTTCTTTCTCTTTGATCACTATTGGAGGGAAGACAACATTTTGACTTAAAAGATAATAAATGAACCTGTTTGAAGTTTGTTAAAATAGCCTTGAACCCTATAGTGGCAGTATCTGAAAAATTGAAAGAATGGCCCAGCAGGAAAGAGAAACTGTAATATTGCAAATGGTTATGTTTGAAATTCAAAATCTATTAGTTGTGACAGAGAGAATTGAAAAGAGATTGGAGAATATGGAATACAAATAGAAAAATCTGATGGAGAAACTGAGGATGTTTACCAAATGAAGAAAGTGGAGGACAGAGTTCAAAAGATGGAAGGAAAAAATGAGCAAAGAGATAAGAAAACTGTGGATACTGACAACAAAGTGAGCATGGTTGGTAATGGCAAGAGCGGAATATGGAAAGGGGAGATGGATGGATTGGAACTCTACCCCAGACTTCAAAGCACAGAAGAAGAAAAGAGAGAAAAATTGATGGAAATAAGCAAGTTGTCCTTTTCTGACCTTTGTCTAAGACAACTGTCATCCTAAAAGGGGAAAAGCTTAGCATATTTACCTTCTTTTTAGACAAGAAGTAAGAAGCGCTTTGCTGCCTTAACGGCTTCTGGCTGATGGGCTGCCATCCACACATTTTCCCCCTGGTGAATTTGTGGTCTACAGGAATCTGCTTTGACAAGGACAACAAAAAAGAAGTTGTGAGGAAGTGAAGGAGCAGAGGAAGGAAGAGGTTTTTCTGTGTTTCCAAGGGGAGGGTTGGTCTCCCTTCTGGCTCAGGGTGCATCGGATCATTGATTCGACTTTTCTAGCTGGGACAGACACGAAGCCCCCTAAGAAGGACCATCCAGATTGCATCAGCTGGAGCCAAGGGAGCTTTTTTTTAATATATATATATTCATTCTATACAATCACATGTTTACTGTGCATAACCGGGGGATGTAACATTGGGTAATAAACACAGCCCTCACTTTTATAGAAAATGCCCCCTACAATACAAACCCAATATACCGCCTTAGCCCACCATACACCCTCTTTCAACCCCCTCCAACTTTCATTCTTCCTTCTCTCATACCCCTCTACACCTACTTCCCCTCCCCCTCTATCTAACTCTAACTCTATCACTCCCTCTCTTAATCCATTCCCTCCCTTCCTTCTCCTCCTCCTCTCTCTCACTCTCTCTACTCTCCTTCTTCTTTCATTCAGCTCCTCCCTTCAGTATCTATTACTTTCCGATATATTCAGTTTGTTCTGTTTTGACACTAACATTAAAAAAACCACAGTATACAAGTGCAATCATGCTTTAGAATTTAACACATATTATATTTCCCCCCTCCCCCCCTCCCCCTAGATCCCCGCCTCCCTTCCCTCCCCCCCCGACTTCCCAGAGCCCATACATGGTATAACTTTTTGACAATCACAGTCTAAAATATCTCTACATTGAACTCAGCTTCTTGCTGTTACCCAAATTTTTAACAATTTAAGTTATTACTAATTTTAAGCATAAGCTATCTGGAGTTTCCTAGTCCCGTATTTGCTTTGTATATAATCAATCCATTTTTTCCAGTCTCGTTTATACCTCTCGTTTGAATGTTCTTTAAGATATGCTGAAATTTTTGCCATTTCGGCTAAGTTTGTAACCTTCAAAGTCCATTCTTGGATTGTAGGCAGGTCTTTCTTCTTCCAGTATTGGGCCAAGGGAGCTTTTGAGAGGAACGGAAGGAAAAGCTCTGCCACAAATGGTGAGATGAAGAGCTTGGATTTTCTACCTCTGTCCGGAATGGCCAGGAAACAACCTGTCTCCAGAGGTTGGTAGTCCTTGATTTATCAACATCTAAAATCTGTGAAATTGCTTAGTTGGGGAATGTGACTGATGACCCACCTTGGGGGAGGGGGAAACAGGGTCAGATCTAACACGCAAAATGTGAGGTCAGAGTTGGCTCCAATTGGATGGGGTGGATATGAAGCTCCTAATAAACAACTGGATTTCTTTTGAAGGTTGGGTTGAGGCTCATGATTAATTTGGGCATCCCTCACATAGGGAACATTGTCAGTAGTACAAGGGAGTACAAGGTTTTCAGAATGGAGGAGAAGAAGGGTTTTCTTGCAGACATTTCATGGCCCAACTAGGAAACATAATGAACACAGCTAGAAGGGAGGGAAGTTTGCTCTCTGTTTATACACAGTAGCTTGCCCCAAATAAGCAATAGCAATAGCAGTTAGACTTATATACCGCTTCCTAGGGCTTTCAGCCCTCTCTAAGCGGTTTACAGAGTCAGCATATCGCCCCCAACAACAATCCGGGTCCTCATTTTACCCACCTCGGAAGGATGGAAGGCTGAGTCAACCCTGAGGCGGTGAGATTTGAACAGCCGAACTGCAGATAACAGTCAGCTGAAGTGGCTGCAGTACAGCACTCTAACCACTGCGCCACCTCGGCAGGGAGCAAACATCACACTCACCAGCACTGATGATGTAGTTGGGTCATGAAATGTGTGTAACTAAAGAACCCAGTTCAGAGAGCACCAAGGGCCCCATCTTCTTCTTCCTAGCATATTCCCACAGGTTCAGGGTCCGGTTTTTGGATCATTGAGGGCCACTTTGGATCATTGAGGGCCACTTTGCTCCGTCACCTGCATCGCCTGGGAGAAGGCCTGTGGCTTCCATATCTTTGTTGATGGCCTCTTGCCATCCCTGTTTTGGATGCCCACAAGGTCACACCAGTCATTGACTTTTAGTTGGTAGGCAGCCTTGGCCACGGTGGGAGGTGCTGCTCTCTTGACGTGTCCTTATCAGCGGAGTTGGACTTCTCTCATCTTCTCTGTAATTGGTGCCACACCAAACTGTGGTCAAATGGTGTCATGTGTGATGTGGTCAGGAAGGGAGGTGCCCTATATACAATGGAGCCTTCACATTTCCATGGTAAGGAGAGAGCGTTTGTTCCCTCCTGTTGCTGCCCAGCATTTAGGGCCATACAGTGCAACAGGAGGATGGTTCTCTTGTAGGTCTTAGATTCAAGACGGGTTGGCGTCTGTGTGTCCCGTAACACATCAGTGAGTTCTCGCCAATGCATTCAGGCTGCATTCACCCTTTCTTGCACCTTGCCATTAATGTTCCCTTTTGTTGTGGCCCTCCAGTGGAGCTGGCAGCAGGGTGGGACAATGAGAAGGTTGGAGAAGAACATGGGTCAGTCCTGGGGACTGAGGGAAGCTCAGACGAGGGCTCAGGCATTCGGTCGGTTGGCTGTTTCAAGAGTGGAAAGTTCTTTTTGTGACTATAAGAGACTCTGTGGCAAGTGTTGCCTTGCCCTGTATTTGGAAACTGATTATCTGGCAGCTCTCCAAGCGAGATAAGGTTCGTGTAGATATATATTCCTTTGAAAGTCTGTTTGCCAAGCCTGGCTGACTCTCAATGAAAGGAATTCACAGTTGTGACCAAGACTCTGCTTCTTGCTTTTTAAGGAAGCCTGGGTCAGAAGACCTTTGCCTTGGAGGTGGGATCCCAGATACCCCAAAATCTCCATCTTCTTTGGGTTTTTTCCATGGATTGGAAGCGTTCCAGGGCTGGTGACAGACTCTAAGGACCGCATTGTCCTGATGTTCAAGCGGAGTCCTAAATGCTTCAGGCGATCATTCCATGGTCCTTCCATGTTCCCCCCACCAAGGGCCCCATCGTCCAGCCACTTCTCCAGAACCACCTTTGTCAATTTTGGGGGGTCAATTATCTCCATCGTGGCAGCAGTGGCTTCTGCAACCTCTCCACGAAGGACCTCCGGGCCCCCCGCGACACAAACCCAGCTGCTTACCTGGGGAGAATGAAGATGTTCCAAGATGGTATCCAGTATTTTCTTCTCCTCCATCGAGGCCAAGATTTTTTTGACCGACCTTCCTTTGAGCCACCACTTGGTCTCCCACAAGTACCGGAAATGTTCATCCGAGAGTTCTGGGAAGGAGAGACAGGATGAGATCGAGGGGCAATTGGATGGGAGGGGCCTTCTTGAAGGGAAGAGGTTTAGGTTTATTAGATTTATATGCCGCCCTTCTCCCAAGGACTGTGCAGTGTACAACATTAAAAAAACACATATTACAAAAGTTTAAAAAAAATTATCCCAAACCCAATTAAAATTGACAATGACATTTTTTTAAAAAAAATTGAATTAAAATTAACAATGATCAACAATTTATTTTGTTTTGTTCAGGCCAGGCTGGCTTGCTGGAAAAGCCAAGTTTTTTGGGCGCGTCAGAAGGACCGGAGGTCGGGGATTATACGATGCTCCGGGGGCAGCTCATTCCAGAGGGAAGGCGCTCCCACAGAGAAGGCTCTCCTCCTGGGGGTCGCTAGCCGACACTGTCTGGCCGACGGCACCCTGACGAGGCCAACTCTGTGGGATCGCACTGGATGATGGGAGGCTACCGGTGGCAGTAGGTGGTCTCGCAGGTATCCTGGACCCAAGCCATGGAGCGCTTTAAAGGTCATAATTAACGTGACCCGACAAAAGGGCGAACGTCAAAACCGCACCCGACTAAAGCATGTCGCTAAAACCGCGATGTCATCAACGTGGCGACAACAGCGCGGAGACAACATCACAGAGACAGAAGGGGGCTTTACAATAGCGTGTCGACAGAAAGCCGATTGAACTTAAGGTAAGGGTTAGGTTTAGGGTTAGGGTTAGGTTTAGGGTTAGGTTTAGAGTTAGGTTTAGGGTTAGGTTTAGGTTTAGGGTTAGGTTAAGGGTTAGGTTAAGGGTTAGGTTAAGGGTTAGGTTAAGGGTTAGGTTTAGGTTTAGGTTTAGGGTTAGGTTAAGGGTTAGGTTAAGGGTTAGGTTAAGGGTTAGGTTAAGGGTTAGGTTTAGGGTTAGGTTTAGGTTTAGGGTTAGGTTAAGGGTTAGGTTAAGGGTTAGGTTTAGGGTTAGGTTTAGGTTTAGGGTTAGGTTAAGGGTTAGGTTAAGGGTTAGGTTAAGGGTTAGGTTTAGGGTTAGGTTTAGCGTTATGTTTAGCGTTACGTTTAGCGTTACGTTTAGGGTTAGGGGTTAGGTTTAGGTTTAGGTTTAGTTTTACAGCGTGCTTCTGTCTCTGCGCTGTTGTCGGCGCGATTCAGCACTCATTCGTCAGAGCGCTTTAGAACGCGCGGTTTTATCACCGCGGTTTAGTCGGGCGCGGTTTTGTCGTTCGCCCTTTTGTCAGGGAACCCATAATTAGTACCTTGAATTGGACCTGTAAGACAACCGGCAACCAGTGCAAGCCGCCTAAAAGGGGTGTAACATGGGAGCACCTAGGTGCCCCAATGATAACCCGCACAGCCACATTCTGGACCAGTTGAACCTGGTAATAGCCAGGTGGCATTGGCTGGTAGATGGCACCCGGAGGAGGCCAACCCTGTGAGATCTAATGGGTCTATGGGAGGTAATTGGCAGCAGGCGGTCTCTCAAGTACCCAGGTCCAATACCATGAAGGGCTTTATAAGTTACGACTAGCACCTTGAAGCGTATCCAGAGACTGATTGGTAACCAGTGCAGCTCGCGGAGGATAGGTGTAACGTGGGTGTACCGAGGTGCACCCACAATCGCTCGCGCGGCTGCGTTCTGGACGAGTTGAAGTCCCCGAATACTCTTCAAGGGCTGCCCCATGTAGAGCGCATTGCAGTAGTCCAGTCCTAGGCCATGTAGGGCTTTAAAGGTGATAACCAGCACCTTGAAGCGCATCCGGAGACCGATAGGAAGCCCGTGCAGCTCGTGGAGGATAGGTGTAACATGGGTGTATCTAGGTACAACTGATATCGCTCGGACGGCTGCATTCTGGACCAACTGTAGTCTCCGAACACTCTTCAGGGGCAGCCCCATGTAGAGCACATTGCAGAGAAGGCTGCTTCCAGAGGTAGCCCAGCCCTGTAGCATAGATACCTGGATATAAAGATAGGATGGCATCTTGGGAGCGTTTTCTCCCCTGGTCAAGGCTGCTTCTCCGAGCCTTTTCCCTCTCAGGCCCTCTTGGCAGGGAAGGAAGCTCCTTCTGGCCATGCTTGACCTCCATTTGAGGAGTCCTCGGAGGGGTCTTGACAGTTCCTTTCTGGGCCAAATCGGGCATCCCCAGTGCTGGAAGCTGAATCTTCTTCCTGCCCTCCTTTGGAGCTGGAGAAGATTTCATCAGCAGAGGCAGGACCTGTGTGGCTCGCTGAGCAGCTGAAGAAGTGGATGGGTGGGAGCCCGAGAATTGAGCTTCATGGTTTTCCCACCGCTGTGGGTCATTGTTAGTGATTTGAGGATGGGCCTCCTGGCTGTCCTTCTTCAGGAAGGGCAACTTGTTCAGCATGTGAGACATCCTGCCGTGAAGAATGGCTGCTAGACCTGGAAGCAGATCCTATCAACAAGGGAGAAAGTTTGTAACTCCAGAGGGGTCATTTGTGCTTCTGTCTGTCTGTCTGTCTGTCTGTCTGTCTGTCTGTCTGTCTGTCTGTCTGTCTGTCTGTCTGTCTGTCTGTCTGTCTCTATCTATCTATCTATCTATCTATCTATCTATCTATCTATCTATCTACCTACCTACCTACCTACCTACCTACCTACCTACCTACCTATCTATCTATCTATCATCTATCTATCTATCATCTACCATCTATCATCTATCATCTATCTAACTATCTATCTATCATCAATCTATCTATCTATCTATCTATCTATCTATCTATCTATCTATCTATCTATCTATCTATCATCAATCTATCGATCTACCTGTTCATCTATCTATCTATCCATCCATCCATTGATCTATCTATCTTATCTATCTATCTATCTATCTATCTATCTATCGATCGATCGATCGATCGATCGATCTACCTATCATCTATCTATCCATCCATCCATCCATCCATCCATCCATCCATCCATCCATCCATCCATCTATCTATCTATCTATCTATCTATCTATCTATCTATCTATCTATCATCTATCTACCTATCTATCTCCTATCTATCTATCTATCTATCTATCTATCTATCTATCGATCGATCGATCGATCGATCTACCTATCATCTATCTATCCATCCATCCATCCATCCATCCATCCATCCATCTATCTATCTATCTATCTATCTATCTATCTATCTATCTATCTATCTATCTATCATCTATCTACCTATCTATCTCCTATCTATCTATCTATCTATCTATCTATCTATCTATCGATCGATCGATCGATCTACCTATCATCTATCTATCCATCCATCCATCCATCCATCCATCCATCCATCCATCCATCCATCCATCTATCTATCTATCTATCTATCTACCTACCTACCTATCTACCTATCTACCTATCCCACGTTCTTCCTGGGTCAACTCAGAACGCTCAGGCTGCCCAAGGAGCTGCTGATTCTACAGAGGAATTCTTGTCCTTTGTACCTCTACAACTGTCTGGTTCGGCACCGCAACCAAACTAAAACTCCTCTAGAGAGAGAAGACGGAGAGCGAGCGACAGGCAGCAGAGAGAAAGCAGAGCTGTTTAACTCAAGGCTCCCCCTTGGTCCTTTCCCCGTCTGCCCTCAGGGGCCATGACATCACAGTATCCTTTATGTCTCATAGGGGCAGCTGAGGCCATGACCCCAGGGGCCTCCCACTCCCCCAGGTGATGGGGGTAGGATATGGAGGGTCCCCTTGATCACATTGGCCATATCATGGGGAGCAAAGCCAGGGGTCTCCTATGGAATGGCCCAATGGGAGGGAGGGAGGGAGGGAGGCTCTCCACCTGCTGGATCTCCAAAGACCCCAACCAGGATTATGGCTGATCCACTTTATTCTTACATGGTACATGATATATGATGCAGGATACAGGATTCATGATATATGACATTACGTGATGTGATGTTATGTTATCTTATATGATGTTTTGTAGTCCTTGGCTTATATCAGTTTGTTTCGTGACAGTTCAAGTCTACAACAGGCACTGAACAAAGTGACTTATGACTGTTTTTCACACTTATGACCGTTGCGGCATCTCCACGGTCATATGATCAAAATTCAGATGCTTGGCAACTGACTCACATTTATGACGGTCGCGCTGTCCCAGGAGGGACGTGATCCCATTATGTGACTGTCTGACCAGCAAAGTCGATGGGGAAGCTGGATTCATTTCACAACCACGTGACTAACTTACAGAACAGAACAGAATAAAGCTGGAAGGGACCTTGGAGGTCCTCTAGCCCAGCCCCTGATCAAGCAGGAGAAGCTACACTATTTCCTGATAAGGGGCTCTCTAGTTTCTTCTTGAAAGCCTCCAGTGATGGAGCTCCCACGATTCCTGAAGGCAGCTATTCCAGGGGTTAATTGTCCTCACTGTCCGGAAGTTTCTCCTTAATTCCACTCTAGGGATTCACTTAACAAAGGTGGCAAGAAAGGTTGTAAAATGGGGCAACACTCACTTAACAACCATCTCGCTTAGCAGCAAAAGTTTTGGGCCCGACTGGGGTCGCAGGTCAAAGATTCCCTGCATTTTAGTTTCCTTGCAGACCTTCCAGAATCTCTTCCTTTGTGAGATGGATAACTAGTTAACTCAGATGAAGAAAGAAATAAAATTTGTTGTGACGTTTTTTGTGATTCAATGCAGCTTCTGGTTCCAGAGTGGAGTTTGCTTCAGTGGCTTTAGACACCAGCAGCTTTTCCATTTCGGAGTTTCTTGACCTCTTCCGCTTTGAATGACCTTCGTGGCTTCAGATCTCCCTGGAATCAGTTTTACACCTAACAATTCCTTCTTTCTTACGGGGGTTACAGGGCATATCAAGGCATCTGCGGTTTCTCCAGAGATTTGAGCTGCCCTTCACTTGCTGGACGTTTCCTGGATTGGACAAAAACAGTTTCATTACTGGGAAAGAGTTTATACACGAAATAAAAGATAATATGTTAAGCAACAATATGAGATGCTGTTACATTCAGAGTCCCAGTGTCTGTTAGAGAAATACCCTATTAAAAATAGACATCTTCAATGCTCTCTCTGAACACAATTATCTGCTGTTATCATGAGTCACAGGTATTGTCTTAATCAGAATAAACTTTGAACTGAGTGGAATTCTCCAATTATTTCAGAATAACCCGAGTTGGAAGGGACCTTGGAGGTCTTCTAGTCCAACTCCTTGCTCAGGCAGGTGACTTTATATCACTTCAGACAAATGGCTGTCCAACCTCTTCTTTAAAACTTCCAGAGTTGGAGCAACCACAAGTTATGAAGACTGGTTGTCCCACTGCTTGGTTCTTCTGACTCTCTGGGTGCGTCTCCTTAATTGCAGCTTGCTTCTCTCCTTCATTAGTTTCCATCCGTTTAAGAAGAGACTAGACAGTCACTTCTCTGAAATGGTACAGGTCCCTGATGGTAAACCTATGGCCCACGTGCCAGAGGTGGCATAAAGAGCCCTCTCTGTGGGCACATAAGCTGCCTTCTCAGTTCAGCTCCGCAGTGCTTGCCTCCTGCTGGCCAGTTGGGCTTCAGATCCCTGCCGCACATGTGCAGGAGACGGTGTGTGTGTGTGTGGGGCACGTATGCAAGCACAGGAGGTGTGCCGCTTGTCGTGGGATTGCATGCACATTGCATTTGGAGGGTTTGGGTGCACATGTGCGCATTCACACCAATTCACACACACTTTGGGCACTCCAATAACACTGAATCCTTATGGCCTATTCTGGCTAAACATCCCTAATATTTAGTAACAAAAATTTCTAATCCTCCTTTCCAAATCATTGTTTACAATTTACAGCCACTTTCCTTATGTTGTACCCATGTATATATGTATATACGTTGTTATCATTATCCCTCCTTTATTTGACTGCGTCCTTTATCATAACATTTTCCCCCTAATAAACAAAACTTAACTAAATTTAACAGTTCTTTTTTATTAACCTTTATATATAACCAAAAAAATTCTAATCTTCCTTTCATAGGTACTATTCAATATTCATATCCAATTATTACTTATCATAGCAATACATATGTATACATTATTATCATTATCAATTATTTATTTAACTATATCAATTGTCACTAAATTTCACTAAGTTTAACTAGTTTTAGATTATACTCTTTCATCTATCAACCTGTATCTTTCCAGTAGCAAAACAATCGTATGTCTTCTGCCATTTGTGGTATCAGTCCTCTAATCATCCCCTTAATCAAATTTGTATGGACTCCTTTTTTGCAACTCATTGCTTATTAAGTCTCTCATATAATTTCAATGCCCTTCTTCTGTTTCCTTAATCAGCTTATCTTTAAATGTCAGTGGTGTTTTCAATGATGTTGCTAACAAAATTTCTCTCTTTAAATCCATTTTTTAAATTTCTTCTTTTTCTGTATCTTGCCATCTGGAGTAGAGTTCCCCTCCATTTAATTCCTCTTTCTGTATTCCACTCTTTCCATTTCCAGACACAAGCCAATCACCATAGATATCAGCGGATTTAATTTCTTTATAGTCATTTTTCTCTTTGGTTTTTAGGACTCTAACCTCCACTTTTTCCACTTGATAAACATCTCCAACTTCTTCATCATATTTTACTGTTAGATGCTCTAGATTTTCCAACTTCTTCTCTGTCCTCTCAAATGTGTTTGATAATTTCTGGATTTCTAACAATATCGTTTGCAAATTTAAAGTTTCTTTCTGCTGTTGAGATTGTGCCATTATCTCCAGCTGACAAACACTGCTGCTCTGGCTTGGAAGGTTTTTACAAGATTAAGCATAAATTCACAATAAGGTCTTATTTTCACTTTTCTCTGGTTAAAGATATACTTCAAAGGAACATCTGTATGCTTTTCTTCTTATCACTCTCTATAGACAAAACAGTGAGACCTTGAAGTGCCAAGCCAGAATAATCAGTGAGGAAAGTAAAAGTGTTTTGTTACCAATAGACAAACTTCCAGCCTCCAAGTAGCTGTGTCGTCTTACCCTCTGTTGTTACAATTTTCTTTGTTGCTTTTTGTATCTTTTTTATTCCAAGTTTTTAAAAAAGTCAAATTCTTGAATGAAATAGAGAAGAAAAAGGGGAAAACACATGCAGTAATGAAGAAGGAGAATTTTAGTCCATAGGTTGCAAAAAGTAATAATGAAAAAAAGAAGAAGAAAGCTTAATCCATTCATTTTAAAAGACTTGCATAAATTCCATCCATGAAAATAACATTTAAAAAGATAACCCACTATCCAAAACTATTCAAGCTTAATTCCGCAGCTTATTTCTTCTGTTTTCAAATTAACTTTAAGTTTTTTTTATAGGCAGTCTCTTTTAAAATGGTAAAAATTCCTCCCCAGCTGGAAACACTTTCTCTTTCTGTATCCTTCTGTTTCGGAGCCACCCCGACTTCATCAGCCTGGTGGCTGGACTTTTTGTCACCGATTTGAATAACTTCTCTTGGATCGATGAGGGACTTTACAATGTCCCTGAGATCAGCAAGAAATATTCTTCCTGTTCACCGTCTCTGCGGGACGGTTTAGGTCTGATTGGACCACCCAGCAGCAAAAGTATTAGCTGCGGTCTCAGAGCATCAAGACCGCATATCCGTATTGTTGCGACATTGATCCTCCTCTCCCAATCAACGTTAATCTTTCATTTTCTTCTCTTTCTCTTTCATTAGCAAGAAGGAATGAGGAGAAATTGAAGTCGTGCTCCATATTATGTCTCCTAAACTGCTCTGATATAGGAATTGCCCAACGTTCCTCTTCCGAAAAGCTTTTCCAAGTGGTCTCTTTTGCAGCAGATGGCAGCACCAATCGGCCTTTTTCCTAAAATCTTAGCATGGTCAGGAAGTCTTCAAGGGCTGAGAGACCAACAAACAGGAAGTAGGCAAATAGGTAGATTTTAAAAAAAAATCCTGGAAAGAGGCAAAAAACAACAACAATCATGCAGAGAAACTGACTGGGACATGTTCAGAAAGTCCAAGCAATGTATGCTGTTCCAGTCAGCTTAGGGAAATATAATATTCTGCCATTTTTTTAAATATTTCCCAAAAGATTTCATTTTTCTGGGTTTGGGGAGTGAGTGAGGGGGCTTCCCCCACAAGTCTTTCTGCTTAAGGCAGGACCAGGTTTTAATTTTTCTGCTTCTAGTCCAGCAGGGGAGGGAAATTATCTGGGGAACTGAAGTAACATAAATCTGTTTGTGAATAAAACCACATGAGCCGAGAGAGGCTCAACAATTCTTACCTTTTATCTAATATCCAAAAATACCCTGATATGTTCCATAGTTAAATCGTGTTGAAGGATAAGGGCTTTTTCAGGGTATTTTTAGGGCATATCTAACATTTATTAAGGGGGTGGGTAAGAGGTGAGGGGTAACAACAGAAATACTGGAGAGAAAGGTGAGCCAGCTGGCAAACACACACACACACACACACAGACACACACACACACACACACCAGGCACTCTTTGGCTCTAACTGTTGTTGGCCAACCAAAAGCAAATTTGGCCTAGTGGCTAGAAACCAGGAGACATGGGGAGTTCTAGTGCCACTTTAGCAGGTAACCCAATTGGGTGACTTTTGCCAATCACCAGAAGACCCTGAGTTCTAATCCAGCCTGAGGAATTAAAGCGGGATTTGGGACCGATCATCATGGGATTGGGAGTTCTAGTCCTGCCTATGTAAGAAAGTTTGCTGGGTGATTTTAGGCCAATCACCAGGATACCGCAAATTCTAGTCCCGCCTTAAGTATGAAAGCTAACGGGGCAACTTTGGCTAAACACTGGGAGACAGTGAGATCTAGTCTCGCCTTAGGAATTAAAGTGGGTGTTGCAACTTTTGGGCTGATCTCTAGGACTTTGTGGGTTCTAGTCCTGCCTTATGTAAGAAAGTCTGCTAGGTGACTTTGGGCCAATCACCAGGAGCTGGTGAGTTCTAGTCCCGCCTTTGGCATGAAAATCAGCTGGATGATATGGGGCCAATCACCAGGAGATGGAGAGTTCTAGTCCCGCCTTTGGCATGAAAATCAGATGGATGATATGGGGCCAATCACCAGGAGACGGAGAGTTCTAGTCCCACCTTAGGCATGAAAGCAGCTGGGTGATTTGGGGCCAATCACCAGGAGACAGAGAGTTCTAGTCCCACCTTAGGCATGAAAGCAGCTGGGTGACTGGCCAGTCTATCTCCCTCAGTCCAACCCACCTCGCAGGGTTGTTGTTGAAGAGAAAACAGGAGAAAAAAGAGTTAGGCATCTTTGCCACCTTGAATATGTAATATAGATACTCCTTGACTTACGATCCCCACTGAGCCCAAGATTTCCATCCTTAAGTGAGCCATTCGTTAAGTGAGTTTTGTCCAACTTTACGATAATTCTGGCCACAGTCGTTACGTGAATCCCTCAAGTTGTTAAGTGAATCTGGCTTCCCCATTGTACTCTGCTCGTCGCAAAAGGGGATCCCATGACCCAGCGACCGTCGTAAAGAGGAGTCCGTTGCCCAGCATCCGAATTTTGATCACGTGACCACGGGGATGCCACAAAGGTCGTAAACTGTGGGATGCGTTCCTAAACTATTCAGTGCCGTTGTAACTTTGAACCATCACTAAATGAACTGTCGTAAGTCGAGGACTGCTTGCAAAGGCGGGATAACTAATCGAATAAATGAAGAATGTTCCATGGACCATTTCTAGATCTGATGCCAAAAATCTAGTTCAGTGTTTTTTTTTCCAACTTCGGCCCCTTTAAGAGGGGTGGACTTCAACTCCGCTAGCTGGCTGGGAATTCTGGGAGTTGAAGTCCACCCCTCTTAAAGGGGCCAAGGTTGAAAAAAAAACCACTGAGTAGATTAGCAGCTAGGCTAAAATGATGCACAATTCCAGCCGGGGAGACGCCTTAACTCCTTCGTATCTCAGTTTGCCTGGCTGTAAAAGTTAATGTTTTATGGGCAGAGATGGAGCGGAGCTGTGCGTGACCCTTGCAGCGTGATGACAAAATCGACCTTTGCGATGCTGATTGCCGAAGCAAGGATAAAATGCACACCGGGATTAAAACACAAGACTATTATCGGTTGATGTTTGCAGGTAAGCTTGGAGTCTTTAAGTGGAAAGACAAAACACGGGCTCATTCTCAACTTATGACCCTCATGGAGGCAACGGTTGCAAGTTGTGAAGGCCCTAGAGAAGCTTGGCTTTTTGAGGCGGTCGGTAAGTGAGCACGGTCGGTAAGTGAAGCGACGGTTTACGACGGGCCCGTTTTGCAGGAAAATGAAAATAAATGCCGGTTTGGGGTATGTGCGTCAAAAATATAGGGTCAGGTGACCACGGAAGGTTGCAGATGGTCGTAAACCGAAATATGTGGTAAATACTTTTGAGGGGGGTCCGTCGTAACTTTGAACGGTCACTAAGTGAGGACAAGTGGTAGGAAGGGAGTTTGCGTATGAGACAGAATAGCTGGATGAAGAGAGCGACTGTGGGATGAATATTTCGTACAGAGGCTTTGTTCTTTCCTCGGAAATCCAGAACCTGTTGAGAACATCCAGGGGGAATTTCTGGCTGCAATGGTTCTCAACCTCGGTTGCTTGACCCAGCTTGACTCCAGAGGTTGTGGGTGCTCCATCACTGGAGGTTTTTAAGAGGAGACTGGACAGCCATTTTAAATAACAGAGCAACAGGGTTTGAAGGGACCTTGGTGTTGCAGAAAACGACAGGCTTTAGACTTCTCAGGATACAGGAAAAGTTTATTTCAATAGCAATAGCAGTTAGACTTATAAACCACTTCATAGGGCTTTCAGCCCTCTCTAAGCGGTTTACAGAGTCAGCATATTGCCCCCAACAACAATCCGGGTCCTCATTTTACCCACCTCGGAAGGATGGAAGGCTGAGTCAACCCTGAGCCGGTGAGATTTGAACAGCCGAACTGCAGAACTGCAGTTGGCAGCCAGGTTCACAAAGCGAGCCCATGGCTTAGCATTGCAAGTTCTGAACCACCTTCATTATCGAAGCACCCGTTCTTATACATTCTCCAACACGGAAACACTTAACTCATTTCTTAGTGGTTACCTTGAGGAGGAAGCCTTATAAGGAGATGGAGCCGAGGTGGCGCAGTGGTTAGAGTGCAGCACTGCAGGCTACTTCAGCTGACTGCAGTTCTGCAGTTCGGCTGTTCAACTCTCACCGGCTCAGGGTTGACTCAGCCTTCCATCCTTCCGAGGTGGGTAAAATGAGGACCCAGATTGTTGGGGGCAATATGCTGACTCTCTGTAAACCGCTTAGAGAGGGCTGAAAGCCCTATGAAGCGGTATATAAGTCTCACTGCTATTGCTATTGCTATTTATCTCTCTCTCTCTCTCTCTCTCTCTCTCTCTCTCTCTCTCTCTCTCTCTCTCTCTCTCTCTCTCTCTCTCTCTCTCTATATCTATCTATCTATCTATATATATATCTATATATCTATATATCTATATATTCAAAAGAGCCGAGGTGGCACAGTGGTTAAATGCAGCATTGCAGGCCACTTCAGCTGACTGTTATCTGCAGTTCAGTGGTTCAAATCTCACTGGCTCAGGGTTGACTCAGCCTTCCATCCTTCCGAGGTGGGTGAAATGAGGACCCGGACTGTGGGGGCGATATGCTGACTCTGTAAACCGCTTAGAGAGGGCTGAAAGCCCTATAAAGCGGTATATAAGTCTAACTGCTATTGCTATTGCTATTCTCCTTTTGTTAACAGGTATGGACGACGTGTCATTAACGAACTTTATCTGAACCTTGTGGTTTGGACTTTTGACATAGGGACGTTGGCTGGAACATCTTGTGGTTAGGCACTTGCTTCTTGTTCTTTTGCAAGCTGCAACTCTGCCTATGTGGCTTTTTAATATAGGAGCAAAGGGACCCCGAGAGGCTGTCCAGCCTGACCCAGTAGGTTTCGCACTGAATGTCCAAATCTCACTTTATGTCCTACTTTATTGGAGGTCTTCTAGGCCAACCCCCTGCTCAGGCAGGAGACACGATACTATCCCACACAAATGGTTGTTTCATCTATTTTTGAAAACCTCCAGTGATGGAGCACCCACCACGTCTGGAGACAAGTTGTTCCACTGGTTAATTGTTTTCACTGCTAGGAATTTTGTCCTTCATTTCAGGTTGCTTCTCTCCTTGCTTAGTTTCCATCCATTGTTTCATGTGTTGCCTTCAGGTGCCTTGGAGAATAGCTTGACTCCCTCTTCTTTGTGGCAACCCCTGAGATATTGGAAGACTGCTATCATGTCTCCCCTGGTCCTTCTTTTCATCAAACTAGACACACCCAGTTCCTGCAACCGTTCTTCATATCTTTTAGCCTCCAGTCCCCTAATCCTCTTTGTTGCTCTTCTCTGCACTCTTTCCAGAGTCCCCACATCTTTTCTACATCGTGGTGACCAAAACTGGGTGCAGGATTCCAAGTGTGGTCTTTTCATTTGTCTGAGATGGTATAGAGTTTTCTTTTTGAGCAGGGGGCTGGACTAGAAGACCTCCAAGGTCCCTTCCAGATCAGTCATTCCTGAAAGTGAGAAACAGCGGAACAGCTTTCCCCCAGAAGTTGTGGGTGCTCCAACCCTGGAGGTTTTTAAGAAGAGATTGGATCGAAAGCTCTCTGAAATAGTATAGGGTTTCTTGCGTGAGCCGGGGGTTGGACTAGAAGACCTCCAAGGTCCCTTCCCTGTTATTCTGCTAGCCTAGTTAATACAATCACCTGCTTAGGTCCAAGGGGTGAATCCAGGCAGTATCAATCATTTCAAGCGGGGAATGGCGAACATAGAAATGGAGAAAGTGGGGGGGGGGAGCCAAAGTATGAGATTCATATTTGTGACCTTTGAGCCACGTGGATCGTGGAACAGGTCCAAGTAGAGTTGGCAGCACTTCCCACCCATTCTTTAGATCCACAGCCAGGACATCTGACTCTTGAGACTCTCCTCATTCAGCCTCAGAGTTCATCAGGAACGCTTTTCTGATGGCAATTTCTGTGCCATGCGCTTTTTCCTCTCTGAAAATTGCCCCAAAAAGGACGCAGTGGCTCAGTCTCTGAGCTTGACAATCAGAAGGTCGGCAGTTTAGCACTTTGAATCCCTATTGCCGTGTAATGGAGTGAGCTCCTGTTCCTTGTCCCAGCTTCTGCCGATCCCAGATTGAAAGCACGTAAGAAATGCAAGTAGAAAAATAGGGACCAGCTTTGGTGGGAAGGGAACAGCGTTCCGTGCTCCTTTGGCATTGAGTCATGCCAGCCACATGACCACGGAGACGTCTTCGGACAGCGCTGGCTCTTTGGCTTTGAAACAGAGAATGAGCACTGCCCCCTAGAGTTGGGAACGATTAGCACATATCGTGACCCGTCAAAACCGCGCTCGACTAAACCGCGCCCGATTAAACCACGTCCTGACATCATCAACAGGGCAACAACAGTCAGCGCGGAGAAAGAAGGCGCTTTAAATAGCGCTTTGAAAGCAAGCTGATTCAACTTAAGGTAAGGGTTAGGTTTAGGGTTAGGTTAAGGGTTAGGTTAAGGGTTAGGGTTAGGTTTAGGGTTAGGTTTAGGATTAGGTTTAGGGGGGTTAGGTTTAGGTTTAGGGGTTAATTTTAGGTTAGGGTTAGGGTTAGGTTAAGGGTTAGGTTTAGGGTTAGGTTTAGGATTAGGTTTAGGGGGGTTAGGTTTAGGGGTTAATTTTAGGTTAGGGTTAGGGTTAGGGTTAGGTTAAGGGTTAGGTTTAGGGTTAGGTTTAGGATTAGGTTTAGGATTAGGTTAGGGGGGTTAGGTTTAGGTTAGGGGTTAATTTTAGGTTATGGTTAGGGTTAGGGTTAGGGTTATGGTTAGGGTTAGGTTAAGGGTTAGGTTTAGGTTAGGTTAAGGTTAGGTTTAGGGTTAGGTTTAGGATTAGGTTTAGGGGTTAATTTTAGGTTTAGGGTTTACAGCGTGCTTCTGTCTCCGCGCTGTTGTCGCCCTGTTGATGACGTCAGCGACGCGGTTTAGTCGTGCGCGGTTTTGTGGTGGAACCAGCACATATGTGCAAGGGGAATATTTACTTTTACCTAACCAGGGCCAACATCACTCTCCTGGATGCTGGGGTCCAGATCTGTGGGCCGGCCTCTTCCAGTTCATCCTCTTAAAAATATGGGAAACTTCCCGTATTGATTGATGCAGAGAATATATGGGAAGATGAAATATAAGTATGAATGCATCTAAAAACATTGAAAACGTGGAACATAGAATCCTAGGGATGGAAGGGACCTTGGAGGTCTTCTAGTTGAACCCACTGCTTAAGTAGGACACCCTAAAGCATCCTGGCCTAGGATTATCCACCTCCACTTAAAAGCCTCCAGTTATGGAACAGCCACGCAAGCCATTCCACTCATTAATTAACAGAGGAGCAGAGTTGGAAGGGACCTTCCAACTGCCTACTGCCAATTACCTCCACTCAACCAATTAGATCACATAGATTAGGCCTCCTCCAACTTCCATCAGCCGGTCAATGTCGACTGGCAACTACGCGGAGGAGAGCCTTCTCGGTGGCAGCTCCGACCCTATGGAACGAACTTCCCGTGGAGATTCGTACCGTCACCACCCTCCAGACCTTCCGCACAGCCCTTAAAACCTGGCTGTCCCGACAGGCCTGGGGTTAAAGATATTGACCCCACCCGAATTGTATGAATGTTGTGCTTTTAACGATGTATTGTTTTATGTGTTTAACATGGTTTGTCCTCCCTCCCCCTGAACTGTGAGCCGCCCTGAGTCCCCCCAGGGAAAAGGGCGGCATACAAATAAAATTATCTATCTATCTATCTATCTATCTATCTATCTATCTATCTATCTATCTATCTATCTATCTATCTATCTATCTATCTATCTATCTACCTTTCAAGGTCCTCTAGTCCAACCCCTTGCTCCAGCAGGAAACCCTAGACCAGTGTTGGCAAACCTTTTCGGCACCAAGTGCCAAAACAGGGGTGTGCACATGTGTGCGGGGCAGTGCCGAAAACTGGAGCAGCAGCTTCCCACCAGAGCACCAGGAACTGGAAGGGCAGTTCCCTGGGGCACATGTGCGCACTAGGAAGCTGAGCTTCCGGTTTCCGGCTGTGCATTTGCGTTGTTCCAGCTGACTGGCGCAGAAACTGGAAGCTCAGCTTCCTGTCGCGTGCATGCGCACCAGGGAACTTGAGAGACCGCCTGCTGCCAATTACCTCCCAAAGACCCGTCAGATCTCACAGGGTCGGCCTCCTCCGGGTTCCGTCCACCAGCCAATGTCACCTGGCTACTACCCGGGGGAGGGCCTTCTCTGTGGCAGCTCCGGCCCTTTGGAATGAACTCCCCACGGAGATTCGGACCCTCACCTCTCTCCAGGCCTTCCGGAAAGCCGTCAAAACCTAGCTGTGCCAGCAGGCCTGGGGTTGATGAGTTCCCCTCCCCTCTCGACTGGTATGGCTGTGTGATTTTTGCGTATTTTAATTATGTGTACTGTTGTTTATGTTCCCTTTCCCCTTTGAGTTGTTCGCCGCCCTGAGTCCCTCCTGGAGAAGGGCGGCATACAAATAAATCAAAACTAAACTAAACTAAACTAACTGCTCTTATGGTTTCGAGTGCCCCCGCGAGACCAGCTAGCCAGTGCGCAAGTGCGTACTGGAACCCAGATGAGCTTTGGGTGATGGCTGGCATGCCCAGAGAGATGGCTCTGTGTGCCACTTCTGGCACATAAGTTTGTCATCACTGCCCTATAATATCCCAGACAAATGGCTGTCCAGCCTCTTCTTGAAAGAGGGATGGAACACCCACAACATCTGGAGGCAAACGGTTCCACTGATTAATTAACAGAATAACAGAATTGGAAGGGACCTTGGAGGTCTTCTAGTCCAACCCACTGCTCAAGACCCTATACCATGGACAACAAATGGCTGTCCAGTCTATTTTTGAAACCCCCAGTGTTGGAGCACCCACAACTTCTGGAGGCAAACTGTTCCACGGGTTAATTGTTCTCATTGTTAGGAAATTTCTCCTTAGTTCTAGGTTGCTCCTCTCCTTGATTAGTTTCCACCCGTTGCTTCTTGTTCTACCCTCAGGTGCTTTGGAGAATAGTTTGACTCCCTCTTCTTTGTGGCAGCCCCTGAGATATTGGAAGACTGCTATCATGTCTCCCCTGGTCCTTCTTTTCATTAAACTAGACATAGCCAGTTCCTGCAATCGTTCTTCATATGTTTTAGTCTCGAGTCCCCTAATCCTCTTTGTTGCTCTTCTCTGCCCTCTTTCCAGAGTCTCCACATCTTTTCTACATCATGGCGACCAAAACTGGATGCAGAATTCCAAGTGTGGCCTTCCCAAGGCATTATAAAATGGTATTAACCCTTCAGGTGATCTTGATTCTCTCCCTCTGTTGATGCAGCCTAGAACTGTGTTGGCTTTTTTGGCAGCTGCTGCCCACGGCTGGCTCCTATTTCAATGGTTGCCCACTAGGACTCCAAGATCCCTCTCACAGTTACTACTGTTGAGCCAGGTACCACCTATACTGTACCTGTGCATTTGGTTTTTCTTGCCTAAATGTAGAACCTGACTTTTTTCACCATTGAATTTCATTTTGTTAGATAAAACAAAATGCCTCTAGATAGTCTCCATTATTCTGCTGATGGCTCCTTGTTTATAGGTTCCACTCCAATGGAGTTTTGTTCTCATTTCTGGCCTTGCCTTACAAGTGGGATAATTTTGCAAAGTGTTACGTTATTATACAGGTCTAACTCACCCTAAAATTACAGTGTGTTCCACTGTTTTCAAGATGAAAGGATGAAGGTCACGTCCCACCTTTCAGTAACTCTCCCAGTTATTCCTCTGTGATGCCCCTTTGTTATAGTTTCACGAGTACAATTTCCTCGTGAAATACATATATAATTATGTCATTGATTGCCCCCTTCTGACATGGGTCTTGACATCATTTTCCGGGAACCAAGATAATAAAATTCTCTGGGCTACAATTAGAGCACGATACGATCTCTCGATGTTATCAACGTCTATAGTTAGCCCCGTGAATAGATGCCAAGCTGATCTTTCCATTCGTCGCTCTGAGACAAGCAGTGTGTTTGTGTGTGTGGAGGGGAGAGGAGGGGAACACACACGAACGTTATTGAATTTAATTTCCATCCTTCACAGCCCCTTGCAAATCTCAGGTTTCGTCGTGGATGCTGCAAGAATTCCTGGAGGCCGCCCGCCTTTTTCTCACAATGGATTTGAGGTCATAATGCTGCAAAGCCTGGTGACTCCTTTGCGTTGTGGTGGCCCAGGAGATGGTGACAAGAGGAAGAGGCGGGCTGATGGAGAGGTCTAGGTAAGGACAGCAGATGCTCAATTGACCGGTTAGACTTTAACCCGATGGTAGGCAGTATCTGGAGGAGATGAAAGGACACAAGCGTGTTTGAAGCCTCTGCAAACGCCATGTAAGAATGACGTCTTCCTTCCCAACAGAAGTCGTATCTGGAGGCCGGTGAGCGAGATGTTGGAAAAATTAGTCAGCCTGGTGACCATCCGGAATGAAACGGTCCGTCAGGGTCTGGCAGAAGCTCTGGGGACCTTCCTCATGATGGTGAGGGGAAAAAAACAACCCAGGGTCTGTGGGGGGGAGAAGGAAATGGGTGGACTTCAATTCCCAGGATTCCCCAGCCAGCAAGGCAAGTCCTCAACCCATCGTCCAGTTGGGTGAGTTTGAGAAACCAACTAAGTTAGAAGAGGGGTGGGTGGTGGGTGGGTGGGAGGGAAACGTTGCAAGCATGCCTTTTCCTGGCTTATGGGATATTTTGGTGAGAGGAAAAGAAATGAAATGTTGGTTAGTGGGTTTGAAGATTGGAAGGTATAGTTTAAGAGAAAGAAGAAAGTGATGTTACTTTAGAGAGAGTAGGAAAAATACTCTATAATAATGTATCCATATGCACTCTGAAGACGATTGGTAGCTCTTTCTTATCTTTTCTTTCTTTCTTTCTTTCCTTCCTTCCCTTTCCTTCCTTCCATTTCTCTCTTTTCCCTCTCTTTCTTTCTTTTTCTTCCTTCCTTCCTTCTTTCCTTTCTCTTTCTTGATTTCCTTTTGCTGCTTTTCTTTTCTTTTTCTTCCTTCCTTTCTTTCCTCTGTCCTTTCTTCGTCTTTTCTCCTCCCCTACCTTCTCCTTTCCTCCCATCTCTTCACTTCCTCTCCTTCCTTCCTTATCATCCATCTGTCCATCCATCCATCTCTTTTATTTCCTTCCTTCTCTTTCATCCATCTGTCTGTCTATCTCTCCTTCCTTTCCTTCCTTCCTTCCTTCCTTCCTTCCTTCCTTCCTTCCTTCCTTCCTTCCTTATCATCTGTCCGTCCATCCCTCTTATTTCCTTCCTTCTCTTTCATCCATCTGTCTGTCTATCTCTCCTTCCTTCCTTCCTTCCTTCCTTTCCTTCCTCCTTATCTATCTATCTATCTATCTATCTATCTATCTATCTATCTATCTATCTATCTATCTATCTATCTCCATCTATTTCTTTCCTTCCTTCCTTCCTTCCTTCCTTCCTTCCTTCCTTCCTTCCTTCCTTCCTTCCTTCCTTCCTTCCTTCCTTCCTTCCCTCCCTCCTTCCATCCATCCATCCATCCATCCATCCATCCATGCATCCTCTCTCCCTTTCATTTTTCTATTTCTTTTCTTTTACTATATTACTTTTCCTTATTACCTATCTTTCCTCTTCCATTTCTTTAAAAAAATTTGTTTAAAAAAATTGTCAACCAAAAATTGTAAGCAACCGAACTAAAACCCAGGTCTGGCTCCAGCAACCTCTGATCGGGAGATCTTCCACCACCTTGGAATCTTCTCTGCTTGGACTCAAAAGTTTGCAAAAGACAAACATGAAAAAAACATCCTCCATATTTTTGAGTCCTCCAGTGAAGGACTCTGTTCCCAGCCAAACAGGGGAGAGAACGATTATGTCACAATAAAAGCAAAATGTTATTGATGAACAGACTTTGCAAGCTGAGAACGTCAACCAATGCAAGTAGGGTGGGAAAGTTAGTCCAATCTTTCCCCCATGGTGATATTTTAGACTAAATTAGATTAGGTAAAGGTAAAAGGTTCGCCTTGAACATATGTGCTAGTCGTTCCTGACTCTAGGGGGCAGTACTCATCCCTGTTTCAAAGCCAAAGAGCCAGTGCTGTCTGAAGATGTTTCTGTGGTCATGTGGCCGGCATGACTAAACGCTGAAGTTGCACGGAGCGCTGTTACCTTCCCACCAAAAGTGGTCTCTATTTTTCTACTTGCATTTTTTACATGCTTTCAAACTGCTCGGTTGGCAGAAGCTGGGAGAAGTAATGGGAACTCACTCCATTACACAGCACTAGGGATTCGAACCACAGAACTGCCGACTTTTCTGATTGACAACCTCAGCGCCTTAGTCACTGAGCCACCACATCCCTTAGATTAAATTAGATGATTGGTCAATTCTCTCTCTTCAAATGGCCGCAGCCTTCTTGGTTCCAAGAGGAAATCAGAGAATTTAGGATTTTCGGCCTGCAAAACACGTCCTGAATCTGATTTTTGAACTCTCCCCAGGACATTTTCCTGGGAATAACAGAAAAATGGTGCATTGCTTTCCTTCCTTCTTTGTAAATCTCTGTTATCCTGTTTGCCCAGCTTTTCTTTCTTCCTGGCTTAGTTTCTGTACAGGCTAAAAATGGCCCCCTATCTCAGGAATCTCCAAACTTGGCCATTTTAAGACTCGTGATCTTCAACTCCCAGAATTCCCCAGACAGCATGGGCATTGGAGTCCACGGGTCTTCAAGTTGCCAGCTTTGGAGACGATCTAAAGTTAGCCATTTGTCTGAAACGGTATAGAGTTTCCTGCCTAGGCAGGGGGTTGGACTAGAAGACCTCCAAGGCCCCTTCCAACTCTGCTATTGTATTGTATTATAGGTAGCCCTATCCAAAATAATCGCAGACTTTCTGGAAGACATTTCTCTTTTCTTCTGACAGACCTTTGGCCTTTGCTCCGTGGCACAAGTTGTCTTGGGGAAGCACAAGTTTGGAGAGTACTTGAGCATCAATCTTGGGTTCGGGTTTGGTGTTATGTTGGGAGTCCATGCTGCTGGGGGCATCTCAGGTGAGTCTAGCAGAGGGGAGAGAGGAGCTGGGTTACTACACTGGGTAATCTAGAGTGAAGTGTGCGATCACCAAAGCGGTTGTTAACGTGGCACGACAAAACCGCGGTCAACTAAAGCGCGCCCGATTAAAGCGTGTACCTGACGTCATCAGCAGCGCGACAACAACGACCGCGGAGAAAAAATGGCGCTTTAAAAAGCGCTTTTAAAGCAAGCCGATTCACGTAAAGGTAAGGGTTAGGTTTAGGGTTAGGGTTAGGTTAAGGGTTAGGGTTAGGTTTAGGGTTACGTTTAGCGTTAGGGTTAGGTTTAGGGTTAGGTTAAGGGTTAGCGTTAGGTTTAGTGTTAGGTTAAGGGTTAGATTAAGGGTTAGATTTAGGGTTAGGTTTAGGGTTAGGTTTGGGGGGGGTTAGGTTTAGGTTTACGTGTTAATTTTAGCTTTACCGCTCACAGCGTGCTTTTTTCATCGCGCTGTGATGACGTCAGGTATGCGGTTTCGTCGAGCGCGCTTTAGTCTACCGCGGTTTTGTGGTGGAACCGTTGTTAAACCCATAGGATCACACCACTGTCTCAGGTTTCCAAAAGATGCCCTAATTGATTGATGATTCATTATTATGATTAACAGGATGGGAAAAATATATACAGGTGAAACTCCAAAAATTAGAATATCGTGCAAAAGTTCATTTATTTCAGTAATGCAACTTAAAAGGTGATATAGGAGATAAGACTCATTATATGCAAAGCAAGATAGTTCAAGACGTGATTTGTCATAATTGGGATGATTAAGGCTTACAGCTCATGAAAACCCCAAATCCACCATCTCAGAAAATTGGAATATTTCATGCAATCAATAAAACAAGGATTGTACGTAAAACAATATCGGACCTCCGAAAAGTATAAGCATGCATATCTATTCAGTACTTGGTTTGGGCCCCTTTTGCAGTAATTACTGCCTCAATGTGGCGTGGCATGGAAGCTATCAGCCTGTGGCACTGCTGAGGTGTTATGAAAGACCAGGATGCTTCAATAGCGGCCTTCAGCTCTTCTGCATTGTTCGGTCTCATGTCTCTCATCTTTCTCTTGGCAATGCCCCATAGATTCTCTATGGGGTTCGGGTCAGGCGAATTTGCTGGCCAATCAAGCACAGTAATCCCATGGTCACTGAACCAGGTTTTGGTGTTTTTGGCAGTGTGGGCAGCTGGAAAACGAAGTCAGCATCCCCATAAAGCTCATCTGTAGAAGGAAGCATGAAGTGCTCCAAAATCTCCTGATAGACAGTTGCGTTGACCCTGGTCTTAATGAAGCACAGTGGTCCAAAGTCCTCTTTTCTGATGAGACCAACTTTTGCCAAAAGCACCAAAAACTGGTTCAATGAACATGGGATTACTGTGCTTGATTGGCCTCTCCATTCTTCCTCCATGCTCTGGGTCCTTGGTTTCCAAATGAGATGCAAAAGTTGCACAATATTCTAATTTTTCGAGTTTCACCTGTATATTGGAAATTATAGCCTATAAGGCAGTGGTGAAACTGAAAAAGGGTTACTACCAGGAGTAGCTTGGTTGGTGTGGCAGGGGAAGGTTACTGCAAAATCCCCGTTCTCTCCCCATTTCAGGGGAAGGGTATTGCAAAATCTCCATTCCCACTCCACTCCAGGGGAAGGATACTGTAAAATCCCCATTCCCTCCCCACTCCAGGGGAAGGATACTGCAAAATCCACATTCCCTCCCCACTCCAGGGGAAGGATACTGCAAAATCTCCATTCCCTCCACACTCCAGAGGAAGGATACTGCAAAATCCCCATTCCCTCCCCACTCCAGGGGAAGGATACTGAAAAATCTCCATTCCCTCCCCACTCCAGGGGAAGGATACTGCAAAATCTCCATTCCCTGCCCACTCCAGAGGAAGGATACTGCAAAATCCCCATTCCCTCCCCACTCCAGGGGAAGGATACTGCAAAATCCCCATTCCCTCCCCACTCCAGAGGAAGGATACTGCAAAATCCCCATTCCCTCCCCACTCCAGGGGAAGGATACTGCAAAATCTCCATTCCCTGCCCACTCCAGGGGAAGGATACTGCAAAATCTCCATTCCTTCCCCACTCCAGAGGAAGGATATTTCAAAATCCCCATTCCCTCCCCACTCCAGGGGAAGGATACTGCAAAATCCTCATTCCCTCCCCACTCCAGGGGAAGGATACTGCAAAATCCCCATTCCCTCCCCACTCCAGGGGAAGGATACTGCAAAATCCCCATTCCCTCCCCACTCCAGGGGAAGGATACTGCAAAATCCCCATTCCCTCCCCACTCCAGGGGAAGGATACTGCAAAATCCCCATTCCCTCCCCACTCCAGGGGGAGGTTACTGCAAAATCTCCATTCCCTCCCCACTCTGGGGCCAGCCAAAGCCGGTATTTGCCGGTTCTCTGACATGCTCAAAATTTCCGCTACCGGTTCTCCAGAACCTGTCAGAACCTGCTGAATTTCACCCCGGTTATAAGGACTACAAATCCAGGGGACTTAGGGATATAAGCTTGGGACTGATTAGATCTTACTGATAATGGGTTTTAATCATGGATGGTATTCGCTTATCTTCCCTACCGGTTTGCAAATGTGAGCCCGTGCCTCCGCGCATGCATTCAACCTTCCATCCATGCGTTTGGCTAAAAAAAAAAAGTGCCTAAATGGGAGAGCATAGGGTAGGGCCACACGAGATTCCCGCTACTGGTTCGGGTAAAATGGTCCGAACCGGTAGAATCCCACCTCTGGTTTTAATGGTGTTTATAGAAATTTGAGATATTGAAAATGTGGGCGAAAACTGAGCGACCTCTATAGTATCCAAACGTTAGGAGTTAATGAGTACATAAAAGAATACATTACAATTATAAATGAGCGCATTAGGGTTAGAAGTTAGAAGACAAAAAATGGGGTGTATGTATTATTGTATTATTACCGGGAACACGGTGGGGAAAAATACGTTAACCCAGCCGTTACACTGTCCACAGAGAAATGTTGGTTGTCAAAGAAAAGCTGCAAATAAAACTTATACAGAAAGAAAGAAAGAAAGAAAGAAAGAAAGACAGACAGAAAGACAGACAGACAGAAAGAAAGAAAGAAAGACAGACAGAAACCACTTAGTTGCCATTCGCCTTCCTGCAACCATCCTAACAGTTCTTCCCCCGTTCTCTTTGTCACCCCCAGGGGCTCACCTGAATGCGTCCATCACTTTCGCCAATTGCGTAGTTGGAAACGTACTTTGGCGCAAACTCCCGGCGTACGTGATTGGACAGTTCTTCGGATCGTTTGCCGCAGCGGCTGTTGTTTTTGCTTTGTATTATGGTGGGTACGAATCCCCCCCCACTTGGCTTGCAGGAGGGAGGGGTGGGGTGGGGGGTGGGGGAAATTACAGGCAGTCCTCGACTTACGACCAATATTGAGCCCAACATTTCGGTTGCTAAGCGAGACACTCGTTAAGTGAGTTTTGCTCCATTTTGCCACCTCTCTTGCCGCGGAGGTTAAATGAAGCATGGCAGTTGGCGAGTTAGTCACATGGTCGTTAAGTGAATCTGGCTTCCCTGTTGACCTGGCTTGTCCGGAAGTTTGCAAAAGGGATCACGTGACCCCAGGACATTGCGACCGTCGTAAATATGAGTCCATTTTCAAGAGTCTGAATATTCGTCTGCAATGAATTCTGAGTGCTGCAATGAAACAATCAAAATGTAAAAATGTTATGATGTTTATGTAGTTACGGTACTTACCAAGCACATTCTATTCTATTCTATTCTATTCTATTCTATTCTATTCTATTCTATTCTATTCTATTCCATTATCTATTCTATTTTCTACTCTACTCTATTCTACTCTATACTCTACTCTTCTGTATTCTCTATATTCTACTCTACTTACTCTCTATTCTACTCTACTCTACTTTGTTCTCTACCCTATTTACTCTACTCTACTCTACTCTCTATTCTACTCTACACTCTAATCTACTCTACTCTATTATCTATACTCTATTCTCTATTCTACTCTATTCTCTATTCTACTCAACTCTATTCTCTATATTCTCTATACTATTCTACTCTATTCTCTATATTCTCTATATTCTTTATACTCTATTCTCTATTCTACTCTATTCTCTACTCTATTCTCTATACTCTATTCTCTATTCTACTCTACTCTACTCTATTCTCTATATTCTTTATACTCTATTCTCTATTCTACTCTATTGTCTATTCTACTCTATTCTATTATCTATACTATTATTCTCTACTCTACTCTACTATATTCTCTATACTCTCTATACTCCTATTCTATTCTATTCTATTCTATTCTATTCTATTCTATTCTATTCTATTCTATTCTATTCTATTCTACTCTACTCTACTCTACTCTACTCTACTCTACTCTACTCTATTATCAGGCCTGGGGCTAAAGAGCTTTTGCCCCCCTCCTCGAATGGTATGGCTGTTGTGTGTTTTTAAATTGTGTCTTGTTATGTTCGTCTTTTTTTATCCCCTGTCTGTACCCCCTTCCCTGATTTGAATTGTGAGCCGCCCTGAGTCCCCTTCGGGGAAAAGGGTGGCATATAAATGTAATAAATCCAAATCCAATCCAATCTATACTCTATTCTCTACTCTACTCTATTATCTATACTCTAGTCTCTACTCTACTCTACTCTATTCTCTATACTCTATTCTCTATTCTACTCTACTCCACTCTTAATAATATTGTGGCTGTTCCATCACTGTAGATTTTTCAGGAAGACCGGACAGCCATCTGTCTGAGATAGTACTGCATAAGGATTCGTCTTCAAGCAGGGGTTGGACTAGATGACCTCCAATGTCTGTTCCAGCCCGATGATTCTATGAAAGTGAGGAACATGCTGAACAGAACAGAATAAGAGAGTTGGGAGGGACCTTGGAGGTCTTCTAGCCCAGCCTCCTGCTCAGGCAGGAGACCCGAGACCATTTCAGTCAGGTGGATGTCCAGTTTCTTCTGAAACCACCCCAGTGTTGGAGCACCCACAACTTCTGGGGGCAACTTCTATTCCACTGGTTCATTGTCCTCACTCTTAGGAAGTTTCATTCCGGATTGCTTCTCTCCTTGGTTAGTTTCCACCCATTGCTTCTTGTCCTAAATTCAGGTGCTTTGGAGAATAGTTTGACTCCCTCTTCTTTGTGGCAACCCCTGAGATATTGGAAGACTGCTATCATGTCTCCCCTAGTCCTTTTTTCTATTAAACTAGCCATGCCCAGTTCCTGCAATGGTCCTTTGTATGTTTTAGCCTCCACCCACCTTGAAGAAAAGAAAACAAATCTATTAAGCTAGTAAAATTACATGTTGCACATTTCTGAAATGACATCCCACCCACTGGGTGTCCTCTGGGCCAAACTGCCAGCCTTTTATTTATATTTTTTCTCTGGCATGACTACTGAGAGAATTTCTACTCGTTTTGAAGCAGGAGATATTAAAAAAAAAATGAAAAAGAAAAACAAAAGGTGAATTCTCCTTAGGGATGATTTCATCTCCTCCTTTAACAAGCCCCCAAATAGGGGGCAGTGCCTGATTAAGGTGGTTTAGATTAGGGGGGGGAAGTCAGTCTCCCCCCCCCATGAATATTGCTGGGATGAGAGACCACTAGGAGATCCGAAGGCTGCAGGGAAGAGTGGGGAGTCATAAAATCGGTTCCACCACAAAACCGCGTTCGACTAAAGCGCGCTCGACGAAACCGCGTAGCTGATGTCATCACAGCGCGACGAAAAAAGCACGCTGTTTAAGCTAAAGCTAAAATTAACCCCTAAACCTAAACCTAACCCCCCTAAACCTAATCCTAAACCTAACCCTAAACCTAACCCTAAACCTAATCCCAAACCTAACCCTAAACCTAACCCTAAACCTAACCCTAAACCTAACCCTTAACCTAATGCTAAACCTAATCCTAACCCTTAACCTAACCTTAAACCTAACCCTAACCCTTAACCTAACCCTAAACCTAACCCTTACCTTAACTTGAATCGGCTTGCTTTCAAAGCGCTGTTTAAAGCGCCATTTTTTCTCCGCTGATGACGTCAGCGACGCGGTTTAATCAGGCGCGCTTTAGTGGAGCGTGGTTTTGTCGTGCCGCGATAAAATCATTCCTGGTAGAGGTGATGGCAGAAATTAGCACCCCTCCCCTGGAATCTGTAGCCAAGTCGTCCTCGACCTGCGACCACAATTGGTCCCAAAATTTCAGTTGCCAAATGAGACATTTGTTAGGTGAGTTTTGCCCCATTTTACGACCTTTCTTGCCACCGTTAAGCAAATCACTGCAGTCGATAAGCGAGTCACCCGGCTGTTAAGCGAATCCGGCTTCCCCATCAACTCTGCTTGGGAGAACGTCGCAAAAAGGGGGAAAATGTGAATGTGGGACGCAGCAACCGTCATAAATATGAATTATTGGTCAGAATTTGAATTGAATTGAATTTATTGCACTTATATGCTGCCCTTTTCCCCGAAGGGGACTCACAATCCAAGTCAGGGAAGGGGATACAGATAAGGAATAAAAAAGACGAACAAAACAATACACAATTTAAAAGCACACAACAACCATACCATTCGAGAGGGTGGGGGCAAAAGCTCTTTAGCCCCAGGCCTGTTGGAACAGCCAGGTTTTAAGGGCTTTGCGGAAAGCCTGGAGGGTGGTGAGGATTCGAATCTCCACGGGGAGCTCATTCCAGAGGAACGAGCCATTGGAAGGTGCCATAGTCGTAGTGGTGAGAAACGGTTCTGAAGTCCCATTTTTCAGTCCCGTGGTAACGTTGAAACAGTCACTAAACAGACTGTTGTAAGTCGAGGACTACCTGTCGGGGTTTCCCCCTCCCCCAACCTCCCTTTTGTGTTTTTATGTTTGATCCCCACAAACCGACTTTCTTCCTCCCTCTTTAGAAGCTCTGCAGGATTACACAGGAGGCAACCTAACCGTCACGGGGCCCACGGCCACTGCGGGCATCTTTGCCACCTATCCTGCCCCTTTCGTCTCTCTGTGGAACGGCTTCCTCCAGGAGGTGGGTGTCCTGCAACCCCCCGGATAGAAGCGAGGGCCGGTTGCAGAGGTGCTCCCCGTTTGGCCCGGATCGGCCGAACCTGTAGTAGGTGTGGCGGGAGCCTCTGCCCACCCTCCCGGACTCTTCTGAGCAAGCACAGAAGCATCGCACGCACGCAGGAGGGCACAAGAGCGCATGAGCGAACCAGCAGTTAAAAAAACGTGGGAAAGCCGGTTCCACCACAAAACCACGGAGGACAAAATCGCGGTCGACGAAAGCACGTATGTGACGTCATCACAGCGCGACGAAAAGATAGAAAAATGTAAAAATAAAGCAAAAAACTTACCCTAACCCCCCCAAACCTAACCCTTAACCTAACCCTAACCCTAACCCTAAACCTAACCCTTAACCTAACGCTAAACGTAACGCTAACGCTCTAAACCTAACCCTAACCCTTAACCTAACCCTAACCCTAACCCTAACCCTTACCTTTATGTGAATCGGCTTGCTGTAATTTAATTTTTATTTCAATTTTTTGATCTTTTTCGTCGCACTGTGATGACGTCACATACGCGCTTTCGTCGACCGCGCTTTTGTGGAACGCGGTTTTGACAGGTCACGGGAAAGCCACCACTGGCCAGTTGGGTCTCGTCCAGGGGTGTCAAACTCAAAGCCCATACACCGAAATCCAGCATGCGGGGGGCTTAGATCTAGCCTGAGGGGCCACGGTGGAAACAGCGAAGAACCGCCCCGCGGTGCCTCTGCAAAGAGTTGCGGGGGGCCGTCAGAGCCGAAAACAGAGCCTGGGAGCCCGTTTTCACAGCAGAGCGCTTGGCCCGTCACAGGCATCCGCGACGTGAGTGATGTCAAGCTGGCCACACTAATGCGGCCCTCAATGATATCATGTTTGACACCCCTGGTGTCAAGAAGTCAGTAGGTGGTGAGTTCAACTCCAATTTTAGGCGTGAAAGCCAGCTAGGTGACTTTGGGCCAATCACCAGGAGTCGGTGAGTTGTAGCGCTGCCTTAGGCATAGAAACTGGTTGTGTGGCTTTGGGGCAATCACCAGGAGATAGGGAGTTCTAGTCCCGCCTTAGGCATGAAAGGCAGCTGGGTGACTATGCCAATCACCAGGAGTCGGTGAGTTGTAGCTCTGCCTTAGGCATAGAAACTGGTTGGGTGACTTTGGGGCAATCACCAGGAGATAGGGAGTTCTAGTCCCGCCTTAGGCATGAAAGGCAGCTGGGTGACTATGCCAATCACCAGGAGTCGGTGAGTTGTAGCTCTGCCTTAGGCATAGAAACTGGTTGGGTGACTTTGGGGCAATCACCAGGAGATAGGGAGTTCTAGTCCCGCCTTAGGCATGAAAGCCAGCTGGGTGACTGGGCCAATCACCAGGAGTCGGTGAGTTATAGCTCTGCCTTAGGCCTAGAAACTGGTTGTGTGGCTTTGGGACAATCACCAGGAGATAGGGAGTTCTAGTCCCGCCTTAGGCATGAAAGCCAGCTAGGTGACTGGGCCAGTCACCAGGAGCCAGTGAGTTGTAGCTCTGCCTTAGGCCTAGAAACTGGTTGTGTGGCTTTGGGACAATCACCAGGAGATAGGGAGTTCTAGTCCTGCCTTAGGAATGAAAGCCAATCACCAGGGAACCGTGTATTCTAGTCATGAGGTCATTGGATAATATTGGTCCATCATTTTTGGTTTATTGATGAACATGTTGGCTTGTGCTACTGGTGGGACGAGAAGCGTTCCTTTGTGTGACCATCTCAGAATCGGAACAAAGTTTACAACTCTTTCATCCAAACTCCTGCTCAGTGAAGGATCCACTGGGGCAGCTTTCATAGATTCTCTGAAAGATCCGTAGCAGAGGAGAAGCCACCAATTCGTTTGACAATCTGGTCCCGTTTTTGATGGCTTGTACAAGTCGGGAATATCTTCTTGATATCAACTGACTAAAAGGTAAAATGTAAAGGTTCCCCTCGCACATGGGTGCTAGTCCAGTGTTTCTCAACCTTGGCAACTTGAAGATGCCTGGACTTTAACTCCCAGAATTCCCCAGCCAGCGAATGCTGGCTGGGGAATTCTGGGAGTTGAAGTCCAGACATCTTCAAGTTGCCAAGGTTGAGAAACACTGTGCTAGTCGTTCCCAACTTTAGGGGGCGCTGCTCATCTCCATTTCAGCGCTGTCCGAGGATGTCTCTGCGGCCGGCATGACTCAAAGCCGAAGGCCCACGGGAACGCTGTTCCCTTCCCACCAAAGGTGGTTCCTATTTTTCTACTTGCATTTTTTACCTGCTTTCGAACTGCTAAGTTGGCAGAAGCTGGGACAAGTCACGGGAACTCACTCCGTTACGCGGCGCTAGGGATTCGAACCACTTTCTGATCGACAAGCTCAGCATCTTAGCCACTGAGCCACTGCCTCCCTATCTACCCGGTAGACTCTTCCAACTCACTGGTTCTTCTCTTGCTTTCTTGGACAAGAGAGGAGAAGTCCACCTCCTTTTGGATATAACAGAAACTTCAGAAACCTTGTTTTCATTCCTTCCTTAAATCTTCACTTCTTGCAGGTTAAACTCTCCCTGTATATGGGATCCTAGGTGCTCTCTGAGCTCGGTGGCTTTCTTGCAGACGTTTCATGACCCAACTAGGTAACATCATCAAGTCTAGAAGGGAGTGGGGTTTATTCTCTGTTTATATACAGTGATAGGCTACTGTGAGGGACTAAGATCAACGGCTTGGAGAACAAAACCTATGAAGAATGGCTGCAGGAGTTGGGTTTAGTTAGTCCGTGGCACGACAAAACCGCGGTCCACTAAAGCGCGCCCGATTAAAGCGCGTCACTGACGTCATCAGCAGCGCGACAACAGCGACCGCGGAGAAAAAGGGGCGCTTTAAAAAGCGCTTTGAAAGCAAGCCGATTCACGTTAAGGTAAGGGTTAGGTTTAGGGTTAGGGTTAGGTTAAGGGTTAGGTTTAGCGTTAGGTTAAGGGTTAGGTTTAGGTTTAGGTTAAGGGTTAGGTTTAGGGTTAGGTTAAGGGTTAGGTTTAGGGTTAGGTTTCGGGGGTTAGGTTTAGGTTTAGGGGTTAATTTTAGCTTTAGCGCTCACAGTGTGCTTTTTTCGTCGCGCTGTGATGACGTCAGGTACGCGGTTTCGTCGAGCGCGCTTTAGTCGACCGCGGTTTTGTGGTGGAACCAGTTAGTCTACAGAAAAGAAGAATTGGGGGGTGACATGATAATAGGGTTGTAATATTTGAGGAGTTGCCACAAAGAAGAGGGGGTCAGCTTATTTTCCAAAGCACCAGAAGGCAAAACAAGAAACAATGGATGGAAACTAGTCAAGGAGAGAAGCAACTGGAATTAAGGAGAAGCTTCTTAATGGTGAAGGCAATTAACCAGTGCCACCAGAAGTTGTGGGTGCTCCATCACTGGAGGTTTTTTAAGAAGAGACTAGACAGTCCTTTATCTGAAATAGTATAGGTTCTCCTGCTTGAGCAGGGGGCTGGACTAGGAGACCTCCAAGGTCCCTTCCAGCTCATTCATTCTAAAATAATAATGTGTATACAGGAAGCAAACTCCAGTCCCTTTTAGGACTGATAATATTACCAAGTTGCAAGAAAACCACCAAGCTCAGAGAGCACCAAGGACCACACAGTCCTCCCCTCCTCTGTGCCACACACCCCACTCCCTTCAAGCACTGATGTTACCTAGTTGGGTCATGAGTTGTCTGCAAGAAAACCACCCAGCTCAGAAAGTACCAAAGGACCCACAATTCAACCCTAAACTGCAAATATTCTATTGGTTGACACTGCTGGTTCAGTGGGCATTGATTGGTGGACATGATTTGGTGGGTGTGGCAGGGGAAGGATGCTGCAAAATCCCCATTCCCTCCCCACTCCAGGGGAAGGATACTGCAAAATCTCCACTACCTCCCCACTCCAGGGGAAGGATACTGTAAAATCTCCATTCCCTCACAACTCCAGGGGAAGGATACTGTAAAATCTCCATTCCCTCCCCACTCCAGGGGAAGGATACTGCAAAATCTCCATTTCCTCCCCACTCCACGGGAAGGATATGCAAAATCTCCATTCCCACCCAACTCCAGGGGAAGGATACTGCAAAATCTCCATTCCCTCCCCACTCCAGGGGAAGGATACTGCAAAATCTCCATTCCTTCCCCACTCCAGGGGAAGAAAACTGCAAAATCTCCATTCCCTCCCCACTCTAGGGGAAGGATTCTGTAAAATCTCCATTCCCTCCCCACTCCAGGGGAAGGATATGCAAAATCTCCACTACCTCCCCACTCCAGGGGAAGGATACTGTAAAATCTCCATTCCCTCACAACTCCAGGGGAAGGATACTGCAAAATCTCCATTCCCTCCCCACTCCACGGGAAGGATACTGCAAAATTTCCATTCCCTCCCAACTCCAGGGGAAGGATACTGTAAAATCTCCATTCCCTCCCCACTCCACGGGAAGGATACTGCAAAATCTCCATTCCCTCCCCACTCCACGGGAAGGATATGCAAAATCTCCATTCCCACCCAACTCCAGGGGAAGGATACTGCAAAATCTCCATTCCCTCCCCACTCTAGGGGAAGGATTCTGCAAAATCTCCATTCCCTCCCCACTCCAGGGGAAGGATTCTGCAAAATCTCCATTCCCTCCCCACTCCACGGGAAGGATGCTGTAAAATCTCCATTCCTTCCCAACTCCAGGGGAAGGATATTGCAAAATCTCTATTCCCTCCCAACTCCAGGGGAAGGATTCTGGAAAATCCCCATTCCCACCCCACTCTAGAACCAGCCAGAGGTGGGACTTGCCAGTTCTCTGAACTACTCAAAATTTCTGCTACTGGTTCTCCAGAACCTGCTGAATTTCACCCCTGGTTGACACTCTACTCTGCGATTGTCCGGAGCCTTCACGTCCATCCCTCTTTTCCGCAGTTTATCGCAAGCAGCATGCTTATGATCGGTATCCTTGCCATCCACGATCGGAAGAATGCCGGAGCCCTGCCGGGCACCAATGCCTTCATCACTGGGCTGTTGGTCGTGGTCATTGGCATGTCTATGGGGATGAACACCGGCTACGCCATCAACCCTTCCAGGGACCTGCCTCCCCGGATTTTCACTGCCATCGCGGGATGGGGCTTAGAGGTGTTTCGGTGAGTTAGTGGACCCAATTTAGTTTACCGATGAGACGGACTATGACACGGACTTCAAAGTTGACACACGTGGACTTCAATTCCCATAATTCCCGTTAGCTATGCTGGGCTTGGGAATGCTGGGAATTCAAGGGGCAAAGATTGAGGCAACCTCAAGGTTGAGGTTCATATGTGGACTTCAAATCCCAGAATTCCTGTCAGCCATGTTGGCCAGGGAATTCTGGGAGTTGAAGTCCACACATCGTGGCCAAAGTTGAGAGACATATGTGGACTTGAAATCCCAGAATTCTCCAGTCAGCCATGTTGGCCAGGGAATTCTGGAAGTTGAAGTCCACACATCAAGTGGCCAAGGTTGAGATACATATGTGGACTTCAAATCCCAGAATTCTCCATTCAGCCATGTTGGGCAGGGAATTCTGGGAGTTGAAGTCCACACATCAAGTGGCCAAGGTTGAGATACATATGTGGACTTCAAATCCCAGAATTCTCCATTCAGCCATGTTGGGCAGGGAATTCTGGGAGTTGAAGTCCACACATCAAGTGGCCAAGGTTGAGAGACATATGTGGACTTGAAATCCCAGAATTCTCCAGCCAGCCATGTTGGGCAGGGAATTCTGGGAGTTGAAGTCCACACATCAAGTGGCCACAATTGAGATATGTTGCCTTTAGGGTCAACTGCTAATCTGGGCCCCCTTTCTCCTTCAGAGCAGGCAACTGTTGGTGGTGGGTACCGATGTCGGCTCCGACGCTAGGATGCCTCCTTGGGATATTCATCTACAACATCCTGATCGACTTCCACAATCGCCCCTCGTCGGATCCAGAACCTTCGAAGCAAGACCCGGAGGCCGAGTTGTCTCCCATGTGACCAGACAGGGCTGTTTTGAGAGGATGATGGTTTTGGGGGACACCTGAACATGTTTTCCTCCCTAGTCCTCAAGGAAGAGAATACAGGACATCCTTTTGGGAAGACTGGGAGGAGAAAGATGGAGTCCATCAACTCCTAGGGAGGCAGCACTAGGGAGCGGCCCCCTTGCTTGACGTGGAGACATCTGCCCACCTAGAAGACCTGCTTTGACCAGGGATGGAAACTAGACATTAAAGAGACTTAGTAAAAAAAATAAAATCTACTTGGTAAGATTAGTGGTGGAGACAAGAATGGGCACCCATGTTCCATGGAGAATCCATCCCTGTTCATTTCTGGTCACAAACCAGCCGAGATCCTCATCACTTTTAAC
Source organism: Thamnophis sirtalis (assembly GCF_051295495.1). Taxonomy (NCBI): domain Eukaryota; kingdom Metazoa; phylum Chordata; class Lepidosauria; order Squamata; family Natricidae; genus Thamnophis; species Thamnophis sirtalis. The sequence continues at coordinate 3,427,125 of NW_028261385.1, forward strand.
AGAGTTGGAAGGGACCTTGCAGGTCATCTAGTCCAACCCTCTTGCCCAAGCAGGAGACCCTACATCTGCCTCTACCTAGGATTGAACACACAACCTCCTGATTTGTGAGGCGAGGGCTTCACCTCCATGCCGCATCTTTGGAACCCAGGGTTGCTTCGGGCCAGCAGGGTGAGACAATCCGGCTGAGGCCAAGACCACAACTACCCCCGTCCCAGAGGCCGGGAGATGGCTTTCCTCTACTCCCGGGACCATCATCCCCAGCAGGCTGCAACCTCTGTAAACATTGTGGCCTGTAGGGTTGGGCCAACCGGCTGGTTGCAGCTGAAGAGTTTTGGAGGGCACCAGGTTGGGGATGGTGCTCTGCCAGCCCAGTACAGATGTACTGGAAGGGAGGGAGGGAGGGAGGAAAGAAGGGAGCTGGGAGGGAGGAGAGAAGGAAGAAAGGAGGAAGGAAGGAAAAAAGGGGAGGAGGATGGAAGGAAGGAAGAAAGGAAGCAGAAAAGGAAAGAGGTAGGAAGGAAGGGAGAGAAAAAGAAAAAAAGGAATGAAGAGTGAGAAAGAGAAGTTGGGAGGAGGGAGGAAAGAAAGAAACGGAAGGAAGAGGGAGGAAGGAATAGGAGGTAGGAAGTAAGGAAGGGAAGAAGCAAAAAAAGAAAGAAGGGAGAAATGAAGGAAGAAGAGAGAGTGGGGTGGGAGAAGGAAGGAAGGAAAGAAAGGGAAAGAGGGAGGATGGAAGAAGGGAGAAATGGAAGAATGGAAGGGAAAATGTGAGTGAAGGAAGAAAGGGAGAAATATGGAAGAGAAAAAATGTGAGTGAATGTGGGAAGGAATGAAAGAAGGATGGAAGGCAGGAAAAAGGGAGAAATATGGAAGAATGGAAGAGAAAAAAATGGGAGTGAATGTGGGAAAGGAAGGAAGGATGGAAGGAAGAAATATGGAAGAATGGAAGGGAAAAATATGAGGGAAGGAAGGGAGGGAAAAGTACGGAAGAGAAAAAATGTGAGTGAATGTGGGAAAGAATGAAAGAAGGATGGAAGGAAGGAAAAAGGGAGAAATGTAGAAGAATGGAAGAGAAAAAAATGAGAGTGATGTGGGAAAGGAAGGGGGGAGAAATATGAAAGAGAAAAAATGTGAGTGAATGTGGGAAGGAATGAAAGAAGGATGGAAGGAAGGAAAAAGGGAGAAATATGGAAGAGAAAAAATGTGAGTGAATGTGGGAAGGAATGAAAGAAGGATGGAAGGAAGGAAAAAGGGAGAAATATAGAAGAGAAAAAAATGGGAGTGAATGTGGGAAAGGAAGGAATATGGAAGAATGGAAGAGGAAAAATATGGGAAGGATGGAAGGCTCTTTTATACTCCTAAGCCTACTTGGGGGGTGGGGGGGGGAGACGTGTCCTATCCAGAGACAGAAAAGAGGTGAAAGATTTGGAGAAAACCCATTTTGTGCCAGTCCAGTTTTCTTGCCACACAACCGTTTTGGGGGGAGAGGGGGAGGCGTGTCATAAAATACAGAAAATTGTGGACTTCCAAGTGTAACCGTCCAAATTTGCAAGTACAGAGAGTCCTCGAGTTACGACGACAATTGAGTCCAAAATTTAGAGGGTTGCTAATTGAGAAATTTCCTTGCCACAGTTGTTAAGTGAATCCTCGCAGTTGTTAAGCAAGGTAGTCCTCGACTTACAAGAGTTTGCTTAGCGAGGGCTCAAAGTTACAACGGCACTGAAAAGAAGTGACCTATGACCATTTTTCACACTTACGACCATTGCACCGTCCCTGTGGTCACATGATCAAAATCCAGACGCTTGGCAGCTGACTCGCATTTATGACGGTCGACGACTCCTGGGGTCACGTGACCCCCTCTTGCGATCTTCTGACAGATGAAGTCCATGGGGAAGCCGGATTCACTTAACGACCATGTGACTAACCACCACAGTGCTTCACTTAACAACCGTGGCGAGAAAGGTCGTAAAATGGAGCAAAATCCACTTCGTCAATTTCTCACTTAGCCACGTAAACCTCAAGGTCAATTCTAGTCATAAGCCAGGGACTCCCCATAACATGGTCGTTAAGCGAATCTGGCCTTGACTTTGCTTCACAAAATGGGATGATGTGACCCCAAGAATGCTGCAACCGTCATAACTGTGAGTCAGTTGCCAAGTGCCTGAATTTTAATCACACGATCCTGTGGAGACACCACAACGGTCGCCAGCGCGAAAAACAGTCATATGTCACTTTCCGGTGCTGTTACAAGCGACCGACGGTCATAGGAGCTGAGGTGGCGCAGTGGTTAGAGTGCAGCACTGCAGGCTACTTCAGCTGACTGTTATCTGCAGTTCGGCTGTTCAAATCTCACCAGCTCAGGGTTGACTCAGCCTTCCATCCTTCCGAGGTGGGTGAAATGAGGACCCAGACTGTGGGGGCAATATATGCTGACTCTGTAAACCGCTTAGAGAGGGCTGAAAGCCCTACGAAGCGGTATATAAGTCTAGCTGCTATTGCTATTGCTATTGCTATCTATCTAATCATATCTATCTATCTATCTATCTATCTATCTATCTATCTATCTATCTATCTATCTATCTATCTATCTATCTATCTATTCTATCTATATCTATCTATATCTATCTCTCCCTCCCTCCCTCTCTCTATATCTATCTCTCTATCTCTCTATCTCTCATCTATCTGGGTGAAATGAGGACCCAGACTGTGGGGGCGATATGCTGACTCTGTAAACCGCTTAGAGAGGGCTGAAAGCCCTATGAAGCGGTATATAAGTCTAACTGCTATTGCTATTGCTATTGCTATCTATCTATCTAATCATATCTATCTATCTATCTATCTATCTATCTATCTATCTATCTATCTATCTATCTATCTATCTATTCTATCTATATCTATCTATATCTATCTCTCCCTCCCTCCCTCTCTCTATATCTATCTCTCTATCTCTCTATCTCTCTATCTCTCATCTATCTGGGTGAAATGAGGACCCAGACTGTGGGGGCGATATGCTGACTCTGTGAACCGCTCAGAGAGGGCTGAAAGCCCTATGAAGCGGTATATAAGTCTAACTGCTATTGCTATTGCTATTGCTATCTATCTATCTAATCATATCTATCTATCTATCTATCTATCTATCTATCTATCTATCTATCTATCTATCTATCTATCTATCTATCTATCTATCTATTCTATCTATATCTATCTATATCTATCTCTCCCTCCCTCCCTCTCTCTATATCTATCTCTCTATCTCTCTATCTCTCATCTATCTGGGTGAAATGAGGACCCAGACTGTGGGGTCGATATGCTGACTCTGTAAACCGCTTAGAGAGGGCTGAAAGCCCTATGAAGCGGTATATAAGTCTAACTGCTATTGCTATTCAGCGTGGCAAAACAATCGCAGATCCCTTTTTGTTCAGGGCCGTCGTAACTTTGAACAGCTGCTAAGCGAACTGTTGCAAGTTAAGGGCTGCGTGGATTCGCTTAGCGACCGTGGCGAGGAAGTTTCGTAAAACGGGGCAAAGAGCCCCCTCACCAAATTTCTCCGTGGTGAATGCTGGTTCGCCTCCCGGCAGGGGTTGGGTCAAAAATCCGTGCAAATAGGGGAACGAGCGCATTAAAAAGACCCCTTTCCCCCCACCCTTTGTTGAGTTGTTTTCAGGCATGCCCCCCCTCCCGCTCCCACAAAAACCAGCCAGGGGTTCAAATCTCCATCAATAAATAATTCAGCAATAAATATGAAGTCCCGCACAGGCAGAAGGGAAGGCTGGGCGACTGGGAGGGAGTTGTGGTGGTGTGAGGATGGGTGGGGGGTGGGGGGGTCCAGAGGGAGGTCAAGGCTGCGTCTCCCGTCTTTTTGACAAGCTCCCAGCCTGCGAAGTGGTCCGGGGCGACCCTCCCGCCGCCGGGTTCTTCTGGGCGGCGGCCGCCTGGGTGGGGGGCCTCTTCTTCACCAGGGAGGCCTTGTTCTTGTTGCGGAAAACCTTGTTGGGGTCCAGCTTGTTGACGACGGAGGCCTCGTCCGCTTCCCACAGCTGCTCCGTGTGGACCGTGATGGGCTTGTACATGTTGAACCATTGCTGGAGGAGGGAGGGAGAAGAGAGTCAGGCGGGCCGGGGGGGGAGGGCTGGGGCGGGGGTGGGGGAGCAGGGAGGGGAAGGGGAGCAGGGGAAACTTTGTCTCCCCTGGAGCTCTCTGGGTGTGGGTCTTTTTCCTGCAGGCGTTTCATGACCCAACTAAGTAACGTCACCAGCGCTGGAAGAGGGGAGGGTTTGTGGAGAGGAAGAGGAGGACTGTGGGGTCCTTGGTGCTCTCTGAGCTTGGGGGTTTTCTTGCAGACGTTTCATGACCCAAACTAGGTAAGATCATCAGTGTTAGAAGGGAGAGAGGAGGAGGAGGAGGAGGAAGAGGATGGGAGGAGGAAGGAGGATGGGAGGAAGAGGAAGGGAGGAGGAGGAGATGGGAGGAGGAGAAAGAGAAGAATGGGAGGAGGAGGAAGAAGAGGAAGAGGAGGAGGAGGAAGAAAAGAAGAAGAAGAGAAGAATGGGAGGAGGAAGAAGAGGAGGATGGGAGGAGGAAGAGGAAGGGAGGAGGAGGAGATGGGAGGGTGAGGAAGAAGAGGAAGAGGGGATGGGAGGAGGAGGAGGAAAAGAAGAGGAGGAAGAGGAAGAAGAGGAAGATGGGAGAAGGAGTAATAAGAGGAGGAGGATGGGAGGAGGAAGAGGAAGGGAGGACGACGAGATGGGAGGAGGAGGAAGAAGAAGAGGAGGGGGAGGAGGAAGAAAAGAATGGGAGGAGGAGGAAGAAGAGGAAGAGGGGAGGGAGGAGGAGGAAGGAGGAGGAAAAGAGGAGGAGGAAGAGAAGGGGAGGAGGAGGAGGAAGAGAAGAATGGGAGGAGGAGGAAGAAGAGGAGGATGGGAGAAGGAAGAAGAAGAGGAGGATGGGAGGAGGAAGAGGAAGGGAGGAGGAGATGGGAGGAAGAGGAGAAGAGGAGGAGGAAGAGGAGAATGGGAGGAGGAGGAAGAAGAGGAAGAGGGGGAGGGAGGAGGAGGGAGGAGGAGGAAAAGAGGAGGAGGAAGAGAAGGGGAGGAGGAGGAAGAAGAGGAGGAGGATGGGAGGAGGAAGAGGAAGGGAGGAGGACGAGATGGGAGGAGGAGGAAGAAGAGGAAGAGGAGGATGGGAGAAGGAGGAAGAAGAGGAGGAGGATGGGAGGAGGAAGAGGAAGGGAGGAGGAGATGGGAGGAAGAGGAGAAGAGGAGGGGGAAGAGAAGAATGGGAGGAGGAGGAAGAAGAGGAAGAGGGGAGGGAGGAGGAGGAAGGAGGAGGAAAAGAGGAGGAGGAAGAGAAGGGGAGGAGGAGGAAGAGAAGAATGGGAGGAGGAGGAAGAAGAGGAGGATGGGAGAAGGAGGAAGAAGAGGAGGATGGGAGGAGGAAGAGGAAGGGAGGAGGAGATGGGAGGAAGAGGAGAAGAGGAGGAGGAAGAGGAGAATGGGAGGAGGAGGAAGAAGAGGAAGAGGGGGAGGGAGGAGGAGGAAAAGAGGAGGAGGAAGAGAAGGGGAGGAGGAGGAAGAAGAGGAAGAGGGGAGGAGGAGGAAGATGGATGCTCCCTAAGCTTGGGTCAAAACAGACAAAGCTTTTCCCTGACAGAACAATTAACCAGGGGAACATCTTCCCACCAGGAGTGGTGAGTGCTCCATCACTGGAGGTTTTTAAGAAGATCCTGGACAGCCATCGGTCTACCATGGTGGAGGACCTCCTGCTTGAGCGGGGGGCTGGACTAGAAGGCCTCCAAGGCCCCTCCCGGCTCTTGTCCTTCTGTATTCAGCCTCCGAGGGCAGATTGGCAGCTGCAACCAGGCTTCCCAAGAAGGGAGGCCCCGCTCTCACCTTGGCCTGGGGGCTGAGGCCGTAGCCGGTGAAGAAGTATTGCCACTGGGGGAGCCCCAGGTGGGTGACCATAAGCCGGTAGTAAGCGATGAAGGAGCTGGTGAGGAAGTGCCAGTAAAGGGCTCGGTCCAGGAACCAGATTTCCGATGCTGGGCTGGGAACTAAGGTGAAGGAGACAGAAGAGAAGAGTTAGGAAAACGGGTCGAAAAATCTTTTCTTCCTGCAGCAAAACTTCACTGCCTCCATTCAGACATTCCCGCCTCAGTTTCCCTGCCAGCTCACGAATGCAAACCCAGAATATCTGCTGTGTTCTGACCCAGCTGCTCAAACACGGCAAACCCTCCGACGTGAACGCAAACGATTCCTTGATTAGAAGAGCCGGCAGCCCCGGGAAAAAAGCTTCACTTGCAGGCTAACAAGTCTGTCCATCTGGGGGATGAATAGTTGTCTGCCACACTTACTCATCTCTGCCCTCTTCATTTTATCCCCAGAGCTCAGGTGGGGCTTTGCTAGCAGCCGTGGCTCTTCCGTCCTAAGGACCGGCCCATAGATTTCCACTGCTCTCCTCTCCTCTGCCTTCTGGGCATTCGCGCGTCAGGCAATGGACTCAGCTGTTCCTCCTCTTCCTCATCAGCCACCTCCAGATCTGGGGGGCGGTTGACTCTCCATCTGAGGGCTGACGGACAGCCCAGGCTCCAACCCCACCTTCCCCTCAGAGCTCTCAGGTTGCCTTGATGCTAATCTTGACTCCCACTCCTCCTCCTCCTCCTCTGTTTCGGCTGCTATTGTGGCTGACCGGCCACAACAATTTGGCTGAGTTAACTGAAATTTGGTTCGTTAGGAGTGAAAAATCTCTCTAGGAGGCAGTGAGTTCTAGTTCCATCTTAGGGATGAAATCCGGGTGGGTGACTGAACCAATCACCAGCAGACTGTGAATTCTAGTCCCGCCTTAGGCATGAATGTTGGTTGCGTAACCTTAGGCTAGCCACACTGTCAGTCCAATCTACCTCACAGGGTTGTCGTCGTGGGGAGCTGGAGGAAGATATGTTGGATATGTTTGACAGCCTGAGTTATTTGTAAAAACAATAAAGGCAGGAGATAACCAACTAACTAACTAACAAACCTACCTAAATTAACTAACCAACCAACCAATCTACCTAAACTAACTTACTAACCTAAACTAACTTAACTAACCAACCAACCAAACTACCTAAACTAACCTACCTACCTAAAGTAACTAACGAACCTGCCTAAATTAACTAACTAACCAACCAATCTACCTAAACTAACTTACTAACTAACCTAAACCAACTAAACTAACCAACCAAACTACCTAAACTAACTAACCTACCTAAATTAACCAACCTAAACTAACTAACCTACATACCTACCTAAACTAACAAACCAACGTACCTAAACTTACTAACCAACCTAAACTAACTAACCAACCTACCTAAATTAACTAACTAACCAACCAATTTACCTAAACTAACTTACTATCTAACCTAAACTAACTTAACTAACCAACCAAACTACCTAAACTAATGTACGTAAATTAACTAACCAACCTAAACTAACTAACCTACCTACCTACCTAAACTAACAAACCAACCTACCTAAACTAACCAACCTAAACTAACTATCCAACCTACCTAAATTAACTAACTAACCAACCAACCTAAACTAACTAACTAACCTATATTAACTTAACCAACCAACCAAACTACCTAAATTAACCTAACCTACCTAAATTAACTAACCAACCTAAACTAACTAATCTACATACCTACCTAAACTAACCAACCTAAACTAACTATCCAACCTACCTAAATTAACTAACTAACCAACCAACCAACCTAAACTAACTTACTAACTAACCTATATTAACTTAACCAACCAACCAAACTACCTAAATTAACCTAACCTACCTAAATTAACTAACCAACCTAAACTAACCTACATACCTACCTAAACTAACCAACCAACCAACCTACCTAAACTAAGCAACCTAAACTAACTAACCAATCTATCTAAACTAACTAACCAACCTACCTAAACTAACCAACCAAGGTACCTACCTACTTATCTAAACTAACTTAACTAAGGGCACGTCCACCTTCCCCAACACTGGCCAGCCAATCAGACCCATAGAATTTCCCACCTCGTCTCCTTCAACGTCCATAAAGGTCTCCGCTTCCCCAGTGGAACCCTCTGACTTGTCAAGGGCCCCCCAATAAGAGTTGAAAATAAACCATGATTCTTCTCACTGCTGTGCTGTTTCTGACAACTGTCAAGTTCCGACCCAGCCTTGACCACGATTTGTGGCTTAGGTTAGCAGTGCTCGGATTCACCCAACACTGAAACCCAGAAGCCGTGGTCTACAAACCACGACGGTTACGTTCGCAATGCCGATTTAGATCCTGGTTGGTGAACGTACAGGGGGGGTTGTTCTTGTAGACGAGGCAGACTTTCCCGTTGCCTGCACAGGAGTCCAATTCGAATATCAGACACCGGGCGTCCAGGTGAGGCCTCTTCGGTTGCTCCTTGTTACCTGTGAGAGAAACAGCCAAGAAAACTGTCAAGAGTTTTGGAACATTTGAAGCCCATGTCCAGGATCCGTCTGTGTGTGGTGGCTCTTGATGCACTGACTCCAGCCTCAGTCCACTCCTTTTGAAAGCCCCCAACACTTTTGAATGGCCTTTTCCTGACAATCCTCTCCAGGCTGCGGTCATCCCTCCTGCTTGTGCACCTTTTTCTTCCACACTTTTCCCTTCCACATAACTTTCTATTAATGTGCTTTGATACAGCACTTTGGGACCATCCAACTTCTTTTGCAATTACCTTTTGAGGCTTTCCCACCTGACGGAGGGTGTCAATGATGGTTTTCTGCACAACTGTCAGGTCAGCAGTCTTTGTGATTCCTACTGAACCAGACTGAGAGACAATTTAAAGGCTCAGGAACGCTTCGCAGGTGTTATGGCTTAATGTTAATGCTTAGAGTGGGACACTTTGAGACTAGAATATTGCACCTTTTCACAATATTCCAATTTTCTGAGATGGTGGATTTGGGTTTTTTATGAGCTGTAAGCCATAATCATCACAATTATGACAAATCACGGCTTGAATGATCTTGCTTTGCATGTAATGAGTCTATCTCATATATTAGTTTCACCTTTTAAGTTGCATTACTGAAATAAATGAATTTTTGCACGATATTCTAATTTTTGGAGTTTCACCTGTACACAGACATACACATGGAGGTAAATCCCTTACCACTCAGCTATAGACACAAGGAGAGAAATGAGATACACAACAAGAGAGACACCCTCTAATGGCCACCTATATGTGTGCGTGTGTGTGTGTATGTATGTGTGTGTATATATATGTATGTATGTATGTATGTATGTTATATTTGTGCTGATAAATAAATAAAGGGAGACTAGTATAGATCTATATCAAGCTATTTAGCTCTCATCAGCTAGCCATACCCTTCCTGGGATTCGAACCTGGGCTATATTACATCTTAGGCAGAAGTCTTAGCCATTAAGCCACAGGCTCTCCTCCTTATCAGCTGAAGCCAGGGAAGAAGGTATATATTTAGTGTCACAACCCCTGGTATGCCCCAATTATGGGAGGAAGCTAACTGCTTCCATTATCTGTCAATCGGCTCGTCACAAGAGTCCATATTGGGTTTCTGTCGTGATGGACTCTTGTGACGAGCCGATTGACAGATAATGGAAGCAGTTAGCTTCCTCCCATAATTGGGGCATACCAGGGGTTGTGACACTAAATATATACATGTATGTATGTGTGTATGTATGTATGTATGTATATATGTGTAAGACCTCGTTGAAACGTCGCCAAGATAGCATTTGTGCTGATAAATAAATAAAAGGGAGACTAGTATAAGATCTATTTCAAGCTATTTAGCTCTCATCAGATAGCCATAACCTTACTAGGATTGGAACCTGGGCTGTTTTTACATGTTAGGCAGTTACATTAACCTCTAAGCCACAAGCTCTCCTCCCTTATCAGCTGAGCCAAGGAAATGATTAAGTGTTATGTCAAAGCCCCTGGTATGCCGAAATATGGCACAGAGTATACTGCTCCCCTTTTCCTTGCCACCAGAAGTAGAGGATGCTCCACTACTGGACTTCCAAAAGTCCTTCTTTTCAACAGGCAACTGGGCTTTCTTGTTTTTTCTTTTGAAGATGTTTCGATTCACATCCAAGAAGCTTCTTCGGCTCTGACTGGATGGAGGGGAAGGGAATGATTTTATATTCCTTGCAGACAGCTGGCCATTGGCCTCCTTTCACAGGGTCATTGAGGTCACTTGGAGGTTTGTCTGTAGTCTTCAGGGTCACCTGAGTCATTTGCACTACTACTAGGTGACCTTGGAGGTCATCTATTCTAACCCCTTGCTCGTGTTCGAGCAGGAGACCCTTATAGCGGTGGTTCTCAACCTGTGGGTCGGGACCCCTTTGGGGGTCGAACGACCCTTTCACAGGGGTCGCCTAAGACCATCGGAAAACACATTATTTTCGATGGTCTTAGGAACCGAGACACCAATTTTATGGTTGGGGGTCACCACAACATGAGGAACTGTATTAAAGGGGTCGCGGCATTGGGAAGGTTGAGACCCACTGCCCTATAGCACCCCAGGCAAGTGGTTGCCCAATCTCTTTTTAAAAGCCTCCAGTGGTGGACCATCCACAACATCTGGAGGCAACGTGATTGTGCTGATGCTACGTATTATCATATATGGTGGACTTGTAAAATAAAGTCAAAGCTTTTTGGATAAAAATATAGTGGATTATTCAAAATATTCTTTTTTTTATTAAACATTTTTGGAAAAAAAAAACTTTTACAAATGTTTAGTTCCCACCCTCCCCTTTCCCCCCCAAACTCCCCCTCCCCCCCGACTTCCCAGAACCAATACAGGGTATAAATCTTTAACAAAGAGAATCTAAGGTACAATTTAAAAAAACAAAAAACAAAAAAGATGGTGAACAACATATTTCCATTGAACTCTAGCTCCTCCTTGCTGGACTAACTCTGAATAATTTATAATTCCTAATCTCTAATCGTAAGCTATCTGGAGTTTCTTAGTCCCATATTTGTTTTGAGTATAATCAATCCATCTTTTCCACCCCAATTTGTATCTCTCGTTTGAACGGTCCTTAAGATTTGCAGATATTTTGGCCATCTCTGCTAAGTTTGTTACTTTCAATGTCCATTCTTGAATAGTAGGCAAATCTTCCTTCTTCCAGTATTGCGCCACCAACAATCTAGCTGCAAGTTATTAAATGCAATATCAGATTAATCTCTACAACTGTACAATCAGTAATTATGCCTCACAGAAATAACTGAGGGGTAAACTTTATCCTTTTTTAAAGAACATTTTGCATAATCCACCATATTTTAATCCAAAATGCTTTAACCTTTTTGCAAGTCCACCATATATGAAAATATGTAGCATCCATACACTCACATCTCCAGCATTTAGGTTGTAAGTTCGGATACATAGAAGCCATTTTTTTAGGATCTAGATGCCATTTATAAAACATCTTATAAAATTTTCTCTCAAATTTTCTTAAATATTTAAATATTCTTAAAAAGAGGATAAAGGTTACTCCTCAGTTATTCTTGCTAGGTATAATTACAGACTGTACAATTATAGAGACTAACTTGATTTTGTATTTAATAACCGCAGCAAGACTGTTGGTGGCGCAATACTGGAAGAAGGAAGATTTCCCTACTATTCAAGAATGGACATTAAAAGTAACAAACCTAGCAGAGATGGCTAAAATATCAGCATATCTCAAGGACTATTCAGATGAGAAATACAAGCTGGAATGGAGAAGATGGATTGATTATATTCAAAATAAATATGATAGCTTATGAATGAATGAATGAAGGAATGTTACAACTTATCTAAAGTTAGCTTTACAAAAGGGGAGTTAAAGTATAAGTGAAGGTACGATGCTAAAGTTAGTTTATTTTAGTGTATGATTGTTAAATGTTTATATCCTGTATTTTGCAGGGTGGGAGGGGAAGTGGGATTGGAGGGGAGGGAGGGAAGGGGAAAGGTATATAATTGTAAAACTTATTAAAACTTTTAATAAAAAATAAATAAATAAAAGCCTCCAGTGGTGGAGCAGCCACAACTTCTGGAGGCAACTTCTGTTCCCCTGGTTGATTGTCCTCACTGTTAGAAAATTTCTGCTTAATTTCAGGTTGCTTCTTTCCTTGATTAGTTTCCATCCCTTGTTTCTTGCTCTGCTTTCAGGTGCCTTTATATAAAAATAATAAAAGTGGGATAAAAATCTAATCTAATCTAATAATACTAAATAACCTTTGTCCTAAAGAGCTTTTGATCTTTGTGTCAGCGATACAAAGAGGGTGGAGATCTTATAAATGTTTCTCTCTCTCTCTCTCTCTCTCTTTCTCCCTGTGTGTATGTGTTTGTGTGTGTGCATGCATACCTTCCTCCTCGTCGGAGTCTTCCAGGTCAGCCAGAGTTGGCGCACTGGGCAAAGTGTAGGCCGGTGAAACGGTGAGCCGGTTCAGTTTGGAGATGCTGTTAATCGTCATGCAGCCCAGGGAAACGGGATTATCTTAAAGATGAAAGAACCTGGTTTGTGCAATATGCAACAGCCAAACCTTAAATCCCAACCATGTTAGAGACTCCACACACCCACTCCACGGTCGGATGAGGAGAGCACCTCTTTCTCCTTCTGCCCTGGCCACTTTTTACAGAGGCACAATTGAGAGTGTTTTAACAAACTGCATCCCTGTTTGGTTTGGTGGCCGCAGCGCCTCAGATAGAAAGTCCCTACAGAGAGTGGTGAGGACAGTGGAGATGATTATAGGAAACTCACTTCCCGTTATTCAGGATGCTGCTTTATAAGCGCTGTGTGCTTAGAGCTCGAAGCATCGTTAGAGACCCCCAGACACCCACTTCACGGTCTGATTCGGTTGCTCCCCTCTGGGACGAGGTTTCGAAGGATTTCTAGGAGGAGGTGCAGATTCTATAACAGCTTTGTTCCCTCTGTCATCCGTCTGGTAAACTCTCAAAATTCGTTTTTCTTGCCACCTGCATCCAAACTAGACTGTGTTGCTTCTCTGTGTCACAGAATATAGGTGGGGTATATGCATAATTTTGCTATGTATTTATTTATTTTGGAGTTAGTGACCGTTTGAGAGCTGCATGCAACAAAATTTCATTTTAATATGTGGGCCGATTCGTGTACATTCAAAGTGACCATAAAGTTATTCTCAGTTCTAAAGTAAGATCCCCCAGGATTATTTCGCTCTTGAATGAATTGCATTTTCTCAAAAATAAAAGGAGGGGAGCATGAAATTTAACCGAAACAGAACGATTCATAATAGCAATAGCAATAGCAATAGCAGTAGACTTATATACCGCTTCATAGGGCTTTCAGCCCTCTCTAAGCGGTTTACAGAGAGTCAGCATATTGCCCCCAACAATCTGGGTCCTCATTTTACCCACCTCGGAAGGATGGAAGGCTGAGTCAACCCTGAGCCGGTGGGATTTGAACCGCTGAACTGCTGATCTAGCAGTAGCTTGCAGTGCTGCATTTAACAACTGCGCCACCTTGGCTCTTGTCATCTTAGGACCACTTACTTAGTAAATTAGGATGGACCCCCACAAAAGGCACAGGAAGTCCTTGACCTACAACAGTTCATTTAGTGACAATTCGAAGTTACAACACTGAAAAAAGCCACTTTGGGCCGTTTTGCACATGGATGACCGTCGCAGCCCCTGGGACATGTGATATATATTCGGACGCTTGACATCTGACTCCCATTTGTGACGGACTGCAGAGTCCCAGGGGATCACGGGATCACCCTTTGAGACCTTCTGACAAGCCAAGTCCATGAGGAAAACAGGATTCGCTTAACGACCGTGTGACTCATTTAACCACTGCAGGGATTCGGGTAACAAATGTGGCAAGGAAAGTCGAAACACGGAGCAAAATTCACATCACAAATGTCTCACTTAGCAACGTAGATTTTGGGCTCAATGGCGGTCGTAAGTCCAGAACTACTTGTACTTATGACCCAGTTCTGACGTTATCAAGTGACCATTATTTGGGGTCCTCGGCAACCTGCCTGCATTTGTGGTTCTTTGTGGTGCCCAATGAACACAATTTATGAAAGTTTTGCCAAAAAACCACATTTACTTCTGGTTTTCTGCAAAAATGTCCCCCAGCGAACGATGAAACCCATCGTTTGTTGCTTAACAAAGCAGTCAACCATGTGTCCGACCTTGTTTTACGGCAGTCATTAAGCGCCTCACCATAGTCTTTAGTGAGTTGCTAAGCCAACTGTGGACTCAATTAATGACCACTGGTGATTTGCTTAAGGACCACAGCAACAAAAAGCTCATAATACAGGTCATCTTCGAGTTACAACCACCCTTGAGCCCGGAATCTCCATGGCTGAGCAGCACCGTTGTTAAGTGAGTTCTGCTCCATTTTACGACATTTCTTGCCACAGTCGTTAAGCGAATCGCTGCAGTTGTCAAGTTAGTCACAATGGTCGTTAAGCGAATCCGGCTTCCTCAGGGACTTGTCAGGAGGTTGCAAAAGGGGATCATGTAACTGCAATCGTCGTAAAGATGAACCCTTTGGCAAGTGCCCAAATTTTGATGATGCGACCACCCAATGGTCATAAGTGTGAAAAACGGTCATCGGTCCCCTTTTTTTCCCCAGTGTTGTTGCGATTTCCAAACCGTCACTCAACAGATGGTTGTAAGTCGAGGACTACCTGTAATCAGGTCTGGCACAACGTGACTCGCTTTACGACTGATAGGACCTTAGTGGGTAAGCTGCATTATGGCTGTAAGCCGAGGACTACCTGTAGTTTTTTCCAACATGGGAGCAGAAATATACTTCCTTGAATTAGAATGACAGAATCAAAAGGGCGGGATGGGGACCTTGGAGGTCCTCTAGTCCAACCCGCTGCCGAAGCAATGAGTTGTTCTTCCATAACGGACAATCGACTGACTGGTTTTTCCTTGAAAACCTTGAGGAGATGGAGAACCGACCTGGATAAGGTCCAAATAGATCAATGACCTGGGATCGAGAAGACCCTTACCATCAAACTTGACGTTCCAGGTCATTCGGAAACCATCGGTCATGAGGTAAAAATTCTTCAGATCCTCCGGTAGGACGCAGGCGTTTTTCTGCAAGCGAAGAGGAAGGGAGAGGGACGAGAACAGAAAGCTGTTAGGATTAAGAAATGGCGTCCTGCGGCCAACACACCAGAGAAAAGTCAGGTGTAGACAATAGCAATAGCAGTTAAGACTTATATACCGCTTCATAGGGCTTTCAGCCCTCTCTAAGCGCTTTACAGAGTCAGCAAATTGCCCCCACAGTCTGGGTCCTCATTTCACCCAGATAGATAGATGATAGATAGATAGATAGATAGATAGACAGATAGATAGATAGATAGATAGATATGATTAGGTAGATAGATGATAGATAGAGCACCGTTGGAGGTCCGATAAGTCCGAATCGAACCGAGCAATGGTAACCACCTGCACCAGGGAATATACTAGGGCACTTAGGGCAGCTAAAAGATCACACATAGCCTCCCTGGTTGCATCCGCTGAGTCCCGCCCAGCCGCCCTGTTCAGGATAACCCGCTCCCTATTAAACAAAAGGGAGACGGGGGAACCCCTGCAGGGCAGAGCTGAAGAATATGCCCAATTCTTAGCGGACAAAATTGCTCGGTTTCGGTCGGACTTGGACTCCACACCCGCAGTTCCAGCCGAGACACAGGGGGACCAAGTAGAACAGCTCTGGGTTGAGTTTCAGGACGTTATCCCCGGGGATGTGGACAAGGCCATGAGAGCTGTAAGTTCCTCCACCTGTGTTCTGGATCCGTGTCCCTCATGGCTGGTTGTTAACTGCAGTGAGGTGACACGAGGCTGGATCCAGGCGGTTGTAACCGCCTCCCTTCGGGAGGGGAACTTCCCCGCCGCATTGAAAGAGGCGGTGGTGAGACCCCTCCTGAAGAAACCATCCTTGGATCCAGCTGTTCTTAACAGCTATCGCCCGGTCTCCAACCTCCCCTTTCTGGGGAAGGTTGTTGAGAAGGTGGTGGCCTTCCAGCTCCAACGGTCCTTGGAGGAAGCAAACTATCTAGACCCCTTCCAGTCAGGCTTCAGACCCGGTTACAGCACAGAAACCGCTTTGGTCGCATTGATGGATGATCTTTGGAGAGCCAGAGATGAAGGACATCCCTCCATCCTGGTCCTCCTTGACCTCTCAGCGGCTTTCGATACCATCGACCATGGTATCCTGCTGCGACGACTGCGGGAGGTGGGAGTGGGAGGCACCGTGCTACGGTGGTTCTCCTCCTACCTCTCGGACAGGTCGCAGTCGGTGTTAGTGGGAGGGCAGAGATCGTCCCCAAGGCCCCTAAATTATGGGGTGCCGCAGGGTTCGGTCTTATCCCCCCTACTATTTAACATCTACATGAAACCGCTGGGAGAGATCATCCGCAGGCACGGGATTAGATACCATCAATATGCGGACGATACCCAATTGTATCTGTCCGCCCCGTGCCAAATCAATGAAGCGGTTGACGTGATGGGCCGGGGTCTTGAGGCCGTCATGGACTGGATGAGGATTAACAAGCTTGTGCTCAACCCAGAAAAGACCGAGTGGCTGTTGTGTTTCCCTCCCAAAGATTTGGCCAACATTCCAACACTCAGGCTGGGGGGTCAAATTTTACACCCCTCAGAGAGGGTTCGCAATCTGGGAGTCCTCCTGGATCCACAGCTGTCATTCGACCACCATTTAGCGGCTGTGACCAGGGGGGCATTCGCCCAGGTACGCCTGGTGCGCCAGTTGCGACCCTACCTGAACCGGGAGGCACTCACAACAGTCACTCGGGCCCTTGTGATCTCTAGGCTGGAATACTGCAATGTGCTCTACATGGGGCTGCCCTTGAGGAGCATCCGGCGACTTCAGTTAGTGCAGAACGCGGCCGCGCGAGTGATCGCGGGTGCACCCCGATTCACCTGCATAACACCTATCCTCCGCGAGCTGCGCTGGCTACCTGTCGATCTCCGGATGCGCTTCAAGGTGCTATTACTCACCCATAAAGCCCTACATGGCAGTGGATCTGGATACTTGAGAGACCGCCTTCTGCCGATTACCTCCCTACGACCTATAAGATCTCATAGACTGGGCCTCCTCCGCATTCCATCGGCCAGCCAGTGTCGGCTGGCAACTACAAGGAGGAGGGCCTTCTCAGCAGTAGCCCCGACCCTTTGGAACGAGCTCCCCGTGGAGATTCGTACCCTCTCCACCGTCCAAGCCTTCCGCATAGCCTTGAAGAACTGGCTCGCCCGTCAGGCCTGGGGATAAGGACCGTTACCCCGCCCGAATACTGAATGTATGGTGTTGATTTTATTATATGTTGTCGTCTTAATGTTGTATTCCCCCTCCCTTGGTTTTCTGTGAGCCGCCCTGAGTCCCCTCAGGGAAAAGGGCGGCCTACAAATGTTTAATAAAACCTAATAAAACCTAAAAAAAAAAAACCTAATAGCAATAGCAGTTAGACTTATATACCGCTTCCTAGGGCTTTCAGCCCTCTCTAAGCGGTTTACAGAGTCTGCATATCGCCCCCAACAACAATCTGGCTCCTCATTTCACCCACCTCGGAAGGATGGGAGGCTGAGTCAACCTTGAGCCGGTGAGATTAGAACTGCCGAACTGCAGATAACAGTCAGCTGAAGTGGCTGCAGTACTGCACCCTAACCACAGCGCCACCTCGGATAGATAGATAGATAGATAGATAGATAGATAGATAGATAGATGATAGACAGATAGATAGATAGATATGATTAGGTAGATAGATGATAGATTGATAGATAGCAATAGCAGTTAGACTTATATACCGCTTCATAGGGCTTTCAGCCTTCCCTAAGCGGTTTACAGAGTCAGCATATCGCCCCCACAGTCTGGGTCCTCATTTTACCCACCTCGGAAGGATGGAAGGCTGAGTCAACCTTGAGCCGGTGAGATTAGAACTGCCGAACTGCAGATAACAGTCAGCTGAAGTGGCCTGCAGTACTGCACCCTAACCACCGCACCACCTCGGCTCTTATCTAAGATAGATAGATAGATAGATAGATAGATAGATAGATAGATAGATATGATTAGGTAGATAGATGATAGATTGATAGATAGCAATAGCAATAGCAATAGCAGTTAGACTTATATACCGCTTCATAGGGCTTTCAGCCCTCTCTAAGCGGTTTACAGAGTCAGCATTTATTGCTCCCACAGTCTGGGTCCTCATTTCACCCACCTCGGAAGGATGGAAGGCTGAGTCAACCTTGAGCCGGTGAGATTTGAACCGCTGAACTGCAGATAACAGTCAGCTGAAGTGGCCTGCAGTACTGCACCCTAACCACTGTGCCACCTCGGCTCAAGGTTGGAGAAGGAGGATAACACTTAATAGCAGTAACTGTGAGGGGGATCTTGGAGTCTTAGTGGACAGCCAGCTAAATAGGAGCCAACCGTGTGCGGCGGCAGCCGAAAAAGCCAATGAAATCCTAAACTGCATTAACAGAGGGATGCAATCAAGATCAAGGGAGGTACTACTACCACTCTATAAAGCCTTAGTAAGGCCACACTTGGAATACTGCATCTAGGTTTGGTCATCACACTATAGTAAAGATGTGGAGACTCTAGAAAGAGTGCAGAGAAGAGCAAGAAAGAGGATTAGGGGACTGGAGGCTAAAACATATGAAGAACGGTTGCAGGAACTGGGTAGGTCTAGTTTAATAGAAAGAAGGACTAGGGGAGACATGATGGCAGTGTTCCAATATTTGAGGGGCTGCCACAGAGAGGAGGGGGTCAAGCTATTCTCCAAGACACCCGAAGGCCAGACAAGGAAGAATGGATGGAAACTGACCAAGGAGAGATTCAACCTGGAAATAAGGAGGAATCTTTTGACAGGGAGAACAATCAACCCATGGAACAGAAGTTGCCTTCGGAAGTTGTGGGAGCTTCATCCCTGGAGGCTTTCAAGAAGAGACTGGACTGGCTGTCAGAAATGGTGTAGTAGGGTGTCCTGCTTGGGTGGGGGGATATATAGTATGTGTTAGATTTTAAAGTAACGCGATTGCACTTGTACAGGGCGGGGCATAACCTTTTCCTAGGGGGTCACAGCAAGATCGACAGCAGTTTACAACTTCCGCGACACCTCATTTTAAAGCCCATAAAAAACTGAATTGAATGAGCTATTAAATGTTAAATTTGCTTTAAGAATGGCTGGAAAATTCGATTCGAAGAACAAAGGATCATTGACAGAATAAAATGCATTGCCTTTCGAGAGGCTCGCGATGCTGGAGCGACGTTTATCAATCGAAAATGGATTGCAAACAAATTGAAACGTCATCCGGATTGGGTTACTGATAATTGGAACAAAACAGCCCAAGAATGTTTCACAAAATTTGGAGAAGGGCGTCCTCTGCAACTGTCCCAAGAAAGCAAAGCCATCATTGCAACTGGCAGTCGCAAACAACGAAAAGGAAACCGAAAAGTGGCCCAAGAAATCCTTCAAATTCGTGGAAAACGAGTTGATCAAAGGACAATCAGCCGATATCGAGAACGAGAAGGTTTGAAGCCATTCCACGTCATTTGCAAACCATTGAAAACTCAAACACACGTTCAAGATCGGCTTTGGTTGTGCGATTGGTTGTCTGAATGGACCGAGGAAGATTTTCTTCATTTGGCGCCATCTGACGAATTCTTCGTTTATGCCATTCGAAAACCGAATTTCCAGAACGATCGAATTTGGGCTAAAGACGTCGACGACATCGCCAAACATGAACGATATCGACAAATCGTTCGCAATCCGACTTGCATCGGGATTTTCGTCATTTTCACAGCCAAGAAACTGCATTGGGTTTTGAAGGATAAAGGGGAATCCTGGGATGGCAGTTATTTCCGTGAGAAAATTTTATTGGAGAATGTCATTCCATTTCTCAGTGATCCAGACAATGTCTTGGTGGTTGGTGAGGCTGTCTTTCTTCATGACAAAGCTCCTTGCATGCGTGCAAATGCGACTCAGCAATTGTTAAAGGAAAACAATGTCGAATTTTGGGGCAATGACGTCTGGCCGGGAAATTCGCCAGATCTCAATCCGGCAGAGAACATTGGGGCCATAATTAAGGATGAAGTGGAAGCTCTGATGATTCAGGAGCAAGGTCAAAATCGATATTCGGTTGAAACTTTGAGAATGAATTTGGAAACTGTGTTGAAAAATCTGGAAAATCGAACGGAACTGTTTGAAGATTTGTTGTGTTCTTATCCACCTCGTTTGAATGCTGTTCGAAGGGCTAATGGTGGTCATACTGACTATTAAATCATGTCAATAAACTCAGTTTTTGATGGGCTTTCGAATGGTGTATGAATTATTTGTGTTGTTATTACAAGTGTTGCTGTGACCCCCTAGGAAAAGGTGATGCCCCGCCCTGTATACTGTTGCTCTTTAATTCCAGTGTAAAAATAGGACAAGCTGAATATATTAATAGATAGTAGAAATACACCGAAGGGAGGAGTAGAGGGATAGAAGAAAGAGGGGTAGAGAGGGTGGGAGAGAGGAAGGGAGGGAGGGTGAGAAGGAAGGGAGGGAGTGTACTGGGAGAGAGGAGTGGTAGAGGGGGAGGGGAAGTAGGGTAGAGGGGAATGTTGGAGGGAAGATGGAAAGTTGGAGGGGGGACGAAAGAAAGGGTGTATGGAGGGTCGAAGAGGTACATTGAGTTTCTATTTTGGGGGGTATTATTGACAAGAGGAATGGCTGTGTTTATTGTTTAATGTTATATGGCCCCGGTTCTGTACAGTATATGTGTGACTGTACGAAAATGAAAATGGAAAATAAAAACACATTTACACACACAAAAAAAATAATAATAAAAAGAAGAGACTGGACTGGCTGTCAGAAATGGTGTAGTAGGGTGTCCTGCTTGGTTGGGGGGGGGGGTTGGACTAGATGACCTATAAAGTCCCTTCCCACTCTGTCAATCTGCTAGAGGAATGCAAAACCTACGAAGCAGGAGTTGAGCCCAGGAAAACGGGACAAGGTGAGGAAGAACATCAAGACACGTTCCGTCTTGATTCTCTTTGGTATAAAGACAGAGGGATGGAGAAACACTGCCAGGCTTTCGAGGTTCGTCAGTTGTAATGCTATATTGTAAAGAAGTATTTTTTTTTTTTTTTTGCCAAACACCTGACAGTGAGAACAATTAACCCGTGCAACAACTTGCCTCCAGAAGTTGTGGGTGCTCCAACACTGGGGGGGTTTTCAAAAATAGACTGGACAGCCATTTTGTTGTCCATGGAATAGGGTCTTGAGCATTGGGTTGGACTAGAAGACCTCCAAGGTCCCTTCCAATTCTGTTATTCCGTTAATTAACCAGCGGAACCGTTTGCCTTCAGATGTTGTGGGTGGTCCAACACAAGAGGTTTTTAAGAAGAGCCATTTGTCCAGAAAGATTTAAGGTCTTCTACCTGAGCAGGAGGCTGGACTAGGAGACCTCCGAGGTCCATTTCAACTCTGTTATTCTGCTTAGTTTGGCCCTGACAGTCTTCAAAAGTTTAGTCCTGAAATAGCCAATGGTTGCGTTTGCCGTGGCTATATTTTCTCCCCGCTGACCCTCCGGCATTCTTGAAGGCTGGTGTGAGTGCTGACCCCTTTGAACTGGGGGGCCCCTTAGCTTAGCGGCCATCCAGCTATCTTTGACCAGTTCTCAGCTGTTCGGACAACTGCCCGCTGTCCATTCTCGGCTGGATTCCCCTGGGGACCTAAATCATGTGTCCCTCCAATTCGACCTTTTGAAAACTACGGGCCACTGAGATGGTTGTTGTAAAATCTCAAGTGCAAAAATATTGGCCTGAGTCACAGATGAGATGAATACCTGGTAGACAGAATTTCCCCCCCCTATTTTCCTCCCCCCAAAACTAAGGTGCGTCTTATAGCATCTGAATTTTTTATTTCTTTAAAAAAAAAAAAAACCACAAATATGTCATCATTTGTCAATCATTAAGACATTGAAGTACAATTTTTTTGTGTGTGTGCCCCTCCCTCCCTCCACCCCCACCCCCCTCCTCCTTCCCCTCCCGACTTCCCAGAACCCGTACACGGTATGGATTTTTAACTAACACAGTCTAAAATCTATTGAGAAAAAAGAAATAAAGAAATTAATGACATTCTAGATTGACCTTAGCTTCTTCTTACTGAACTAACTGTGCATCTTAATACTCTGAAAAATATGGTAACTCTTGTAAAATTTGTCCAAAACTCGGAAAAAGCTCACCCTCCCTTCTTCTCTCTCTCTCCAGAGAGAGAGAGAGAGAGAGGGAGGGAGGGAGGGAGGGAGAGAAGAGGAGAAGGAGGAGGAGGAGGAGAAAAAGAAGAAGAAAAAGAAGAAGAGGAGGAGGATGAGGAGAAGAAGAAAAAGAAGGAGGAGGAGGAGAAGAAGAAGAAGAGGAGGAGGAGGAGGAGAATAAGAAAAAGAAGAAGAAGAAGAGGAGGAGGAGGAGGAGAAGAAGAAGAAAAAGGAGGAGAAGAAGAAGAAAAAGGAGGAGGAGGAGGAGGAGGGGGAGGAAAGAACGGTGAGCTTTTTCCCAGTTTTGGTCAAATATTACAAGAGTTACCATATTTTTCAGAGTATAAGACGCACCTTAGTTTTTGGGGAGGAAAATAGGGAAAATGTTTTTGTCTACCAGGTATTCATCTGGATAGCATCCTTAGTGTGGTCAGCTTCAGCACATAGGTTTGCTTGTTTTGCACCCGCGCGCGCACACCCACTTTTAATCCCCTGGTTGGGGATAAAAAAACAGCTTCTAAAGCACAGCTGATCGCTTGAGAGAGAAGCAATGAGAAAAGCAGGGGAAGCACGGGAGACCGCGTCACTCATTAGCGCTTCCTTAGGGCTGAAAAACAGTTTCAAAACAACTACATTTGGAGTATAAGATGCACCCAAATTTTCAGCCTCTTTTAGGGGGCGGGGGGGGGGGAAGTGCATCAGATACTCCAGAAAATATGGTAGTTCATGCAGAACGAGTAAAGGGTGGGTGTTGGTGCTGCTCATTTGGTTTAATTTTTAAAAAATATCTTGATTGCTTTAGAGGAGATTTTACGCAAAGGAGCAGCACAAGGAGAGAACAGACTGTACCGTTTCAAGAGCAAAATAAAGTCAAACTCCAAGGAAATTCCAACCCACCCTCCTTAAAAAAAAAAAAAAAAAAAAGAGCCGGAGAGAGGGAGTTCTAGTCCTGCCTTAGGCACGAAAGCCCACTGGATGAATCTGAGCCAATCACCAGGAGACTGGGAGTTCTAGCCCTGCTTCAGGCATGAAAGCTGGCTGGAAGACTTTTGGGCCAATGACTAGGAGAGGGTGAGTTCTAGTTCCACCTCAGGCCTGAAAGGACCGTGGATGGCTTTGAGCCAACGCTGGGAGTTCTAGTCCCACTTTAGACATGAAAGCTGCCTGGATGACCTTCGGTCAATCACTAGGAGAGAGGGAGTTCTAGTCCTGCCTTAGGCATGGAAGCCAACTGGATGAATCTGAGCCAATCACCAGGAGACTGGGAGTTCTAGCCCTGCTTCAGGCGTGAAAGCTGGCTGGAAGAAGTTTGGGCCAATGACTAGGAGAGGGTGAGTTCTAGTTCCACCTCAGGCCTGAAAGGACCGTGGATGGCTTTGAGCCAACACTGGGAGTTCTAGTCCCACTTTAGACATGAAAGCTGCCTGGATGGCCTTCGGTCAATCACTAGGAGAGAGGGAGTTCTAGTTCCATCTCAGCAGTTGGGTGACTTTAAGCCAACACCAGGACATTTCAAATTCTAGTCCTGCCTTAGGCGCGAAAGCCAACTGGGTGAGTCTGAGCCAATCACCAGGAGACTGGGAGTTCTAGTCCTGCTTCAGACGTGAAAGCTGCCTGGGTGACTTTGGGCCGATCACTAGGAGAGGCTGAGTTCTAGTTCCACCTCAGGCCTGAAAGGACCGTGGATGGCTTTGAGCCAACGCTGGGAGTTCTAGTCCCACTTTAGACATGAAAGCTGCCTGGATGACCTTCGGTCAATCACTAGGAGAGAGGGAGTTCTAGTTCCATCTCAGCAGTTGGGTGACTTTAAGCCAACACCAGGACATTTCAAATTCTAGTCCTGCCTTAGGCGCGAAAGCCAACTGGGTGAGTCTGAGCCAATCACCAGGAGACTGGGAGTTCTAGTCCTGCTTCAGACGTGAAAGCTGCCTGGGTGACTTTGGGCCGATCACTAGGAGAGGCTGAGTTCTAGTTCCACCTCAGGCCTGAAAGGCAAATGAATGACCTTGGGCTGGTCATTCTCTCGCAGGCCAACCCACCTCACGTGTGTGTGTGTGTGTGTGTGTGTGTGTGTGTGTGTGTGTGTGTGTTGGAAATAGGAGTAGGCAGTTGTGCTGGTTCGCCCCCTCGAGTTATTTGCAAGAAGATTAAAAGGCGGATACAATTAATTAAATGAAATAATTAAATGAGGCTGGCAGGGAATCGGTTTGCCCAATGCGTTGCTCCTCCCATCCGCTCAATTGTTGGGAAGAAATAAAACAGGGTGGGGGCCATTCTCTCCCCCCCTCCTCCCCAGCACCTTCCCTTTCTCTTCTATACTCCGTCCAGCTTAAAAAAAACAACAACAATAAGGGACTCTTAAGTAAATCACCGCAATGGTTAAATTAATTAACATCTGGCTTCTCCATTGACTTGGCTCGTCAAGGAGGTCGCTGACCCAGGGACACTGCCACCGTCATAAATACGAGTCAGTTGCCAAGCACCTGAATTATGACCGCGGGACTGTGAAGGATGCTGCATTGGTTGTTAAGATACGTCATCGGTCAATTATTTCCGTTCAAACTTCAAACGGTCACAATTGTTCGCTGAGTCCAGGACTAGCCATGTGGGTACCCTATAAAAGAGCTGGCATTTCTACCAGGGATGACAATGATCATCTAGTAGAGCTTCATACTCCAGGAGCAGTATACCACACCATCAGTCCTACCAGCCTCAAAGAAAAGGCAAGGGGTCTGTTTCGTAGGCTAGGCAGATGTTTCTCGGAATGTCTGACAGGCTGTGTTGTGGCCCATCAGCCACTGCCCCCCCCCCAGCAGCCCAATCAGAGGAGGAGGGGGGGGGAGTCAGGGTCAGCATTAAGAGAACCTAAGAGCTCCAAGGGGGAAGAGGGAGTGGAGCTGGCAGAGAGAGAGAGAGACAGAGGGAGAGCCTGGGTCATCCTTCAGCCCTCAGATGGAGAGTCAACAGCCCCCAGGTCTGGAGATGGCTGATGAGGAAGAGGAGGAGCAGCTGGGCCCAGGGCCTGACGTGCGGATGCTCAGGAGGCAGAGGAGAGGAGAGCAGTGGAAATCCATGGGCTGGTCCTTAGGACAGAAGAGCCACCACTGTTAGCAAAGCCCCACCCTAGCTCTGGGGATAAGAGGCAGGGGGCAGAGATGAATAGATGTGGCAGAGGAGAGGAGAGCAGTGGAAATCTATGGGCCGGTCCTTGGGATGGAAGAGCCACCGCTGCTAGCGAAGCCTCACCAGAGCTCTGGGGATAAAAGGCAGGGGACAGAGAGGAATAAATGAGCCAGACAACTATTCATCTTCTGGCTGGACAAACTTGTGAGCCTGCGGTGAGATAGAAACTTTTTGCCGGGGTTCTGGCGCTTCTAATAAAGGTAATCTTTTGAGTTCACATCGGAGGGTTTTTTTCGTGTTTGGGGAGCTGGGTCAGAACAGGCGGCTGCTCAGAAAATACAAATAAAATGTGGGATTTGGAAGGAGGGAAGGAGAGAAGGAGAGAAGGAGGGAAGGGGAAGGAAAGGAAGGGGAATAGGAGAGAAGCAACGAGGGAAGGAAAGAGGGAGGGAGGGAAGAAGAAGTAGGACCGTTGTAAGATAAGATGGATCTATGGGATGGTAAGAAAGCAATCTTCAAGTATATTGTCAACAGTAGGGAAAAATTGTTATAAATACATATTATTAATAACAGGTATGAGATCATATAATTGTGAATGTATATATGAAATTGATAAAATTAAAATAAATAATAATAATAATAATAAAGTGGGATTTGCAGATTTCCTGCCATTTATTTTTTTGAATTTGTTCATTTGTTCGTACAGTGTCAGCATTTTTAAAATTAGCCATTTAATCCTGCACCAGGAGTGTCATCCACACCTTTTCGGTCTCTTCCTCTCCTCTCGAATTGACCGCAGGAGGAAGGGGAACCCTGACCTCCAGTGGCAAAAAGTGGGAAGGGGGAAAAAGTGATGCTTTTTTAGAGGAGTTTGACTCCTGGTGCAATTTTTTAATCTGTATCCCACCTTTATTATTTTTAAATTTTAATTCAAGGTGGTGAAGATATCCAACACACCTTCCTGCTCCTATTGTCTGCATACCCAGTTGGACTGTCAAGGGACTGACTGAAGATCATCCAGCCGGTTTTCATGCTTAAAAAGGGACTAGAACTCACAGTGCCCTGCTGATTGGCCCAAAGTCACCCAGCTGGCTTTCATGCCTAAGGCGGGACTAGAACTCACCGTCTCCTGGTGATTGGCCCAAAGTCACCCAGCTGCCTTTCATGCCTAAGGCGGGACTAGAACTCACCGTCTCCTGGTGATTGGCACAAAGGCACCCAGCTGCCTTTCATGTCTAAGGCGGGACTAGAACTCACCGTCTCCTGGTGATTGGCCCAAAGACACCCAGCTGCCTTTCATGCCTAAGGCGGGACTAAAATTCACTGTCTCCTGGTGATTGGCCCAAAGACACCCAGCTGCCTTTCATGTCTAAGGCGGGACTAGAACTCACCGTCTCCTGGTGATTGGCCCAAAGTCACCCAGCTGCCTTTCATGCCTAAGGCGGGACTAAAAGTCACTGTCTCCTGGTGATTGGCCCAAAGTCACCCAGCTGCCTTTCATGTCTAAGGCGGGACTAGAACTCACCGTCACCTGGTGATTGGCCCAAAGTCACCCAGCTGCCTTTCATGTCTAAGGTGGGACGAGAACTCACCGTCACCTGGTGATTGGCCCAAAGTCACCCAGCTGCCTTTCATGCCTAAGGCGGGACTAGAACTCACCGTCTCCTGGTGATTGGCCCAAAGTCACCCAGCTGCCTTTCATGTCTAAGGCGGGACTAGAACTCACCGTCTCCTGGTGATTGGCCCAAAGTCACCCAGCTGCCTTTCATGTCTAAGGTGGGACGAGAACTCACCGTCTCCTGGTGATTGGCCCAAAGTCACCCAGCTGCCTTTCATGCCTAAGGCGGGACTAGAACTCACCGTCTCCTGGTGATTGGCCCAAAGTCACCCAGCTGCCTTTCATGCCTAAGGCGGGACTAGAACTCACTGTCTCCTGGTGATTGGCCCAAAGTCACCCAGCTGCCTTTCATGCCTAAGGCGGGACTAGAACTCACCGTCTCCTGGTGATTGGCCCAAAGGCACCCAGCTGCCTTTCATGTCTAAGGTGTGACTAGAATTCACTGTCTCCTGGTGATTGGCCCAAAGTCACCCAGCTGCCTTTCATGCCTAAGGCGGGACTAAAAGTCACTGTCTCCTGGTGATTGGCCCAAAGTCACCCAGCTGCCTTTCATGCCTAAGGCGGGACTAAAACTCACCGTCTCCTGGTTTTTAGCCTGTCGCCTTAACCACTAGTCCACACTGACTCTCCGTTATGCAAGGGAGCAGACTAAATGCCAAGCGGAGGCCGCCGTACCTGTTCCCAGGAGAGGATTGCGTGTCGTTCGGCCGGTTCCTTTTCCACAAACATGACTTCGGTAACTCCTGGAGAGGTTTCTGCGACAACAGACAAGACAACAAGCCCAGAAATTCAGTTGCCAAAGGGGGAAAAGTAAAGAGGAGAAGTGGGGGAAATAACCTTATAGCAATAGCAATAGCAGTAGACTTATATACCGCTTCATAGGGCTTTCAGGCCTCTCTAAGCGGTTTACAGAGAGTCAGCATATCACCCCCAACAACAATCCGGGTCCTCATTTCACCCACCTCGGAAGGATGGAAGGCTGAGTCAACCCTGAGCCAGTGAGATTTGAACCGCTGAACTGCTGATCTAGCAGTAGCCTGCAGTGGTGCATTTAACCACTGCGCCACCTTGGCTCTGGGAAAATTTTCACACGTTGAAAAAGACGAAGAAATCTTAATTTCTCCTTTTCACTCTGGCAAATACATCACTGCAAGGAAAAAAAAACCCTGATATATATATAGTGTGTTTTTATTTGTGCTGATAAAATAAATAAAGTGGGACTAGTATAGATCTATTTCAAGCTGTTTAGCTCTCATCAGCTAGCCATACCCTTACTGGGATTCGAACCTGGGCTGTATTACATACTAGGCAGAGATCTTAGCCATTAGGCCACAGGCTCTTATCCGTTATCAGCAAAGCGAAGTAAAAATCTATCTATCTATCTATCTATCTATCTATCTATCTATCTATCTATCTATCTATCTATCTATCTATCTATCATATCTATCTATCTATCTATCTATCTATCTATCTATCTATCTATCTATCTATCTATCATCTATCTATGTATCTATCTATCTATCTATCTATCTATCTATCTATCTATCTATCTATCTATCTATCTATCTGAATGATACTAGAGTGTCTATAAAAGGGATGCGGTGGCTCAGTGGCTAAGACGCTGAGCTTGTCGATCAGAAAAAGTCGGCAGTTCGAATCCCGAGTGCCGCGTAACGGAGGGAGCTCCCGTGACTTGTCCCAGCTTCTGCCAACCGAGCAGTTCGAAAGCAGGTAAAAAATGCAAGTAGAGAAATAGGAACCCCCTTTGGTGGGAAGGTAACAGCCTCTCCGGTTTTGAAACGGAGATGAGCACCGCCCCCTAGAGTCGGGAACGACTAGCACCTATGTGCGAGGGGAACCTTTACTTTTTACCTTAAAGTGTCTATTCATTTTGCAAGAATTCAGTTTGCCATTTTTTTCAGATAATTTTCAGAGAATAGAAGAAACCTTTTTTTTCAGCCCAGCTCATCACACGGGATGGTTGTGATGGGGAATTTTTACTGACACAACCACCTTGCGATGTAGGCCAGGCTAAGCGAAAGCTACGGGTTCAAAGATCCCCACAGAGGGCAGAGAAGGAGGATTCGAATATGGGCCACTCCCCCCCCAATCCAGGGCTTTAATCACTACATCACAATGGCCATATCGTATAGTTCAGTGGTTTCCAATCTTGGCAACTTTAAGACTTGTGGACTTCAACTCCCAGAGTTCCTCAGCCAGCTGGCTGAGGAACTCTGGGAGTTGAAGTCCACAGGTCTTAAAGTTGCCAAGGTTGGAGACCACTGGTATAGTTCATAGAGGCAGGTGTGGGGATAATGGGAGATGTAGTCCAAACACAGAGAGCATCTGGATAGTTGATAGAAATCATTAGAAATACCATATCCTGATGACAGGTAGCTGTTGTCTTACGGCCGCAATTGCGAACCTAAGGGGGATGTTAAGTCTTTCCTCATTTTGTGACCATTTTTGCCATGGTTATTAAGTGAATCACATGCTCATTAGGCGAATCTGACTTCCTTCATTGACTTTGCTAGTCGCAAGCCTGCTGGGAAAAGTCGCAAATGGTGATCATGTGATCGCAGGACATCAAAACCACCCTAAATACATGCCCGAATTTTAATCTCCGATACAGTCACGGTCGTAAGTGCGAGGACCAAGTTGTTAAGTCATTCTTTTCCTGTGCCACTGCAACTTCAAACCGTGGCTAAATGAATGGCTTCAATAAAGGAGAATATTTGTAGATGAAATGAAGAGTAGAGGTGGTCCTCAAACATACGACCACAATTGAGCCCAAAATGTATGTTGCTAAGTTTCGCCCCCATTTTCCGATTTTTCTTGCTCCAGGTGTTAAGTGAATCCCTGCAGTTCTCAAGTGGGTAACCCGGTTGTTAAAGTGAATCTGGCTTCCCCACAGATGTTGCTCAGCAGGTCGTAAAAAGAGGATCATGTAAACCCTCCCCTCTGGATGCCGTGACCGTCATAAATGTGAGTCAGTGGTCAAGCATCTGAATGTACATCACATGATCACTGCAGTGGACATAAATGTGAACAGTGGTCCTAAGCCACTTTTTTCAGTGCCGTTCAGTCCCCCCCCCCCCCATCGCCTCCCCGGGAAAAGCCAGTCCTTTCTTGTTGCTGCCCGCGGAACTCCCTGCCACTTGATGCTGGCAAGGCCCGGCCGGACCGTCTCCCTGGCAACGCGAAGGGGGCAGGACCCGGTTGCCACTCACCCAGGAGGCGGGTCACCCCGAGGGTGAGCTTCTCCAGGTAGGGCTTCACGCCTTGCAGACCCCGTTCCTCCATCTCAACCGCCCCTCAAAAGCCACTCTTTTGTCCCCTCTCGCCACTCTTAACCTCCTCCTTTTTCCCCCCTCCCTGCGCCGCATTAACTTCGTTGACTCGCGACGCTCGACGGGAGCAGTAGTCCCCCTTGAATTACCGATTCCTCGGAAGAGAAGGAAAGTAAAAACCAAAAAGAAATACACCTCCCACAAAGCCCCGCGGTGGGTTCCCCCCCCCCAATCTTCTGCGGGAGACAACCATTGGCTGTTTGGCGAGACTCCGCGTTGCCGGGGCCGTATCTGGGCAAAGCTGGAGTCGGCTAGCCAATGAGGAGCGAGGACGGGCGTGCGGGGCGGGGTGGGGCGGAGGGACGCTGGGAGTGGCGGTTGTTTCAAGATGGCGGATGTGGCCGCGGGGCTGAAGCCGGAAGGAGCCGCTTACTGGAGCCGAGATCGTATCCTTCATTCGGGGGTCGCGGGGCGGCTGGGCGTGGGGTGAGGCGGTGGACAGGAGGGAGGTTGGCGGGCTAGTCCTGAGGGGAGGCCGTGGCTTGGCAGCGGTGACGCGGAGAAACCATGACAGGGTAGCCTCTGAACATGTACAGAGTGCTGACGCGGCTTGTTTTTTCTTCAGTAGGAATTTTCTCGCCTGAGTTGTGTGTGATAAAAGCAGTTTTTCTTAGCCTGGTTGTCTTTTGGATTACAATAACCATCCTCCGCAGGCTGAGCTGCCCAATATCCACCCTTTGACCGTCCAGCAGGGAGGGACTCCAGCTCCCATCCTCCTCAGCCAAGCTGCATGGCAGGGAAGGGAGGCGCAACCGAGTGCCTTTTCGAATGGGCCTCGGGTTTGGGTTGTAAGGAAATGGGCTTTGGAGTGGAAGGAATTCGGGGTCCCGCCCTTGGTTGGGAAAGCTCTGATAGGAGAGGATGGGCTTTGTAGTCCACGGTGAAGGATGACCTCTGGCCGGGAATGCTTTTATGGAGAGGATGGGCTTTGTAGTCCACGATGAAGCATGACTGCTTAGTGCTGCTGAAGGACTTGAATTAGGATTATTTCCTCTGGGGGAGAAAAATTACCGGATGGAAGACCCATATTTAATATTTATTACACTTATATCGGTAACAATTGAGCCCCAAATTTCTGTTGCTAAGTGAGACAATGAAGTGAACTTTGCACCCGTTTTACAACCTTTCTTGCCACTGTCGTTAAGTGAATCGCAGTTGTTCAGTTATTCAGATAGTTGTTAAGTGAAACCGGTTTTCTCTGTTGACTTTGCTTGTCAGAAGGTCGCAAAAGGGGATCACGTGTTCTCTGGCACACTGCGACCGTCATAAGTACGAGTCCATTGCCAAGCATCTGAATTTGAATTATGTGACCATGGGGATGCTGCAATGGTCGTAAGTGTGAAAAACGGTCAAAGGTCACTTGTTTCCGTGCTGTTGTAACTTTGAACAGTCACTAAATGAACTGTTGTAAGTCGGGGACTGCCTGTATGCCACCTATCTCATTAACCAAAGTCTAGGTAACTTCATTGCGCCATAAAACTTACATAATGAATTTGGGGAGAGGGCAAGGAAGGGGGTCCTTCCAGTGGGAGTTTGCCCCAAGAGATCCCATTGCAGGCCAAATGTATTGGGTAATATTCATCCCCCAAAAGCAACATGTCATTTTGTGCTTGAATGACACTAACAATAACCAAGCTGACAATGATGGATTGTTGTTTCCCACTTATAAATTATGCTCTTGAACTTGGTTAAAGTTGGATCTAAAGTTTATTCAAGGCACTAAACTGAAGAGCAAGCTCAGCTCTTCAAGTTAAACGTAAATCGCTCTCCCACGATGCCTGAGTACATAAGTATATATTAATTTTGAGTACATAAGTATATATTAATTTTGAGTACATATTTAAGTATACTTAATTTGTATTTTATGTACATATACTTCATGTACATAAAGCATATGCAAATAAAATACATGTGAAGTATACATTATATTAAAAAGTATAAAGTACTTAAAATATGTACATTAATATGTGAGAGCTGTCAGCAAATATAGGTAGTCCTCAACTTAGACTGCAATTGAGTCTAACATTTCTGTTGCTAAGCAGGACAGTTATTAAATGACTTCTGCCCATTTTACGACCTTTCTTACCTTGGTTGTTAAGTGAACCACAAGAAGTTCACTGTAATCCAGTTGTTATTCGGAGGCTAACTGATTACAGGCAGTCCTTGACTTATGCTGCAATTTCTGTTGCTAAGCAGGACAGTTGTTAAGTGAGTTTTGCCCCCATTTTACGACCTTTCTTGCTGGTGGTTAAGTGAATCGCTGGTTGATAAGTTAGTAAGCTAGTTGTTAAGTGAATCTGGTTTCCCTATTGACTTTGTTTGTCAGAAAAACTTTATCCCTTGACCATGGGACACAGAGCGGTGATAAATGTGAGTCATAAGTAAAGCATCTGAATTTTGATCACATGATCATGGGGGTGCTGGAAAAGTTGTAACTGAAAAACAGTCATAAGTCACTTTTTTGTGTGTCATCATAACTTTGAATGATCATTAAATGAACTGTAAATCAAGGACTACCTGTCTGTCATAACTGGAGTTGAACATCATATACATTTTATTAGCTAAAATAGATGTGTTCCCATCTTCCACAATCTCTAGCTTGAAGCATTTTGGAAATCTGTATTTTTGAGGGAGAAATCATGTAAATTTATTAGAGTAGAATAGAATTCTTTATTGGCCAAATGTGATTGGACACACAAGGAATTTGTCTTTGGTGCAGATGCTCTCGGTGTACATAAAGAAAAATAAAATAGAATGCATTCACCTCCCACCA
Organism: Thamnophis sirtalis; assembly: GCF_051295495.1. Lineage (NCBI taxonomy): Eukaryota > Metazoa > Chordata > Lepidosauria > Squamata > Natricidae > Thamnophis > Thamnophis sirtalis. Next base: position 3,460,255 of record NW_028261385.1, read on the forward strand.
TCCCCTACTTCTCCACCATATTTCTCCCTTTTTGCCCCCACTGGGTAGAATTTGACCCCAAAAAGGACTTTGGAGTTGAGTTTTTTTATAATCCTTGGTGATTTGGAAAATGGGTGTGCAAATCTTTGGGATTTTCATTCTCTCCTTGACCCGATTAAGCTTAGAATGGACTGATAAAATACCTCCAGCTGATTGAAAAGCTTTTATGAACAGGATAAATCAGGGTTTTTCTGCTTAAAAGATGGGTGGAATGGAATTCTACACATCTTTTGAGTTACCGTGTTTGAAAAACACTGGGGTGTTTCTTTTTCTTGGTAAGTTTAGCTAGATTTCCACGGCTTATCTCTTACTACAAGTCACCCTCAATTTGCAACCACAATTTTGCCCAAAATTTCTATTGCTAAGTGAAACATTTGTTAAGTGTGTTTTGCCCCATCTTACGACTTCCCTTGCCGCAGTTTTTAAGCCAGTCAGTGCAGTTGTTCAGTTAGTGACATGGTTGTTAAGTAAATCTACTTTTCCCCATTGGCTTTCCTTGTCAGAAGGTCACAAAAAGGGGACCCTGGGATGGTGCAACGGTCATAAATATGACTCAGTTGTCAAGCATCTGGATGTAAGTCATGTGACCAATGGTCATAAGTATGAAAAATGGTCGTAAGTCACTTTTTTGGGTCCTGTTGTCGAACGGTTAGTAAACGAACTATTGTAAATCACAAACTACCTAAATTTGATTTAAAAAAATTGTTTTTACTCACTATCTTTTATTGGAATTTGCTTGAGGCTGATGGCCCCCAAAAGGGAATATTATGAAGAAATTATATGTAAAAGGTCTTCTTATGACTTGGATGGTAGCCAATATGGATGTTTTTGCACAGTTAAGGCCAATGCCTGAAACTTGGTGTGGGTATGAATTTCTGTTATTTCGAAGCAGGTGAATTTGGTAACATAAACCCCAAAGTGGGTTAAATATAGCTTTTAAAAAAATAAAGACCTCAGAAGACATAAATGTGAAAAATTCCCACCTGCTTCTGAGTGATTTGTGTGACCATTACTCACTTTTTTTCCCTCTTAGTGCAGGCAGTCCTCAATTTACAACCACAGTTGTACCCAACATTTCTCTTGCTAAGTGAAACATTTACTAAGTGAGTTTTGCCCTGTTTTACAACCTTTCCTGCCACACGAATGCGGTTGTTAAGTGAATCTGGCTTGTCAGGAGATTGCAAAAGCTGATCCCTGAGTACGGGACGCTGCAACCGTCATAAATGTGAGCCACTTGCCAAGCATCCAAACTTTAATCTCGTGACCATGGGGATGCTGCAACGGTCGTAAGTGTGAAAACTGGTCAGAAGTCATATTTTTCAATGCCCTTGCAATTTCAGATGCTTAACGAACTGTTGAAAATTGTGGACGAAAGTCACCACTAAAATTCCAGAAAGTTGGTGGAAAAACCCTAGTGCAACGCAGTGGCAAACCCCTTGTGTTTGTGTGTGTGTGTGTGTGTGTGTGTGGGTGGCTGCCACAATAGTTGCACAACTGAGCCTTTGAAGTTGCTAGAAGTTGGGGTTAAGTTGAAGGAAACACTGACTTGATATTCGTGCAGATTTTTAGGGCTGGATGAAGGTGGGCCTGTGAAACACGGTTTAATTGTATTCTTTCTTAAGTCACCTGTGTTGCCATGGTCACACCTGCACAGGCCACAGCTTTGTGTTTGCCCACGCGTATTGTTTGGTGTTTACCCAGAAAGGAGAAGTGGATGAGAAATAGGGAACTTTTTGATTGAACAAGCTTTTGAAACGAGCTTTCTGGAACTTAAGTCTTAACCTCTCCCTGCTTAGGCTTCGAAAAAACTTTATTGTCACTTTGTAGACTAATCAGCATACATTAAAATGAAATTTCGCTGCCTGCAGCTCTCAAAGGGTCGCCCCCTCCAATATACGCTACATAAAACACGGCAATATAAATAAATACAAAATTATCCATGTACCCACTTACATTCCATGCCACAGAGAAATAACACCGTCTAGTTCAGATGTAGGCATAGCAATAGCAGTTAGACATATATACCGCTTCCTAGGGCTTTCAGCCCTCTCTAAGCGGTTTACAGAGTCAGCATATTGCCCCCAACAACAATCCGGGTCCTCATTTTACCCACCTCGGAAGGATGGGAGGCTGAGTCAACCTTGAGCCGGTGAGATTTGAACCGCTGAACTGCAGATAGCAGTCGGCTGAAGTGGCCTGCAGTACTGCACCCTAACCACTGCGCCACCTCGGCTCTTATCTAAGATAGATAGATATAGATATAGATATAAGTAGCAATAGCAATAGCAATAGCAATAGCAATAGCAGTTAGACTTATATACCGCTTCATAGGGCTTCCAGGCCTCTCTAAGCGGTTTACAGAGTCAGCATATTGCCCCCAACAACAATCCGGGTCCTCATTTTACCCACCTCGGAAGGATGGAAGGCTGAGTCAACCCTGAGCCGGTGAGATTTGAACAGCCGAACTGCAGAACTGCAGTCAGCTGAAGTAGCCTGCAGTGCTGCATTTAACCACTGCGCCACCTCGGCTCATTATTGGTGAGAATGGTGAGAAAAACGAACCTGGCGGGTTCACCAGAGGGATGGCAAAGAGAACAAAACTGGTTCAAAATCTGGTAATCTTGCCAGAAATACTTCGAAGCCACAGAAACAGATCGTGAAGTGCAGTGGTGGGTTTCAAAATTTTTTGCTACTGGTTCGCTGGGCGTGACTAGGTGAAGGGGGGACATGTGACTGAGAGGGTGTGGCCAACTTGACGTCACTCATGTCCACACCCACTCAGTCACATGACACCCCCCCCCCCCAAGCCATGCCCACAGGATAAGGTAGGAAAATTTTTGGGATTTCTACCTATCTATCCCTGCCCTCCCTTCTCCAATCACCCATGTTTCCCCTCCTTTAGTGGCCCTGGCCCTAGTCCCTCTTCCTCCCCCCCCCCGTCTCTTTGTTCGGGCTGCTTACCTTCCGCGGCCACTGGTCCAGAGTCCGGAAGGCAAGTTGACCGGAGTTTTAAGTGGCCCCAGCCAGCTGCCGCTGGTCGCAGGCCACTGAAAAGTCCTCCAGTTGGCAAAATAGCTGCTGCAGGCACCATCATGTTCTTCGCGCATGCGCACCCTATTGCCTTGCAAGTCTGGACCAGCCGCCACGGAAGGTAAGCAGCCCGAACAAAGAGGCTGGTGGTGCAGGAAGAAGCGGGGCTAGGGCCGGAGGCTGTGTGGTGGGTGGGTCTCTGACAATGCTTTGAGCGCTAAGCACATAGTGCTTATGAGTGGTATCCTGGATAACGGGAAGTGAATTTCCTATAATCATCTCCACTGTCCTCACCATTCTCTGTAGGGACTTTCTATCTGAAGGCCTTTCCCTGGCTTTTCAAAAGATTTTGGCAGGACTCATTCCGCCAGGGTTTACGAAGGGAGGCCGAGTCAGCTAGCCATGCAAGGAAACCGGGTTTGTTCCTGGAAGTGGATACCGCTGGAGTTGAACGAGGGCACTGAGATAGGGTTGAACCTGTGTTCTCTGAAAATGCAGCCTCAAATAGTTGGGATACTTTTATTTATTGGTTTAGAACATTTATATTACTGCCTACTCACACATAGAGGCTCACGGCGGATATTTTTTTATGTATGTATAATTTACATGTATGTATGTACAGGTAGTCCCCGACTTAACAAGAGTTCATTTAGCGACCGTTTGAAGTTACGATGGCACTGAAAATCATGGCTTAGGACCATTTTTCACACTTATGACCATCGCAGCATCCCCGTGGTCATGTGATTTACATTCAGATCCTTGAAAACTGACTCATATTTATGACGGTTGCAGTGCTCGGGAGCCGTTTTGCGACCTCCTGATGAGCAAAGTCAACGAGGAAGCCGGATTCGCTGAACAACTGTGTTACTAATTTAACAACTGCAGCGATTCGCTTAACAAATGTGGCAAGAAAAGTCACAAAACGGCACAAATTCATTTCACAAGTCTTTCACTTAAGAGCATAAATCTTTGGCTCAATTATGGTCGTAAGGTGAGGACTACCTGTATATTTGTGCAGCATTTATTTATATTCTGCCTCTGTTATTTTTACAAATAACTCCCAAGTCGCCAACTCCCAATATCTAATATTCCCTCTTCCTCCTATTTCCCCCCACAACAACCACCCTGTGAGGTGGATTGAGCTTAGAGAGAGGGAGGGAGGGAGGGAGGGAGGGAGAGAGAGAGAGAGAGAGGCCCAAGATCACCCAGTTGCTTTCATCCCTAAGGCGGGACTAAAACTCCCAGTCTCCTGGTGATTGGCTCAAAGTCACCCAGCGGTATTTTCATCCCTAAGGCGGGACTAAAACTCCCAGTCTCCTGGTGATTGGCCCAAAGTCACCCAGCGGTCTTTTCATCCCTAGGGCGGGACTAAAACTCCCAGTCTCCTGGTGATTGGCTCAAAGTCACCCAGCGGTCTTTTCATCCCTAGGGCGGGACTAAAACTCCCAGTCTCCTGGTGATTGGCTCAAAGTCACCCAGCGGTCTTTTCATCCCTAGGGCGGGACTAAAACTCCCAGTCTCCTGGTGATTGGCTCAAAGTCACCCAGCGGTCTTTTCATCCCTAGGGCGGGACTAAAACTCCCAGTCTCCTGGCGATTGGCCCAAAGTCACCCATGTAAAGCCGTCTTTACATGCCAAAGGTGGAACTAGAGCTCACGGTCTCCTAATAATTGTCCAAAATCACCCAGCTGGCTTTGGTGCCTAAGGCAGGACTAGAACTCACAGTCCCCTGCTAATTGGCTGTTTGTTTATTGTTTGATTGAGTTGATCGTTCCATGATTGGGACATTGTTTACTGTTTGTTAATCGAGTATTAATCTAGATGAATACTAGATTACTCTGTTTATCCGGGTGTTGATTGGTGGCAAAGGGGTGTTTGTAGTATTTTTCCTTCTATTTTTTTTTAGCTTTTTGAATGCCTCTTTTGAATGTTTTTTATCTCTATGTGCCTGTTGATGGCTGATTTATCCGTGCTGCACTTCCCTTGGCAAGAACAGTGACCAGGGTGTGTGTGTGTGTGTGTGTGTGTGTGTGTGTGTGTGTGTGTGTACTTTCTTCCCTCTAACACTGATACTGTTACCTAGTTAGCTAATAAAACGTCTGTAAGAAAACAGCCAAGCTCTGAGACCACCAAGGCCCCCTCATTTCAACCCTGAACTGCAAATATTCATTTCTGAAGACCAGGTGAAATAGAGAAGCTAGTGTGAGAGATCAGCCTCTCTGGGGTCCTCCCCAGATTTCCTTCCTGAATAATCAAACCCCAGACATAGAAATTGATTTGACCCATCCCTGTTCATAGAGTTTCAGAAAGCTTCAATTTCCAAAGCCTCACAAAGTTCCTTTTATAATCACTCCGAGCTCAGAGAGGGGAAGCCAAATGCCCCATCTGGTTGCCTCAACCTGTAATGACAGACAATGGTTCCATTCAGGTTTGACTGTTTTAAAGAGTCAACAGAAAGAAATGTCTCCCTTCAGTCTGGATAGGATATTTAATGTTACATACATTGACAGCAGCAGGTATCCGATATGCTAAATATTGGAAAAATGTGAACACCCCACCAGTTTATAATTTGGAAAATTTGGGATTGTGCCGAAATGGATAGATTAACTTTAAAAATTAAAGCTAAACTGGGGTCTTAGGGGGGAGGGGGGAAATATAGTATGTGCTAGATTTTAAAGTAACACGATTGCACTTGTATACTGTTGCTCTTTAATTCTAGTGTAAAAATAGGACAAGCTGAATATACTGATAGATAGTAGAAATACACCGAAGGGAGGAGTAGAGGGAAAGAAGAAAGAGGGGTAGAGAGGGTGGGAGAGAGGATCGGAGGGAGGGTGAGAAGGAAGGGAGGGAGTGTATTGGGAGAGAGGAGTGATAGAGGGGGAAGGGAAGTAGGGTAGAGGGGAATGTTGGAGGGAAGAAAGGAAAGTTGGAGGGGGGTGAAAGAAAGGGTGTATGGAGGATTGAAGTGGTACATTGGGTTTGTATTTTGGGGGGTATAGTTGACAAGAGGAATGACTGTTTATTGTTCAATGTTATATGCCCCCCCCCCCCCCCGGTTATGCACAGTATATATGTGACTGTACGAAATGAAAATGAAAATAAAACACATTTACACAAAAATTAAAGCTAAAGATGATTCAGAATGTTATCAAACGTAGTATAAATTTTATGACGAGAGAGACAAGGGGTAGAAATGAGAAAAATAAGACTAATATTGTTAATATGGGAAATAACGATGTACATAATTATGGTTATAAGGTAAGAATGTAGATAAGCTAATGTAAAAAGAATTCTAGTTCAAAATTTTCAATGATATTATGTATGTTAATGTTTACTATCAATTTCTTTTTGGATTTTTCTTTTTTTGGCTACTTGCAAAGGACATACTTTGTCAATGCACTGCTTTTCAAAAATGTTTATGAATCAAAACTAAAAGAAAAAGAGAGGATAGGATAGGGAAGAGGGGAGAGGAGAGGATCTGGAAAGGACCTTTGGAGGTCTTCTAGTCCAGCCCGCTGCTCAAGCAGGAGAACCTGTGCCATCTCAGACAAGTGACTGTCCAGTCTCTTCCTAAAAGCCTCCAGTGATGGAGCTCCCACGGTTTCTGGTGGCAAGCCGTTCCGCTGGTTAATTGATTCATTGATTGATCTTCGGATGGAAGAAAGCTTTCCCTGACCTGCGTGTTAAATCTTCCGATTCCAGTAGAACAAACACCATCTTTGCTTTGCTTTCCTTGACCGATGTCTCAGTTTCCGATGAGGACCGGCAACCTGTGTATGTCCCAGGTACATTCCACAGATGACAGGGATCTGCTTGGCATCTGGTCCAAACCTAATTTGTGGGCACACTGCAAGCGCTCGTTGAACGTAGACTGTCCTCGACTTACGACCACGAGGGGCATGCCCATAATGGTCGCAGGTGGTGACGGGAGTGAAGCAGGAGGTGCCTCGCTTAACAACCTTCCCTCTGTGATGTTGTTAAGCATGGAATGGTGGTGGGGAGGCACCTATCGTAGGCCCAAGCCTGCCAGCCCCTCAACCTCTCAGGTCTTCCTGTACCCCTTGAGCACATCCTGTGCTCTGCTTCCCACCGCTTGGTACTCCATGGAGACCCCTCCTTCCTTGTCTCCACACCCCCATCTCCTCCCTCCTCTATATCTTCTCCTCCTTTCCCCCTCTTTTCCCCCATCTTCTTCCTGTCCTACAGGGGTGGGTTTCAACCGGTTCGCGGCGGTCCCTGCGAACTGGTTGGTCGGCGAACCCGGAAGTAAGTAACTTCCGGGAACGTCGAAGGGCCCACCCGCGCGCCCGCGCTCCTTACCCAGTTTTGACGAGTTCTGCGCTTCCACGCATGCGCAGGACGCATACAGCGCCTGCGCAATCCTCCAGGAGGAGCTGGAGCATCGCACAGACGCTAGTACGCATGCGCGCACCGCGTGCGTGCACGAGGACGCCGCCGGCCCCGTTCCAACCGAACCGGTTGGAACGGGGCGAGAAACCCACCCCTGCTGTCCTATTTCTATTTCTATTTATTAAATTTATAGGCCGCCCAATCCCGGAAGACTCCGGGCGGCTTACAGAAATGAAAATATTAAGAAAAGATTAAAAGCAAATAAAACACAGCAGAATTAAAAGAAACACAACATGCACCCAATCTAAGCGGGGCTGGACCTGTCCTTCCCAGTCCACCCCAGTCCCTGATACGTGGCTCACTTGGAAGGATGCTCCACTTTTGAAATTGGCGGAAGGAAATGTAGTAGCTAAACCCAGGGCTGGCACGTAACACTATGGTTTGATTAATTAAACAACTTGATTGATTAAATTGATTAAACAAATCCGAGGTGAGCAATTAAAAAAGAAAGTGTGAGCTTGGTCCATAAATTAATTGAGCTTACCTTTGTGAGCAAATGTATTGAAGAGCGCCAGGTGCGATAGCTATCAAAAGCCAATAAATCCAAGGAGTAAATTTTACAATGTTGCCTTTATGGCAATCCTGAAGATAGATGAAAAGCCTAAATGTGTGATAAGTTGTGTGTGTATGTGTGTGTGAGAGAGAGAGGGAGGGAGAGAGAGAGAGAGAGGGAAGAGGAAGAGAAGAGGGAGGAAAATAGAATAGAAAATATGGAATGGAATAGAATATGCCATGGCATGGAGTAATAGAAATAGGAATGGAATAGAGTAGAATAGAATAGAATAGAATAGAATTAAAATAGAATAGAATAGAAAACATGGAATGGAATAGAATATGCCATGGGATGGAGTAATAGAAATAGGAATGGAATAGAGTAGAGTAGAATAGAATAGAATAGAATTAAAATAGAATAGAATAGAAAACATGGAGTGGAATAGAATATGCCATGGCATGGAGTAATAGATATAGGAATGGAATGGAATAGAATAGAATAGAAAATATGGAATAGAATATGCCATGGCATGGAGTAATAGAAATAGGAATGGAATGGAATAGAGTAGAGTTAGAATAGAATAGAATTAAAATAGAATAGAATAGAAAACATGGAATGGAATAGAATATGCCATGGCATGGAGTAATAGATATAGGAATGGAATGGAATAGAATAGAAAATATGGAATGGAATGGAATAGAATATGCCATGGCATGGAGTAATAGAAATAGGAATGGAATGGAATAGAGTAGAGTTAGAATAGAATAGAATTAAAATAGAATAGAATAGAAAACATGGAATGGAATAGAATATGCCATGGCATGGAGTAATAGAAATAGGAATAGAATGGAATAGAATAGAATAGAAAATATGGAATGGAATGGAAGAGAATATGCCATGGCATGGAGTAATAGAAATGGGAATGGAATGGAATAGAATAGAATAGAAAATATTGAATGGAATGGAATAGAATATGCCATGGCATGGAGTAATAGAAATGGGAATGGAATGGAATAGAGTAGAATAGAATAGAATTAAAATAGAATAGAATAGAAAACGTGGAATGGAATAGAATATGCCATGGCATGGAGTAATAGAAATAGGAATAGAATGGAATAGAATAGAATAGAAAATATTGAATGGAATGGAATAGAATATGCCATGGCATGGAGTAATAGAAATGGGAATGGAATGGAATAGAGTAGAATAGAATAGAATTAAAATAGAATAGAATAGAAAACGTGGAATGGAATAGAATATGCCATGGCATGGAGTAATAGAAATAGGAATAGAATGGAATAGAATAGAACAGAAAATATGGAACGGAATGGAATAGAATATGCCATGGCATGGAGTAATAGAAATAGGAATGGAATAGAATTAAATTGAATATAGAGTAAAATAGAATATAAAATAGAATAGAATAGAAAACATGGAATGGAATAGAATATGGCATGTCATGGAGTAATAGAAGTGGAATGGAATGGAATAAGGAATGGGGAGGAGAGAATAGAATAGAATGCAGAATAGAGTGTAATGGAATAGAAAATGAATAGAATAGGAGGAGGAGGAGGGGGAAGGAGAGGAGATTTCTGGTGTACATTTGAATGTTTTTGCAGTTCCTTCTTTTCACTGGAAAACCTGAGAGAGAGGGAGGGGAGGGAGGGAGGGAGAGAGAGAGAGAGAGAGGCCTTGTAAGAACCAGTGGAGGATTCCCCTTGTCTTGTTCCTTCTGTCTGCAGGGGTTTCTGACGAGAGGAATGTGAGACCCAGGCGACTGCGGAAAGGGCAGAAGACGGGAGCCAAGGCCAAAGGAGCCGTGGTGGCTTCGAATCCCGCCCCAATGGAGGTCCTGAAAAGGATTGGAGAAGACGCTGGGCAGCAGCAGGTTGGTTTGGCTCCCCCTGTTAGAGCAAGCAGCCGCGGGACACCCTCGCTCACCTTCGCACATCTGGCACGCTGCTTGCGCCGCTGAACACTCAACATTAGTGGGAGAGGGGTGGCATATTTGAGGGACCACCTGTCCCATTAGGTCTGCCAGGGGAGGCACACTCCGTCTCCTGTCTCCTGTAACGGACTGCCATCATGCTGGGGTGGAGTGGAGGGCAGAAAGAGGTGCCCGCCTTCGGAAGATCATTTCCCCAGAGATTAGACTGATCTTGATCAAGATTAGGGATTAGGGGTGACTTCCAATATCTTCAGAATTTTTTATTTTTATTTTTTGTTCTCTTACATAACCATTTTACATTCACATAATAATTCTTCTTCTTTGCATTTGTCATTCTTAATACATTTATTATTTCATTTAATAGGTTGTAATATACAGTTTGGGTTGCTTTATTTACCATCCCTTCCTCCTGTTGTAACACCACCTTCTTTTCCCTTTCTTTTCTACTTCCCTCCCTTCTCTACTTTCCTCCTTCCTCCTCTCCCCTCCTTTCCTTCTTCCCTTCCCTTTCTCCAACTCCTACTCTTCCTCTTCCCCTATCTACTCTCTCTCCTTCTCTTCCTCTCCCTTCCATCCTCCTCCTCCTCTACCTCTTTCTTCTTTCCCTCGTCTTCCCCTTCCTTCTTCCCTTACCTCTCCCCTACTCCTACTCTTCCTCTTCCCCTTCCTGCCCTCTTCTCCCTCTCTTCTTCTCCCTTCCATCCTCCTCTTCTTGCCTCGTTCTTCTTTCCCCCATCTTTCTTTCATTCTCTCCTCCTCCTCCTCTCTCTCTCTTTTTCTGTTGTTATAGGTATCTCTTTCAAATCTCAGTTTATGTTTCCTTGGTATTTCGGCACACCCAAGTATAATTTGGTATCATTTCTTATTCCCTTACCTTCGCTAATCTATCCTAACTATGTTCCCCCCACCTTTATATCTCACTCTTGAATATATACTTGTATATTTAATATTTTCGTTTCTGTTTTCCCCTTCTCCCCACCCATTTCCATTTAATAGTGCATCGCCTGGGTTCTGTATCTTCTCCCTCCTTTCTTTTCTATTTTCCTTTCTCCAGCCAATCATAAAATCTTCCTCATGTCTTGAAGTACTCCGATTTCTCTTTATCCTTTATTTTGTGACTTCCAATATCTGATTGGCTGCCAGAGAGAGGAGGGGGTCGACCTATTCTCCAAAGCCCCTGAGGGTAAAACAAGAAGCAATGGGTGGAAACTAATCAAGGAGAGAAGCAACTTAGAACTGAGGAGCAACTTTCTGACAGTCAGAACAAGTAACCAGTGGACAGAAGTTGCCTCCAGAAGTTGTGAATGCCCCAACACTGGAAGTCTTCAAGAAGATGTTGGATAGCCATTTGTCTAAAGTGGTGAAGAGTTTCCAGAAAGAAAGAGAGAGACAGAGAGATAGAGTGTCTAATGAAAAGAAGGACTAGGGGAGACATGATAGCAGAGTTCCGATATCTCAGGGGTTGCCCCAAAGAAGAGGGAGTCAAGCTACTCTCCAAAGCATCTGAGGGTAGAACAAGAAGCAATGGGTGGAAACTAATCAAGGAGAGAAGCAACCCATAACTAAGGAGAAACTTCCTGACTGTGGGAACAATTAACCAGTGGAACAGCTTGCCTCTAGAAGTTGTGAACGCTCCACCACTGGAGGCTTTGAAGAAGAGGGTGGGCAACTATTTGTCTGAAATAGTATAAGGGGAACCTATGGCGTGAGTGCAGGAAGTGACACAGAGAGCCATCTCTTTGGGCATGCCAGCCGTCCTTGCTCTTCCGGGTTCCGGCGTGCATGTCGCACCGGGAAGCAGAGCTTCCGGTTTCTGGCGCGTGCATACACACCGGCCAGCTGGTCTTCGCACGTGCATGCGCGCCAGAAACCGGAAGAGTTAAGTGAGCAGCACGCATGCGCACGCCGGAAACTAGAAGTTTAGCTTCCGGGCGTGTGAGCTAAGGAGCGTCTCTTCCGGTTTCCGGCGCTCCCTCGAGTGCCAAACGCTTCGGTTTTGGTACTCGGTGCTGAAAAGGTTCGCCACCCTGACTGGCATGGGGTCTGCTGGCTTGAGCTGGGGTTGGACTAGAAGACCTCCAGGGTCCCTTCCATCTCTGTGAGAGGCTTTTTGCAAGGCCTTTCAGGTGGGATTTTTGTCACCGGGCATGGGATCCAGTAATACGAAAGAGCCCTTTTTGTTATTGATTGTGTCTTTTTCTTTCTAGAAAGACCCCTTTTTAAATCCTATTGATTATTTGTGTGCTGTTTCTTATAGTTATCTTATAGTTATCCTTTTATCAGGTTTTTAACTTTAGCCACGCTGCATCGTGGATTTGTGATGAATGTCTCTGTCAGTTGAAATATTAATACAGTAATAGTATACACAGATAAACAATAGTAAAAAATCCCCAAAGGGGCTTTTTCAAGGGGTGACCGGACTTGCCTTGAAGATGTTTAGTGTCTCATCCAAGAATCTTCTTCAGCTCTGAAAACATCTTCAAAGAATAACCAGAAAGTCCAGTTGCCTCCTATAAAAGCCCCTTTGGGACAGCCATGACCTGGATGATGGAGAATCTCCATGGATACCGAGGCTCAGGAGAGCATCAGGGACCTTCCTGTGCTACAAATACTCTCCTCTGTCGGTATTTTTTTTTTAATATATATATCGATTTATATCTCCCAAATGTGACTCCTGGCTGGTGCTTAGAACTTCCGAAAGCCTCCAAAAACAATCCGAAACAGTGCCAAGAATAACTGCAACACAATATTTACCCAACCGGCTCTCTGGGACAGCCTGAGCCCATTCATGCAAATTTACCGTACTTTTCAGCATATAAGATGCACCTTTTCCCCCCCAAAAGGAGGGTGAAAATCTGGGTGCGTCTTATACACTGAATACAGCATTTTTAGCCTCCCAAAACCCCGCCCCCTTCACACAAATGGACGTGCAGGGGGTTTGGGAAGGCCTGCAAAGACCTCCTGGGGGCTGGGGAGGGCAAAAACGAGTGAAAAATGGCCCGGGTTTTGCTTGTTTTCACCCCCCCCCAAGCCCCCAGACGCACTCTACAAGCCTCCCAAAGCTTATGCATGCCCTGTTTTTTTGCTAATTTTTGACCTCCCCGCAGCCCCAGGAACATTCTACAAGCCTCCCAAAGCCTTCGCATGCCACTATTTTGCAAAAAATGGCCCGTTTTTTGCTCGATTTTGTCCCCCCCCCCGCCGCCCCCAGGAGCACTTTGCAGGCCTCTCAAACACTCTGCATGCCCCGTTTTTCACAAAAAAAAATGAGGCCTTCAGAGGGTTTGGGAGGCCTGCAGAGTGCAAAACCTTTTTGTTTTAATTTACCTCTTCAAAATCATGGTGCGTCTTATACTCGGGTGCATCTTATAGTCTGAAAAACACTGTAAATCATGCTGAGAAAAAGAACATCAACAGGCTCAACAACCTCTAGACCTCATGCTCCAGGGAGCATCCAAGCCTCGGGGATTTACAAAAGGCCCAGAGTCTTGGGGCCAAGTGAATCTCAGCAGCTGTGGTGCTTATCTTGTTCTGCAGACCATGTTTTGCAGTGCTCAGGTGTGCCGAGGGGTTGCGTTAGTGTCTCTACCCAACACTTCCCAAGTTCTTTTTGTTTTTAAAAATACTTTTATTCATAAACATTTTCAATACAGTGTATTGTCAGGGTATACCATTTACAAAAAAAAAGAAGCACCAGAGAAAAGACAGTAATAAATACTAACACATGTACTAATAACAATAGTAATAATATAACTAAGTAATTTTAACTGACAATATTAACTTCTTTACATTTTTGTTAATTATAGAATAGAATAGAATTTTATTATTTGTATGCCGCCCTTCTCCGGGAGGACTCAGGGCGGCGAACAATTCAAGGGGGAAAAAGGGGAACATAAAAAACAAAATGCAAATAATAAAAGTAAACAACATTCGCACAACCATACATGTCGAGAGGGGAGGGAACTCATCACCCCCAGGCCTGCCGGCAAAGCCAGGTTTTGACGGCTTTTCGGAAGGCCTGGAGAGAGGTGAGGGTCCGGATCCCTGCGGGGAGTTCGTTCCAGAGGGCCGGAGCTGCCACAGAGAAGGCCCTCCCCCGGGTAATAGCCAGGTGGCATTGGCTGGTAGATGGCACCCGGAGGAGGCCAACCCTGTGAGATCTAGTGGGAGGTAATTGGCAGCAGGTGGTCTCTCAAGTACCCAGATCCTAATTATATTGACATGATTGTAGTTGTAATCTATCTTTATTTTTAATACATACGTTCATAGTCTTTCTTCCTCTAATTCATACCTCTTATCTCTAACCACTCATAAAATCTATTCCATATCAAGTAATATTCTGTGTCCTCTTTATCTTTTATTTCTAAAGTGAGTCTGTTCATTTCAGCGCAATCTAAAATATTTTGAATTACAACCTCATCTGGCAGGGTGTTCTCATTTTTCCAGTATTTGGCAAATATAATCCTTGCTGCTGTCAGTATATGCAAAACTAAACACATGGTCCCTTTATCATAACCCTCCCAACAGATATACTTCTGGTTTCAGATCTATATTCTGTTTAATTATCTTTTCCAACCAGCTACCTATTTTTTCCCAATATTTTCTTGCTTTGCTACAAGTCCACCACATATGCTAGTAAGTACTTGGGGTCTGATTGCATTGCCAGCATTTGGCAGATAAATTACTACCGTATTTTTCAGAGTATGAGACTCTCCAAAGTATAAGACGCACCTATCTTTTGGGTAGGAAAACAAGGGGGGGAAATCTGCTTCTGCCTCCCAGCAATTTGCCTCCTTGCAACAAACAGCAAACAATACAGACAATATACACTGTTTGTAGTGTTACATTTCAGACTATACTTGTACAGATGCTGTTAAAATTGATGTGGCTTTCTGGAAGTATATAAGTTCTTCTCTGCTATTTAAAAGAAGAGACAATAGCACTGGGCCTCTTCAGATCAAGCATTTATTTTAAAAAGCTTCTTCATTAAGCTGTCCAGAACAATAATAAAGCACTTAAAAAAAATAAGTCTAATAATTTGAACATTCTATAGGCATTTATAGTTATTGACTTAACCTCCTTGCAGCAAACAGCAAACAGCCTGATTAGCACAAGGGGAAAAAAATCTGCTTCTGCCTCCCAGCAATTTGCCTCCTTGCAGCAAACAGCAAGTTTCACTTTCAATTTCAACAGGGGCCTCCTGATCATCAGCTGTTTCAGGCTGCAGGGATTTCCTTAGCCTATTGCATCCTCCCCAAGCCCCATTTTCCCCCTTTGCTGCAAGGAGGTAAATTGCTGGGAGGCAGAGGCCAAAGGGTGGGGGCTGGAGGGTGGGTGGGTGGGACATTCAGGGTATAAGACGCACCCAAATTTTCACCCTCTTTTAGGGGGTGGGGAAAGGTGCGTCTTATACTCTGAAAAATAAGGTAAATTACTAAATTACTTCGTGAGTTCTGAATCAGTTTCGGGAAAGCATCTGCTTGGCTTCAGTGCCTCCGAAACTCACCAACAAAGAGACCCTGATGTGATCATTCACCTGGGGCAATTGTGCGTCGAAATTCTCGGACTCACAAGTGCAAAGGGAGATGCAGACGTCTTTTGTATCACAGGAACACCGTGGTGCGGCATGCGTGGGTGCCAAAGAATGATCCACAGGGATTTGTCTTTTGGGGGGGAAAAAAACCCCAAGCTTTAGGGAATTTTAGCAGATAAAACCCAGAACTCTTAACCGGAAGCAGTTCGAGTGAAAAGGCTGTTGTAAATCAAAAAGAAATTTTGGAGAGTCTTGGTGGACCATCCCTTAAACATGAGCCAGCCGTGTGAAGCCGCCGCCAAAAAAGCTAATACGATCCTTGGTTGTTGTATAAACAGAGGCATAGAATCAAGATCACGGGAAGTATTAGTACCACTTGACAAAACCTTAGTAAGGCTTTTAAAACCTTGAATGCTGCATCCAGTTTTGGCCACCGTACTACAAAAATGACCGTGAGACTTTGGAAAAGGTGCAGAGAAGAGCAACTAAGGCTCTTCTCTGCACTTGAAGAGTGTTCGAAGACTCTAGTTGGTCCAGAACGCAGCCGCGCGAGCGATCGTGGGTGCACCCAGGTACACCCACGTCACACCTATCCTCCGTGAGCTGCACTGGTTACCCATTAGTCTCCGGATCCGCTTCAAGGTGCTGGTTGTTACCTATAAAGCCCTTCATGGCATCGGACCTGGGTACCTGAGAGACCGCCTCCTGCCGATTACCTCTCTCAGGCCAATTAGATCGCACAGGTTGGGTCTCCTCCGGATTCCATCTGCCAGCCAATGCCGGCTGGCGACCCCCCGGGGGGAGAGCCTTCTCTGTTGCAGCTCCAGCCCTCTGGAATGACCTCCCTGTCGAGATCCGGACCCTTACTACCCTCCCGGCCTTCCACAAAGCCACCAAGTCCTGGCTGCTCCAGCAGGCCGGGGGGCTTTCGAAATATCCAGCCCCTCGGAAATTGTGACTGTTGTACATTTTTATATGTTGTCTTGTGTATTATCCCCTTCCCTTGTTTTTATTGTAAGCCACCCGGAGTCCTTCGGGAGTGGGCGGCATACAAGCTCAATAAATGAAATGAAATGAAATGATTAAAGGCCTGGAGACTAAAACATATGAAGAACGGTTGCAGGAATTGGGTTCGGTTAGTCCAGAACTGAGATGGTGAACCTATGGCACGGGTGGCACGCGGAGCCATATTTGCCGGCACGGCAGCCCCAAGCTTTCCTGAAGCCTGGGGAGGGCGAAAAACGGGACAGCCAGAATTTCGGAAACCCATCGGTTTCTGCCTTCCAGAGGGCCTCCGGGGTGGGCCAGGGGAGGCCGTTTTCGCTCTGGAGCCTGGGGAGGGCAACACCCCCCCCCCATGTGAGGGTCACCGGCCTGCATGGGGGGGGGGCTCATTCCATTGTTGGTTTGGGCACGCATGATAGCACGCGCATGGACAATTTTTGCATGCTTTTAGAAGAAGGTTAGCCATCACTGGTCTAGAGGAAAGAAGGACTGGTGGGGGGGACATGATAGCAGTCTCCCAGTATTTGAGGGGCTACCCCAAAGAAGAAGAGGGGGTAAACCTTTTCTTCAAGGCACCAGAAGGCAGGAGAAGAAGAAGCAATGGATGGAAACTAATCAAGGATCAACCTGGAATTCAGGAGAAGCTTCCTAAGAGTGAGGACAATTAACCAGTGGAACAGAAGTTGCCTCCAGGCGTTGCGGGGGCTTCCATCCCTGGAGGTTTCTAAGAAGAGACTGCACAGCCCCTTGTCTGAAATACTATAACATCTCCTGCTTCATTAGGAGGCTGGACTAGAAGACCTCCAAGGTCCCTTCCAGCTCTATTCTGATTCTGACTTGAATGAGACTCTCTGCCGCTCGAGGGCAGCCTGAAACTTCACTCCGTGCAAGTTGATTGCTATTACCTATCCCAAAGTCGGCTTGAAACATTAAATTTCAAAATTACCTTTCGAAGTCTTTGAAAGAAAGAGCAGAAGCGAGAAAAAAATGCAGTTTCTTGGTGTGGCCGAACCACATCTCCCAGTCATGGTGTTCAGGAAAAAGTAGGAACCTCCTCCTTGTTGTGGGATCCATTCTTAATTGGGCCACAAATTGATACGGTCACAGAGAAGAAGGATGTGCCTTGTTAAGGGCCGAGGTGGCGCAGTGGTTAGGATGCAGTACTGCAGGCCACTTCAGCTGACTGCTATCTGCAGTTCAGCGGTTCAAATCTCACTGGCTCAAGGTTGACCCAGCCTTCCATCCTTCCGAGGTGGGTGAAATGAGGACCCGGATTGTTGTTGGGGGCAAAATGCTGACTCTGTAAACCGCTTAGAGAGGGCTGAAAGCCCTATGAAGCGGTATATAAGTCTAACTGCTATTGCTATTGCTATTAGCAGCATCTAAATCTTTGAGACAGCTGGACTTCGGCTCCCAGAACTCCCCAGCCAGCATTGTTGCCTGGTGTATCCTTCCAATTGAAATTCACAGTGAAAATTACGGAAGTTGACCGCGCTGGCAATCCACTTAACAACTGGGGAAAAAGGCCGTAAAATGAGGCGTGACTCTTTTAACAACTTACCTTGCTTAGCCAGTGGAAATTTTGGGCTCAGTTATGGTCGTAAATCGAGGACTACCTGTTTCCTGAACCGTTAAAAGTTTTTCTTAATTTCTGGGTGTGCAGAAATTTTCTGGACAACCAAGTGCCCTCTGGTGGTGCAAGAGTGCAAATACACCTCTTAGTTAAAAAAATAAATAAATACTATACGGGTACTATCACATCATTGGTACTCTGAATTTTTGATGCTCTACCAATTGGCTCCATGAAGCCCAGAGACTCGCTCTGGTAGCCAATTGGACATTGCAGGAGGAGCGTGTTTTGGAATTTGCAGCTAGGATTACGGGATAAAACCTGAGTTGCCAATTGCACGGTTTTTACCATGCAATTTACTGTTCGGGAGTCACTTTGAGTATTTAGAGATAACAGAACAATACAGAATAACAGAATTGGATGGGACCTTGGAGGTCTTCTAGTCCAGCCCCCGGCTCAAGCAGGAAACCGTGTATACCATTTCAGATAAATGGTCATCTATAATCTCTCCAGTGATGGAGCACCCACAACTTCTGAAGGCGAGACGTTGCACTGATTAATCGTTGCACTGTCAGGAAATTCCTTCTTAGTTCTATCAGTAGGTTTTTTTTTATAAAATAATTTTTAATTTTCAAAACAAACATGGCACATAAAATCTTCTTTCTTTACATACTGTAGAAAGTGTTTCAGTTGGTTACAAAAGGCTTCCGTGCATCTCTTCCACCGTCATCAAGTATAGTTCATATTAACTCAAGTATTTTAACTCCAATGTTCATATATGTTACCATCATCATACCTCCAGTTTTATTTGACTATCATTGTTTAGACGTCCTTCATCATAAAATATACCAAAATTGAATACATAACCACATATTGGTATTTCATTTACTATTTCTAAGATCCTCCAATAGTACTGAGCCCTTATGTCCTCTTCTAGCTAAACATCCATAATATTTAGTAACAAAATTTTCCAATCCTCCTTTTCAAAGCACTGTTTACAATTTACATTCAGTTTCCTTATGTTGTATCCACACCTATATATAAATTATTTATCATCCTCCCTTCTTTATTTGACTATATCCTATATTATAACATTTTCCCCCTAATAGTCAAAACCTGACTCTATCTAATTTAGTTCTTTTTTTATTGACCTTTATATATAATCCAAAAAGTTTTCTGATCTTCCCTTCATGGGTATCATTCAATATTCATATCCAGTTATTGCTTATCATAACACTACACATTGTATACATTATTATCATTATCAGTTTTTTATTTAACTATACCTATTGTCAGTAGGT
Source organism: Thamnophis sirtalis (assembly GCF_051295495.1). NCBI lineage: Eukaryota > Metazoa > Chordata > Lepidosauria > Squamata > Natricidae > Thamnophis > Thamnophis sirtalis. The sequence goes on from NW_028261385.1 coordinate 3,479,587, forward strand.
TTTGAATCATCCATTTTTATTTTTAGTTTACATTTCCAAAATGTACTTTCGCCCTTTTTTTTGGTGGTGATTTGCATTTGAAAAAAGTAATACTTCAGATCTTATGAAGTTTTACCCAACAATTGTTGCTTCTGGCAAAAAAAAATTGCATCAGCTGCAGATGATAAATTCCCCAAGGTTAAAAATAGGACTGCGCCCCATGTCTAAACCCCCATTTCTGAGGTCCGTGCAGTATTGCAATCCTTCTCTTTTTCCTCCTTCCATCCCTGAATGAAGCTTGTTTATGGAAGCATAAGCCAACAATGACACTTCTAGCGCAACATTTGGGAAATTATTCCCCCCTAGCTGTTTGTAAAAACGTGTCTTTTCTTCCTTGGTCCATTCAAGTTGTGGCTGAATTTTCAGTCGAATCTGCAGCCGTTCGTGCTTAAAATACATTTAGGGTAAATTCGAGGAAGGTTTCTTTCTATGTTAACGAAGTTCCTTTTGTAAATGTGGATTTTAATTTTTTAGGGCCCCGACAAAGGAGAAACGAAGAGTGCTTCTTTAAAGGATTTATGCCCCGAAGACAAGAGGCGCATCGCAAACTTAATTAAGGAGCTTGCAAGGTGAGGAGGATAAACGGGGTTTGATCATGGGGAAGGCAGAGAATTTCCTTTCCAGTTAGGGCTTTGTGAATTGGAGGGAATTTGTCTTTATTCAAAGTATTCTACAACATTTTGAAAGATGCCAGTGTTCTGACTGAAGCTTCCCAAGAGCATGAAGCAAACTCCTGGTCCCGAGAAAAAACCCTTTTATTAATTGACTGTGAATTCTGCTCATTCACATCCAACAAAGTCTTTCAAGGGAGGATTTACAGTCACAGACCTTATCTGGCTTGGAGAGCTGCCAGGACGATATCTGCAACACTTGGCAAGGAGTCTAGGAGAGTCACGAACCAATTAAGTGAACTAATTGTCTCCTGCAAACTCCCCTCCCCTTTTGCTCCTCTTTTATTTCCTCTGGAATGGGCCATTCATTGTCCACCGGTGGCCTTACTCCCGAGTCGACCCATGCTCTATAGCTGTTCCCTTTTCCTGGCATCTCTGCGCACGCTTACACTGGGAAGAGGCTCCAGCTGTTCTTCTGTCTGACTCTGAAGGCAGCTGATAATTGGCATACGGCTCTGCCTCCAACACAGAGCCCTCATCAGAGTCTTCGCCACACTCCAGGAATGACCCATGTTCCTTCTCAACCTTCTCACTGTCTGAATCTGTCGCCAGCTCCACTTGCTGCTGCCGGGTCACAACACACAGAGAGCTGACTAAAGGCTTTCCCCTGCTGCAAATTTATTTATTTGTTTATTTTATTTCTAATCCACATTTATTTACAAACAACTGAAGGTGCCGAACATACCTAACATTTTATTTTCCTCCCAACAACAACTCTTGTGCAGAGAGAAAATGACTGGCGCAAGGGCACCCAGCCAGCTTTCATGCATAAGATGGGACTAGAACTCTCAGTCTCCGGGTGCTTGGACCAAAGTCACCCGGCCGGCTTTCATGCTTAACGCAGGACTAGAATTCATCACCTCCTGGTGGTTGGCTGAGAATCACCAGCTGGCTTTCCTGCCTAAGGCAGGAGTAGGACTCAGCATCAGTCCTAGGCTGCAGCCACAAGAGGGATAAGCGCCTGGAAATTGTAGTCCCAGCAGTCATCCTGCACCTTGCTATCCATACGGAAAGTGCCGGTTTGGGAAGGTCAGCTTCGTAAGCCGGGTTTGGAGCATTGAAATGTATCATGCGCCAGGAGTATGATGGCCTTTGAGCCAATGGGAGACAGGCTGTTTCTTAATTTCCCTAAGAAAAACAGTTGCCTTAATTTGGGGAATGAAAACCTGCCCGACTCTCTCAAAGGCCCAATTCTCTCTTTTTTTAAAAAAAAAAAAACACAAACCTAATCACGTTTTAATCGCTGTAATCGCTGATCAAGAACTTCTTTAGCCTAACCGGGAAGTTAAACCTTGATTTTCCTCACCTTCGGGTTCTGCCTTCATCATGAAAGCTGGATGGATGGGCCAATCACCAGGAGACGGTGAGTTCTAGTCCTGCCTTAGGCATGAAGACCAACTGCCTTTGGGCTAATCACCAGGAGACGGTGAGTTCTAGTCCTGCCTTTGGCACAAAAGCCAGCTGGGTGACTTTGGGCCAATTTTCCAGGAGGCTGTGAGTTCAGGTTCTACCTTAATCACGAAAGCCTGCTGGGTGGACCAATCACCCGGAGACGGTGAGTTCTAGTCCTTCCTAAGGACGAAAACCATCTGGAAACATTTGCAAGGAAACCCCCAAGCTCGGACCCCACAGTTCAATCTTGAGCTACTATATCTTGAGTTATTATATCTTCTACCCATCTGTTTATTTATTAAGCAAATTTTACAGGACCACCCAACTCACACACAGGTTCCTTAGGGCGGCTTACCACATTAAGAATCCACAATATAAAAAACACACAAAGACACAAACACAATCCATGAGGGCAGCAGCACAACCAAATCAATTACTTGATCGCCCCCCTTGAGCAGCAGGAATCGTGAGTGGTGGGAGTCAAGGCAGAGGGGGCTTCGGGCTACTCCTCACCGAAATCCATCATCTTCTATTGGTGGCAGGTATTGGTCTGACGGTGTGTGTGTGTGTGTCAGGGTTCCAAATATCATCCACAATTAAATCAGAGTCCAAGGCAAAGTATTCCTCAAAGTTCCAATTTATCAAGAGAGCCATGTTGGCACATCTGGGAAAACCCGAATCTGAAAGCTTCCCGGTTTTCCCACCCAGTTGAAAGTTCAAGATCTTGCCCCCCCCCCCCCCAAGTCCATCACATGGTCCCATCTCCCACTGCCATGATGGCACTTCCACCCATCCAGTTCCGGTCAGGTGCAGAGCTGCAAAGGCAAAGGATGACCTTGGCTTTCTAGAAAGAATGTTGTTATGGCTGCATATCACCCAACTCCGTATAATCCCTCTCTCCCATTTTACCACCATAGAAAATGAATAGTGGAAAGTGTGGCGGGCCCGAAACCCAAAAATGAAAGGATGGCTTGCAGGTCTGACGGTGTGTGTTGTGTTGATCTTTTCAGAGTGAGCGAGGAAAAAGAGGTGACGGAGGAGCGCCTGAAAGCTGAGCAGGAGGCGTTTGAGAAGAAGATCAGGCAGATGGAGGACCAGAATGTCCTCATCGTCAAAGAGAGGGAAGATATCCTTTTTTTTTGTAAAAAAAGAAAGAAATTGGCTTCAAATGGGGAGCGGGTGGAAGTGGGGAGTTGATTGCATGGAATAAAAAAGGCAACCAGGGAGAAATAATGGCCCTAATTGGTAGCTGGGTACCTATCGCTGCCTGCTGGCGTTCAGAAGCAGTCTGGTGGGGCTACCAGCAGGGGCTGTTGGCTCCCTTTGAGTTGGAAATGCTCTCCCCCCCCAGCTGTTCCTTGGGATGTTGCTTTGCTGTGCCAAAAGAGGCTCATCCTTGCAAGGAAGAGAGCGAAAATCTGAGCATATCCGGCCTGCTTCCTCTCGGCTGTCCTGCTTCATTGCCCTCCTTGGGCTTCACTTTAGGGGAGATGCTCCCCCAGGTTATTCTGCAGCCCTTCCCCACTCTCGGGAGTTGAGGAGGGCTGGGATCTGGTGAGATAGGGCAGATTTTAGAGGTGATCAAGTGTGACCCTGAAGCCCCTTCCTTCCTTCCTTCCTTCCTTCCTTCCTTCCTTCCTTCCTTCCTTCCTTCCTCCCTCCCTCCCTCCCTCCCTCCCTCCCTCCCTCCATCTCTCCCTCCCTCCCTTTTTCTTCTTTCCTCCTTTCCCTCCCTCCATCTCTCCCTTTCTCCTTCCTTCTTTCCTCTCTCCCTTCCTTCCTCTCTCTATCTCTCCCTTCCTTCCTCTCTCTCTCTCCCTTCCTTCCTCTCTCTCTCTCTCCTTCCTTCCTCTCTCTCTCTCTCTCCCTTCCTTCCTCTCTCTCTCCCTTCCTTCCTTTCATTCTCCTCCCTCCCTCCCCTATTCTTCCACTCTCCTTCCCTCCTTTCATCTCTCCCTTCCTCCTTCCTTCCTCCCCCTCCCTCCTTACTCCTCTCCCCTCCCTCTTTCTCTCCTTCCTGCCTTCCTCCCTCCCTCTCCTTCTTTCCCCCCGCCATCTCTCCCTTTCTCCTTCCTTCCTTCCTTCCTTCCTCCCTCCCTCCCTCCCTCCCCCTCCCCTTTTCTTCCACTCCCCTTCCCTCCCCCCATCTCTCCCTTTCTCCTTCCTTTCTCCTTCCCTCCCTCCTTCCTTGCTCCTCTCCCTTTCCTCTTTCTCTCCTTCCTTCCTTCCTTCCTTCCTTCCTTCCTTCCTTCCTTCCTTCCTTCCTTCCTTCCTTCCTTCTCCTAATGGCAAATTAGAACCACCAAGTACATGGTTCTCTGGTGCAGCTGAACACATGGGGTTGAGAGTGAGGGGCTTTTATACTTACTCTTGGGGCTTTGAACTTGAGCTTCCTGTTCCTGTGCAAGAACATGTATTCTGTTGGCTGTAACCAGATGGGGCCATGTGGGGCCATGTTTGCCTGAGATAAGTTTGGTTGAAGTTTGGACTCTGATGCAATGTCCTTAGGAGATTTTGTAATGCAGTGAGCCCGGCTGCCAGATAATCCTATTATGTCCCGGAGAGTCATGTCTTAATCCCATCATCCTGGAGCTGGAGGTCTTTTGTCTTGTAGATATTGTCATGTCTGTTATCAGGTGGGGAGGAAAGGGGGGGCGCGCATTGCACACATACCTTCGGCTAGAGTCGGATCTCAGATTACTACAGCAGGCTTGGGAGGCGTGCACCTCATTGTAGAATGTGATTTATGACACAGACTGAAGGGAGGGAAGAAACAGGTGAAGTTCAGCCATAATTTAAATGAGGCTCAGACCTGACTGCAATGGGGTATTGCCAAAAGGGTGTTCCTAATAAATGTCTGGTTTTCTTTTGAAACTTGGCTCGAGGCTCATGAATTAATGAGGGCATCTTTCAGAAACCTGACAGATAGGCTGGCCCAGTCCGTCTCAATGGGCACCAAATCTGCTGTGTGCAGGGAGCTGAAGCTCTGAGTTTTTGCCTCCCTTAAGATTTCCATTTCTTTTTTAGGGGAAATACGATAGTCTGCCTTTAAAAAAAACATTTCTCAAACTCTTTCATTCTCCTGGGAGGGGGGACTTTCCCTCAACGAGAACGTGGCACACGATGGCAGGACCGCACGACTGGCTTTCCGATTTCCTTCCAACTTTCCTAGGTTTGCTTTATTTGCAGTGTGTTTGAGACACAGCCTTAAGAGGTTGGCTTCGTTCGCCATACGAACCCGTAATTTTACCCCCTTGCGATGGCTGCGTCCGCCTGACTTAAACTGAGCCAAACCCAAAACGCGCTGTGTTACTTCTGAGCCGAGGGTGTTGATCTAGGGCTGGAAGTGGGTTGTGGGTATCGGGATGAGGAAGGGAATAAACGCACATTTGCGTGCGGACGGAAGGGCTCGGTGATAAACTGGCTGAGCTGCTCGTGCGGGTTTATCTCTTAATGCTAAGGGGGGCATTTGAATGGCCAGAGGGTCATCAGCAAATGAGAATCGGCTGTTATGCAATTGTAAATGAAATATATGAAGAACATCTATGGAGCTTCTCAGTCCTCCAGGTCATGGTTGTCCCAAAGGTGGTTTTTTTCAGGATGCAACCGGACTTTCTTATTTTTTCTTTTGAAGATGTTTCGCTTCTCATCCAAGAAGCTTCTTCAGCTCTGACTGGATGGTGGGGAACGGAATGGTTTATGTTCCTTGCAGACAGCTGGTCATTTGCATCCTTTTAGAGGGTCGTTGAGGCCACTTGGAGGTTTGTCTGTATCCTCAGGGTCACCTGAGTGGTGCAAATGGTTCCTGTAGTCTGCAATTTTCTCTCTGGAAATCCATTCCTATTTCCCAGACCATTGCAAGGGTCTTCATCTCAAATTGCATAGCTAAAAGTCTGTAGAGATTCTCCCATCCCAGAAGCTTCTTCAGCTCTGACTGGATGGTGGGATTGATATGTCAGCGTTCCAAATACCATGTAGAATTAAATCAGAATCGAAGGCAAAACTATGCTTAAAGTTCCAATTTAATAAAGTAGGCATGTTGGCACATAGCTGTGGGGATCTCAACTCTGGAAGTTACATCAGAATCCCACCCAGTTAAAAGTTCATGATCTTGTCCCCACACCCACAGTCCATCACATGGTCCAATCTCCTTCTTCCACGCTGGCGTCCATGCCCAGCTTCTTCCGGTCAGGTGTGAAAGTGCAGAGACAAAGGATGACTTTAGCTTCTAGCAAAGGATGAAAAACAATACATTCCAAAATCCTACTCCTTCTATTCCCGCCTCCCATTGACTATACTTAAAGAAACAGCATAATGAAATAAGAGAAAGTGTGGCAGGCCAAAATTCTAAAAGGAATATAAATGCAGGCCTGACATGATACTCTTTGCAGACAGCTGGATGTTTGCATCCTTTTGTAGAGTCCTTGAGGCCCCTTGGAGGTTTATCTGTGTCTTCAAGTTCACCTGAGTGATGCAAACGGTTCCTGTAGTCTTCAGTCTTTGGGAAATCCGTTCATATGCCTCACCATTCCAAGGGTCTTCATCCCAAGGATGCATCCCGAGCTCTTCCCTGTAGCTTATCAGTCATCCAGATCATGGTTGTCCTTTTTTCAGGAGGCAACTGGACTTTCTGGTTATTTCTTTTGAAGATGTTTCACTTCTCATCCGAGAAGCTTCTTCAACTCTGATTGGATGGTGGGGAAGGGAAGGATTTATTCTCCTTGCATACAGCTGGTCATTTGCATCCTTTAAGAGGGTCCTTGAGGCCACTTGGAGGTTTATCTCTGTCCTCAGGGTCACCTGAGTGGTGCAATTGGTTCCTGCAGTCTGCAATATTTTTCCCTTTGGAAATCCATTCCTCCTCCCACACCCTTCAAAGGGTCTCCATCCCAAATTACATAGCTGAAGGTCTGTAGAAATTCTCCATCATTCAGGTCACGGTTGTCCCAAAGGGGCTTTTTTAAAGAGGCAACTGGATTTTCTTGTTTTGTTTTGTTTTCATTTGAAGATGTTTCACTTCTCACCCAAGAAGCTTCTTCAGCTCTGACTGGATGGTGGGGAATGGAAGGATTGATACTCCTTGCAGACAGCTGATCCTTTGCATCCTTTAAGAGGGTCGTTGAGGCCACTTGGAGGTTTATCTCTGTCCTCAGGGTCACCTGAGTGGTGCAATTGGTTCCTGCAGTCTGCAATATTTTTCCCTTTGGAAATCCATTCTTACTCCTGCCCCATTCCAAAGGTCTTCATCCCAAATTGTGTAGCTAAAAGTTTGTAGAGATTCTCCCATCCCAGAAGCTTCTTCAGCTCTGATTGGATGGTGGGGAAGGGAAGGATTTATACTCCTTCCAGACAGCTGGTCATTTGCATCCTTTGAGAGGGTCATTGAGGCCACTTGGAGGTTTGTTAGCCGCCCTGAGTCTCTGGGGAATAGGTCGGCATACAAATTGAATAAACTACTACTAACTAAACTACCTGAGTGGTGCAAATGGGTTTATACTCCTTGCAGACGTATGAAAAAAAAATTAAAAGACAAAGGACACACGTTTGAAGACAGCAAAGCCCACATTTAGGACAGGGAGGACCGCTGGTTTGAAAGAGGGGTCAAAGAGGCCACCTGTGTCCAAATTGAACAGCCCTCCCTCAACAGAAGGGGAGGGATACAACTTCATCTATCTCAAGTCTACAACACCCTCCTTTCAGCAGTTCTAAGGAGGCTCCACACCCATTTGCACCACTCAGGTGACCCTTAGATAAATCTCCAAGCGGCCTCAAGGACCCTCTAAAAGGATGCAAATGACCAGCTGCCTGCAAGGAGTATCAATCCTTCCCTTCCCCTCCATCCAGTCAGAGCTCAAGAAACTTCTTGATGGGAGAATCTCTACAGACTTTTAGCTATGCAATTTGAGATGAAGACCCTTGGAATGGTGTGGGAGTAGGAATGGATTTCTAGAGGAAAAAATTGCAGACTACAGGAACCATTTGCAGCACTCAGGTGACCCTGAGGACAGAGATAAACCTCCAAGTGGCCTCAAGGACCCTCTCAAAGGATGCAAATGACCAGCTGCTTGCAAGGAGTATAAATCCTTCCATTCCCCTCCATCCAGTCAGAGCTGAAGAAGCTTCTCGGATGAGAAGTCAAACGTCTTCAAAGAAAAAGCAAGAAAGTCCTCTTGAAAAAAACACCTTTGGGACAACCAGAACCAGGATGACAGAGAATCTCCTTAGACATATGAAGAACGGTTGCAGGAACTGAGTATGTCTAGTTTAATAGAAAGAAGGACCAGGGGAGACATGATAGCAGCCTTCCAATATCTCAGGGGTTGCCCCAAAGAAGAGGGAGTCAAGCTATTCTCCAAGGCACCTGAGGGCAGAACAAGAAGCAATGGGTGGAAACTAATCAAGGGGAGAAGCAACTTAGAACAAAGGAGAAATTCCCTGACAGTGAGAAAACTTACTCCGTGGAATGACTTGCTTTCCAAAGTTATGGGTGTTTGCAGCGCTTTTGAACTCCATCCTGGCTCCTGGTTTGCTCGGCTTGACAGTTAAAAGTTTATATTTAATTTAAAACCTTTCTTTGCAACCATTTGGAAACAGTCACTTCGTCTCCTGGGGGCAGAGTTTTTTCGAGTTTTATCTCTGGGTCAAGAGGTGGGATGTACATTCCAGGGGATTCGTCGTCTTTCACCATGTTTTTCACCTCGGACAACTTCCATTAATGATAATAAATTTGTTCCGTGCTGGTGAGACAGAAATATCTCCCCTCGGGCGGCTGAATTTTCACCTTGCTGGGGGACAAGATTGCAGGAGCATTTCATGCTGCTTTCCGGTGGAGTTTTTTTTTTGGCCCAAATGGCAGCAGGTTAATACCTGCAATTTTACGCTACATAAAGAGGCACGGAAAGTAGATACACATAAAACAAGGACGTAATTTGAAACAATATAAATTTAAGTACACATTTTCTTACTTCTCTTGCATGGACGCTTCGAGGTGCTTTTCTTTCCCTCCCCATTGCTTAATGTCAAAAGTCTCTTAATGTCGGAGTCTCTTCCGTAGCCAAAGAACAACGGTATCAGTGACTTTTTAAAAAAAGGAATAAAAACGCTTAGCCTTTTCTGGACATAAAAGAAAGGAGGTTGGTTGGGTTTCTGTTGGAAGATAGGAAAATATCGTTCGGGACAGGTTCGAAACAAAAATAGGACACTTTAGGAGCCGAGGTGGCGCAGTGGTTAGGGTGCAGTACTGCAGGCCACTTCAGCTGACTGCTAGTTCAGCAGTTCAGCGGTTCAAATCTCACCGGCTCAGGGTTGACTCAGCCTTCCATCCTTCCGAGGTGGGTAAAATGAGGACCCAGACTGTGGGGACGATATGCTGACTCTGTAAACCGCTTAGAGAGGGCTGAAAGCCTTATGAAGCGGTATATAAGTCTAACTGCGTTTGCTATTGCTATTACTTACTTTCATGATCCTGCACGCTTCCCAAATTCCCAAACTCCTTAATCGTCCTCTGATGCCTTACTGTTTCAAAAGAATGAGAAGAAAGTTTTCACAATTTGTATTTCAGGGCGGCTGACAATTCTGCTTTGGAGACATCTCCAAAGAGAAGAGAATATTTGTAGCTCAGGGTTCAACTGCGGGGCGCTTAGTGCTCTCTGAGCTTGGGGGTTTTCTTGCAGACGTTTCATTACCCAGCTAGGTAACATCATCAGTGGTAGAAGGGAGTGGGGTTTATAGTCAGGAGGAGGAGGGACCGTGGGGTCCTTAGTGCTCTCTGAGCTTGGTGGCTTTCTTGCAGACGTTTCATGACCCAACTAGGTGACATCATCAGTGCTAGAAGGGAGGAGAGTTGCTTGTCTTTGATTCTTTGTCTGAGTTGATTGTTCCCAGATGGTGAAAAAAGTCAGGTTCTGCATTTAGGCAAGAAAAACGAAATGCATAGGTACAGTATAGGTGGTTCCTGGCTCAACAGTAGTAACTGTGAGAGGGATATTGGAGTCCTAGTGGACAACCGTTTAAATAGGAGCCAGCCGTGTGCAGCAGCTGCCAAAAAAGCCAACACAGTTCTAGGCTGCATCAACAGAGGGAGAGAATCAAGATCACGTGAAGGGTTAATACCACTTTATAAGGCCTTGGTAAGGCCACACTTGGAATACTGCATTCAGTTTTGGTCACCACGATGTAGAAAAGATGTGGAGACTCTGGAAAGAGTACAGAGAAGAGCAACAAGGAGGATTAGGGGACTGGAGGTTAAAACATATGAAGAACGGTTACAGGAACTGGGTATGTCTAGTTTAATAGAAAGGAGGAGCAGGGGAGACATGATAGCAGTCTTCCAATATCTCAGAGGTTGCCACAAAGAAGAGGGAGTCAAGCTATTCTCCAAGGCACCTGAGGGTAGAACAAGAAGCAATGGGTGGAAACTAATCAGCAACTTAGAATTGAGGAGAAACTTCCTGACTGATAACAATTAATCAGTGGAACAGAAGCTGCCTCCAGAAGTTGTGAATGGCCCAACACTGGAAGTCTTTAAGAAGATGCTGGACACCCATTTGTCTGAAACAGTAGAGGGTTTCCTGCTTCAGCAGGGGGTTGGACTAGAAGACCTCCAAGGTCCCTTCCAACTCTGTTGCTCTGTTCTAGATTCGGGTATCGTTTTCCGCTTGAAGGCTTGGCCAAGACAGACCCATTCAGGGATAGCTTAAAACCCTTGGCATAGATTAAAAAAAAAATCCATTTTTTTTCTAAACAGGCCTTTAATACCCAGCCATTTTCCTGGGGTGACTTTTAGAAAGACGTTTTCCCGAGTGACGGATTTGTGTGCTGTTTTATGCGTAGCGAGTGATTGTTCGCGCTTCATGGTTATTATATGACTTTGTACCCTACCCCGAGTCTCGGGAAGAGGGCAGCATTAAAAAAAATAATGGAACAAGTTAATAAATAAAAGGGACAATCCAGGTGGCAAAACCATGGTTAATCCTGGGCAGCCCCCACTCCCCATTTCTCCTTTTGCAACCTTAGAATCTCGGAAGAACAAAATGGGGCATTTGCCAGAAATAAGCCCTTTGTCTGGTAATAAAAATCTGGGAAATTTAAACTTTTAAGCCTCAGGGAGATCTTGAAATACATGTGTGTTGTGGCCCGGCAGGAGCCGTTGGAGCTGCCGCCAGACTACGACAGCGAGGGGTCTTATGAGTCGGCCTTGGAGGAGGTGGAGGACCCTGGACAGGGTTCCGACTCTGAGCAGGGTGCAGAGAGGCTGGTTGGCCCCCAGTAGGCACCTAAGCCTTGGATCAGAGGGAGTGTTCCGGAAAACACTTGTGAGTTGTTTCGGGATGCACGCCGTCGAAGGGCTACTCGGCGGCAAGAACAACTGAGTAATTGTAGGAGATGATTACGCTTAGCTGATGCTTATTAAGATCCTCTCCTGATTATAAAAGAGACTGCTTGTGCCACGCCCTGTTTGCAGGAGTCAACGTTCACGGTTCAGAGAAACCAACTTGGAGAAGTGATTTGCTGTGAGAGCTTGTTTGCATTAGCCTAGGTTTGTAGGACTTGCTGCCAGAGTGCTTATCTCTTTGTTTATTTTGGGCTTGCAGCCAACAAGAGTCTGGACTGATTAAAAGTATTCTTATTTACGTTGGTTTCGGCGTTCGTTCCTGGATGGAGAAGGGGAGGGGGTCAGAACACATGTGGATGAGTAAGACTGCGGGTCTGTTTCACCGAGTGGTACCTCTCAATTTTGGTACTGTTTCTGTAGGATGCACAAAAGGTTTTTTTTTTAAATAATTACTATTTTGAGAGCCAATTTGGTGGTGTGGTGAAGGTGCTGGCGTACAAACCAGGAGACTGTGAGTTCTAGTCCCAGCGAAGTCCCACCTCAATCACAAAACGAGAGCCAGCTTGGGGTAGTGGTTTCAGGCACCAGACTGGAAACCAGGAGATGGTAAATTCTAGTGCCACCTTTGGCACAAAAGCCAAGCTGGGTTGACTTTGGGTCAAACACCAGGAGACTGGGAGTTCTAGTCCTGCATTACGCATGAAAGCCATGCGGGTGGTTTTAAGCCAATCCCCAGGCGACAATGCGTTCTAGTCCCGCACTAGGCATGCAAGCCAGCTAGGTGACTTTGGGCCAATCACAAGGCAACAGTGAGTTATAGTCCCGCCTTAGCCACGCAAGCCAGCTGGGTGACTTTGGGCCAGTCTCTCTGTCAACCCAACCCACCTCACAGGATTGTTGTTGTAGAGAAAATAGGAGGAGGAAGAGACATCAGCCATCCTCCCTGCTCTGAGCTACTTCCAAAGGCAGGAAGAAAATCTAATGAAACAAAAATAATAACTGATAGTTTTTTCCCCAGAGAGGAAGGCAGGTGAAACAATTTCCCGAGGAAGGCAGATTCTGGATGTTGGGGTCGCAGTGTCTATGATGAGACGCTGGAGTGTTCTCACCCCCTTCGTCCCACATCAACACGCACTCCGAGCCAAAGATAAGTTACGGCATTTAATTAACAGACAGACAGTTCCTTGGCAGCAAACTGGCACACACAAGCTTGGGCAGCAATCCAGCACAGATAAGCCGTGGCAGCAATCCAGCCTGCCAAGCTCACAATAGCAATAGCAGTAGCAGTAGACTTATATACCGCTTCATAGGGCTTTCAGCCCTCTCTAAGCGGTTTACAGAGAGTCAGCATATTGCCCCCAACAATCTGGGTCCTCATTTCACCCACCTCGGAAGGATGGAAGGCTGAGTCAACCCTGAGCCAGTGGGATTTGAACCGCTGAACTGCTGATCTATCAGTAGCCTGCAGTGCTGCATTTAACCACTGCGCCACCTTGGCTCTAATAATGTTCTCCCACATTAGTTCCTGTGTTGACTTCTGCAAGAGTGGCATGTGCACAAGCAGTCCTTTTATAGTCTGGAGAGGAGCCTAATGACCACTAGCTGAGTGCAATTACCTCCTGTAACTGCGCAACTGTTCCTGACGCCTATTAGCTCTTCGATGCCGGGCATCCAGGAACAGCTCACTGCTGACATCAGGATCACACTCCCTTGTCTCCTCCCCACTGGTCCAAGGCTCAGGCGCCCCCTGGTGGCCAATTTACCTCCCTGCGCCCTGCTCGGAGTCGGAACCCTGTCCAGGGTCCTCCACATCCTCCAGAGCTGACTCATAGGGCCCCTTGTTGTCGGAGTCTGGTGGCAGCTCCAACAGCTCCTGCTGGGCCACAACACTGGGGATAGTCCTGGCTAAGTCCTTCATTGCAGTCCACGATAGCCGTCATAGATCAAACGTGCAACTTATGAGAAAAGCCAGTGAATATTTATCTGCTCCCCCGCCCCCCCGCATGGCGAGATCAGTTAAGTAATCTCTGGACTTAAGCAACTGGTTCACTGGGGGAGACGTGGTGGCTGGCCGTTGGGTTAATCAGACGCGCCTCGGCAAATTTGACGGACTCCTAAACGAAACTTCAAGGAAATCCGGCATTAAAGTAATGCCAAGTATTTAAAATAGATCAAAGTTCAGAGATGCGTTTGAAGAGTTTCCTTCTTTCTATCTTTTTTGCCTCCTTCGGGAAGGAGGGGGGGGAAATCTGTGGCTTGAGACCCTCCCTTGAACATCGGAGCGCTTTGGAGAATAAAAGCAGAATTGAACTGTGGGATGGAGGCTGTGGGTAGGAGGATTAGCGGGGCAGGTTTATAGGATGGCTCCTGGCCCCGAATGTTGGCCGTGCCGGATTAAACCTCCAAGGCCGAGGCCCCTGGGCTCTGCATTCATCTTGAAAAGCCTGCCCTGCAAGGTGGCGTACCCTTCATCTTGCCCTCTTGGCTACCCTGCCCCCTATTAGTTCTGTAGACCAGGCCTCGGCAGGATAAGAGGATAACACTGTTGGAAGGGACCTTGGAGGTCTTCTAGTCCAGCCCCCTGCTCAAGCAGGAACGCCTATACCCATGATGGCGAACCGGTGACACGCATGCCACAGGTGGCACGTGGAGCCCTCTCTGCGGGCACGCGACCCGTCTCCCAGCTGAGCTCCACCGTGCATGAGCACACGCCCCCTGCCGGCCAGCTGATTTTTGGGTCTATGCCAGGCACGCGGGAGCCGTGCGGTCATGCGCGGGGTGGTGTTGGTGCACGCACATGTGCTGGGGTGGGGTGAGTGTGGTGTGGGGGCACGCCCCATTTTTGGTGCCAGGAGGTTTCAGGGAGGCCTGCTAGGCCCAAAACAGGACATGGCGGGGGTTGCGTGCATGCGCAGGGGGGCGGGGCGCATTGCATTATGGGTGTGGGCACACCCATGCGCTGTCGCCCGCACGCACGCACACGTTTTCAGCGCAGGAGGACAAAAAGATGAGCCACCACTGTCCTACACCATTCCACTTGGGAGGGGCGTTTGATGGGAACGATTCTGTTTGAATTATTTCCATCCTTCTGCAGGCTTATCTTGCCTTGCTGGGATTATTCTTTGCTCCTGTCACTCATTATCCTGCCCTGCTGGAGTGATTGATTGCAGTCAGTCTGCTTACAGCATTTGGACTGGAGTATCTGCAGGTTTGTGGGAGTTTTTCTTTCTCCAGGCCGGAGAATAAAAGGGACGTTGGGGGCAAGTTGGTGCCAATAAAGGGACTCACACAGGTTCTTTGTGTTGCCTTCGTGCCACGCCCCGGTTCATCACAGGAACGCTTGACTTGGTGATTCTGATGACAAGTTAGTGTATATCTGCGATTCGCTAGAAGGGGATATTTGTAACTCTGTGGAGTCCCTGATGCTCTCTGAGCTTGGAGGTTTGCGTGTAGATGTTCCATGACCCAACTTGGTAACATCTTCAGTGCTAGAAGAGAGTGGGGTTTGCAGAGAGGAGGAGGAGGAGGAGGGTGGGTTTTGCTCTCTATTTATATAAAAGTGATTTGGATAGAATATTTGTAGCTCAGGGTTGAATTGAAGGTCCTTGGTGCTCAGAGTTGGATGTTTTCTAGCAGACGTCTCATTGCCCAACTAGGTAACATCATCAGTGGCAAAGGGAGTGGGGTTTGCTCTGTTTATTTACAATGGGTTTCCCTGTCAGTGTTGGTGGGAGTGCTCTTGGGGGTTCCTTGATTGGGCTGTTGTTTACTGCTTGGTTCTTGGTCTAGTATTAGTCTTGATAGGTGGAAGGATGATTGAGATAAATGATACATAAATGATAGTATCCTTTATGGTATTCCTGATGGTTCCTTGATTGGGGTATTGAATACAGCTTGATTGTTGGTCTAGTATTATGATACCTATATTGATAGATAATGGATAGATAGGTAGATGAATGGGTAGATGGATGGATGGATAGATAGATAATGGGTAAATAGATGGGTAGATAAATGGATGGATGGATAGATAATGGGTAAATAGATAGATTGGTAGATAAATGGGTAGATGGATGGATGGATAGATAGATAGATAATGGGTAAATAGATAGATGGGTAGATAAATGGATGGATGGATGGATGGATAGATGGATAGATAGATAATGGGTAAATAGATAGATGGGTAGATAAATGGGTAGATAAATGGATGGATGGATGGATAGATAGATGGATAGATAGATAATGGGTAAATAGATAGATGGGTACATAAATGGGTGGATGGATGGATGGATGGATGGATGGATGGATAGATAGATAGATAGATAGATAATAGGTAAATAGATAGATAGGTAGATAAATGGATGGATGGATAGATAGATAATGGGTAAATAGATGGGTAGATAAATGGGTAGATGGATGGATGGATAGATAGATAGATAATGGGTAAATAGATAGATGGGTAGATATATGGATGGATGGATGGATGGATGGATAGATAGATAATGGGTAAATAGATAGATGGGTAGATAAATGGGTGGATGGATGGATGGATGGATAGATAGATAGATAGATAGATAGATAATGGGTAAATAGATGGGTAGATAAATAGGTAGCTGGCTGGCTGGCTGGATAGATAGATAATTGATAGATGGGTAGCTGGATGGATGGATAGATAAATATAAAGATAATGGGTGGATAAAGGAATGGATGGATGGATGGATGGATAGAGATAGATAGATAGATAATGGATAGATAGATGGGTGGATGGATGGACAGATAGACAGACATCAATTAGTAGAAGAGAATCTTTGTAGCTCAAGGATGAACTGTGGGCTCCTTGGTCTCTCTGAGCTTTGTGCTTTTCTTACAGATGTTTCATGATCCAACTAGGGAACATAATCAGTGCTACTGAGCGTAGGGGTTTTCTGTCTTATATCTGCAGTCTGTTTGATGGCCTATTCTTAAGGAAGCTCAGCCATTTGGATTTGATTCCAGAAAGAGAGTTCGGAGTGCGTGGAGAAGAGATGCAGCTGCATTTTCAAAGAATTGCAAAAAAAGGAAGTAACATTTGCTCTGAAGCATCCTTTTTTGAACTCAAATCCGTAGAACTATTCAGACTCGTCTTTAAGTCTGCATTGCACTGGGTTTTTTAAATTTGGGGTTTTTTTGTACTTCTGAAGCCTTTTTCTCCATTGCTTATAAATATTTAGCACACCCAAATGCCTCAAAACATTGTCATTCTCCCTCTCCCCCACAAAAAAAAAACTTCCGGCACACTTTGGAAATTTCAAAAGTATAAAAGAATATAAAATACAAAGTGATCGGCCTATGATTCTTTATTCAAACCCTAGCTCAGCTAAAGCAGGTCATATCATTTTGTGCCGTGGTCCTGGGAATAAGTTGGCCTATTTTACAGAGGTGTTATCGGAGGTTTTTTCCTTTCTTTTTAAAAGAAAACTTTGAAGGGATTTTCTTTGAAGAATATATGGTAGGGTACGTCCCTTATAAGGATATTGAAAGGTTGAATTTGGAATAAATTACTGTATTTTTCGGAATATAAGACGGACTGGAGCATAAGACGCACCAAGGTTTTGAAGAGGCAAATAAAAAGAAAAGTTTTTGCACTCTGCAAACCTCCCCAAAACGGGCCGTTTTTCACGAAAACAGGCCCGTTCCCCCCCCAAAAAAACACATGAGTAGCCTTTAGGGGGCCTGCAGAGTGCTCCTGGGGGGTGGGGGGGACAAAAACACGCAAAAAATGGCCTGTTTTTTACGAAAACGGGCCCATTTTTTGAAAAAAAGGGGGGGCATGGATAGCCTTTAGGAAACTTATAGAGTGCTCTTGGGGGCTGGGGGTGTGTAAAATTAAGCAAAAAATGGCTGTTTTGGGCTCATTTCTTCCCTCCCCAGCCCCTATGAGCTCTCTAAAAGCTTCCTAGAGGCTCTGCAGGGCCATTTTGGTGAAGTGGTGAGGTTTCGGGAGGCAAAAAATGCTGTGTTCAGTGTATAAGATGCGCCCAGATTTTCAGCCTCTTTTTTGAGGGAAAAAGGTGCGTCTTATACTACGAAAAATACGGTCGTATTTTTTATCAGCGGGTATCCATTTTATTCTCTCTTGGCTGATGGGAGCCAAGCAGAGCTGTGGGCCAAGTGAATATTTAAAACGGGGGTGTCAAACTCAAGGCCCGGGGGCCGGATCCCGCCCATGAGGTGCTTAGATCTGGCCAATGGGGCTGTCCTGGAAACAGCGAAGGACCGGCCCGCAGTGCCTCTCCCAGTGAAAATGAAGCTTGGGAGGGCTGAGTCCTCTTGAGCTCCGCTTTTGCTGGCAGAGGATTGCAGGAGGCCATCACAGCCGAAAACGGAGCTTGCAAGAGCCAAAGGCAGCACTCCCGAGCTCCGTTTTCACTGGCAGAGAGTTGCAGGAGGTCATTGCAGCCAAAAACGGAGCTTGCAAGGGCCAAAGGCAGCACTCCCGAGCTCCGCTTTCGCTGGCAGACGGTTGCAGGAGGTCATTGCAGCCAAAAACGGAGCTTGCTAGGCCAAAGGCAGCACTCCCGAGCTCCGTTTTCGCTGGCAGACGGTTGCAGGAGGTCATTGCAGCCAAAAACGGAGCTTGCTAGGCCAAAGGCAGCACTCCCGAGCTCCGGTTTTCACTGGCAGACGGTTGCAGGAGGTCATTGCAGCCAAAAACGGAGCTTGCAAGAGCCAAAGGCAGCACTCCCGTGCTCCGTTTTCACTGGCAGACGGTTGCAGGAGGTCATTGCAGCCAAAAACGGAGCTTGCAAGGACTAAAGGCAGCACTCCCGTGCTCCGTTTTCACTGGGCAGACGGTTGCAGGAGGTCATTGCAGCCAAAAACGGAGCTTGCAAGGACTAAAGGCAGCACTCCCGTGCTCCGTTTTCACTGGCAGACGGTAGCAGGAGGTCATTGCAGCCAAAAACGGAGCTTGCAAGGGCCAAAGGCAGCACTCCTGAGCACCGTTTTCACTGGCAGACGGTTGCAGGAGGTCATTGCAGCCAGAAACGGAGCTTGCAAGGACCAAAGGCAGCATTCCCGAGCACCGTTTTCACTGGCAGACGGTTGCAGGAGGCTGTCGCAGCTGAAAATGGAGCTCGGGAGCCTGTTTTCGCTGGCAGAGCACTTGAGCCACCACTGGCACCCCCGACACGTCGAGCTGGCTACGCCCACCCTGGCCCTCCAAGGTCAAACACAACCCTGATGCGGCCCTCAATGAAATGAGTTTGATGCCCCTGGTTTAAAAGAATCAGCCGGCCAAATGCTTTGAGGCCAGGGTATCAGGAAAAAAAAAAACCTCCAACCTCTGATAATTTCACCTTGCCATTTCAAATGGAGCCAGTGCAGACATGTCTCTGCACTGGCCCTATGTTGCCTGATTAATTTAGGAAATTGTAGAGTTTTCCAAACTTTTCAAACATTTCTCCCATGATGAAACTCGCTTTCGATAAATCCATCTCATCATAATTGTTGTTCCGAAGAGTTCATTATTCAGGTTTTTTTGTCTTTTAAATTACTGCTCTCCTTTAAAGGATTTTCCCGACGTCATAATGGCTTCAGCGAAATCCATTTACCATACTCTGGCTTGTAATTACTTTAGATGTGCAGGCTAGAACAAATGGCTTTATTATTAATCGGCAGCAAAATTTCGTCTCCCTGTTTTTAACCTCGAAATATCTTTCACTTGTAAAAACCATGTTTGTGATTCCCATGGCAGATTACTTTGTCTCCACTGGGTAATATAATGTCACTTTATAATCTACCAGATCCTTCATGGATTGTCCCGGTCACTATGTAGGATATACGGGGGGTGGGGAGGACGAGCTAACCACTAGATTGCAAGCATGCAAGCGAGTGCTCAGACATTGGGACCTGAACTCATTGGTAGCCTCACGTTGCAGTGAACAAGGACATACATTCAGTTTCACAGTTATTGAGATTGTTGGCCGAGCAAGTACAAAAACAGCCAGGGAAATGATGGGAGCCTGGGAAACGGGCCCTTAACAGGAGTGCTGATTTACCACCAGCTTATCAGGTACTTATAATAACAGACAGAGGCCAAAGGCAACTCACAGGCAAGAGCCCGAGTCAGTGCCCCCCTGGCATCTCCTGGTGTCCCTTGTGAGGAAGGAGAGGCGGCCTCCTCGCCAGCAGCCTTGCAGACCTCCTTGGAGCTTGCCTCCGCTCTGCTCTCGGTGTCCTCGGATCCTCATTGGAGGGGACCGTGGCCTCTCTGCAGGCCGATCCTTCCCCTGGTTCTGGGCAGGCAGGCAGCTCTCCATCCGGTCAACCACCTCCGCCAATGCCTGAGGGGCCTGGGAGAACATAATCCTCAGCCCCTGGCCTCTCCAAACACACCAAGGGAGATGTGACATCCCCATCACACGGTCCCAGTTATAGCAATAGCAGTTAGACTTATATACCGCTTCATGGGGCTTTCAGCCCTCTCTAAGCGGTTTACAGAGTCAGCATGTCGCCCCCACAGTCCGGGTCCTCATTTCACCCACCTCGGAAGGATGGAAGGCTGAGTCAACCTTGAGCTGGTGAGATTTGAACCGCTGAACTGCAGATAACAGTGAGCTGAAGTGGCCTGCAGTACTGCACCCTAACCACTGCGCCACCTCGGCTCTCCTCCTCCCTCCCTCCCTCCCTCCTCCTCCCTCCCTCCCTCCCTCCCTCCCTCCCTCCTCCCTCCTCCTCCTCCCTCCTCCTCCTCCTCCTCCATTCTGACCTAGGCTTCCTGGGAAAGCATAAATCACAATCGTAGTCCCCCAAATCATCTTTTATTTAGAAGGATGTGAATTATGGTCATTCTCAACCCGTAATGATTCACAAACAGTCTGTGAAGAGTCCAACAGATGTCTGCTCGAGTTGCCACAGTCTTTCAGGGGAATGTGGATAAACACCCACCTTATCTCCATGGGAATCCTGCCAGAGGCCTAATTGCCAAATGCAGAGCAAGGCCAAACTTAGCACAGAGTCAAACAGAACTTTTCAAAGCTTGAACGGACCAGATGAACTAAATGCTTCCTGCAAAAGCTCATGTCCCATTCACTCCTCTCTTATGTCTTATGGGAGGGGCCAATCATCTCCAAGCCTTATTCCCGAGCTGACCTTGTTTTCTTAATTGTTCTTGCCTTCCGGCTGTTATCCGCATGCACACACTGGGAACAGGCTCCCACTGTTCTTCTGCCTCGTTGATGTCCGAATCTGGAGGCTTCGGAGGCAGCAAATAACTCCAGATGGCCTTGGCCCCCTCTCTGCCTCCAACGTAGAGCCCTCATCAGAGCCTTCCCCAGACTCCAGGACTGGCCCAGGTTCCTCCCCAACCTCCTCATTGTCCGAATCTGCTGCAAGTTCTGCTGGCTACTGGTGGGCCACAACAACCACCACCACCACCACCACCACCTCCTCCTCCTCCTCCTCCTCCTCCTCCTCCTCCTCCTCCTCCTCCTCCTCCTCCCTCCTCCTCCTCCTCCTCCTCCTCCCTGCAAACCCCCACTCACTTGCAGCACTGAAGATGTTACCAAGTTGGGTCATGAAACGTCTGCAAGAAAACAAGGAGGGAATACCAAGGAACCCACAGTTGCCCTCCTCCTCCTCCTCCTCCTCCTCCTCCTCCTCCTCCTCCTCCTCCTCCTCCTCCTCCTCCTCCTCCTCCTCCTCCTCAGAACCAGTCTCTGATGGGCCCATGACAGATTAAGAGAGAGACATTTTTTTCGCGGGGTGGGGGAGGCATGAGAAATACCTCTGGGTCTCCAGATAGGAAAGGCGGGCGGTAGTAGGGGTGAAACTGGTCGTAAAAAATACTTTAAAAAGTTTTTTAAAAACCGTTCCGACGATCACACATCGCACAGCTGATCTTCAGAACTTTTTCTTTTTTTACTTTTTAAGCATTTGTTTTATTACGGGTTCTCTGGAAATGCGGGGAGTGGTGGAGGTCCGTTTTTGCTCCCAGCAGCCTGCTAGGCCAAAAATGGGGGGGGGGGTTTGGGGGTGCTGAGAAAGACAGAGAGAGAGAAAGAAAGAGAAAGAAAGAAAGAAAGAAAGGGAGGGAGGGAGGGAGAGAAAAAGGAGAGGAAGGAAGGACTACAAACCTGGCACTAGACGCAGCTTCAGAGGACAATCCAGGGCTGGAAGGGACCCGGAGGTCATCTAGTCCAACCCTGCTCCAGCAAGACATTGTGGAGTTTCTGTCATTTGATCCCCGTTACATGGCTGCATAGCCACGCCCACCCAGTCACATGACCCCCACCACCACCAAGCCACGCCCACCAAGCTACACCCACAGAACCGGTAGTAAAAAAAAAGATTTCACCACTGGGCAGTAGCCATAAAAACAGAGAGATTCTCCTTCAAGCCCCCATGCCAGTTATCCCTCTATGTTTTGTCTTCAAGGAAAACTGCTGAGATGCGACACAAACACACACACACACACACACAATTTGTCTAGGTGTCCCGTTTTCATTAATGCTGGTTAATGGATAGAGTTGCAGTGACTTTGTAAGAGCGAGGAGTGGTAAACATAAGAACGGGCTCTTTCCTAATAGCCGGTGCTGCTGCCGGCCTTTTTAAAAGCATACTAAATCAGTTGCTTTAGTGTGAATTTATTAGGTGTTTTTTCTCTCTCTCCCCCCCCCCCCGCGCCCCCCCCTTTCTCCCAGCATTAGCTTTAATAGCAGTTATTTACATAAGCGTACATCCATTAGCCGCCATCAGGGCTGGGGAAAAAAAAAACATGCTGAACTGTTCATATTTTTCCTATAATTATTGAGCATAATGATTTTCATTTGCATTTCTGAACAGCGACGTTTCCGTCAGCGGCTTGGGGGAAGAGGGCCTTCGCGCAGTTCCTATTTCACATCCACTTATTTGACATCGTTAAATTTTATGCTAATGGGCTTCCCTCCGACGGCAGCGCCGGGACAGATGTTGGCGCTTGAATGTACAAAAATCAGAACGCCTCCCCCCCGAAATGCAAAAAGGATTTTTTTAAAAAAAAGAAGAAGAAGAAGAAGTTGTGTGTGTTGGGTTTTCGATACGTTCCTTCTCGCTCCGCATTGTGGGGGTTCAGTGAAAATGTCCAAATTTCAATCCTTGGTCTGAAATGTCCCAATATTTCCATTCCTAGAAACTGTTCTAACCGAGGCTTCCCGAGAGCCTGAAGCAAACTCCTGGTCCCCACAAAAACCCCTTTTATAATTTGCTGTGAATTCTTCTCATTCACATCCAGCAAAGTCTTTCGAGGGAGGATTTACAGTCACAGACCTTATCTGGCTTGGAGAGCTGCCAGGTTAATATCTGCAGAACTTGGCAAGGAGTTTCGGAGAGTCACGAACCAATTAAGTGAACTAATTGTCTCCTGCAAACTCCACTCCCCTTTCGCTCCTCTTTTATTCCCTATGGGAGGGTCCATTCATTGTCCACCTGTGGCTTTACTCCCAAGTCGACCCCTGTTTTTAATTTTTTTAAAAAATATACTTTTTTAATTTTCCACTTTCATAACATAATCACATGTATACTATTACATAGCCAATATCCTATTGTATTAAGTAGTAATTACATCAGTTCCTCTTGCCATCAACGCCCAAAAAGATAACAACCCATTATTAGCTCTTCTGCTCTCCATACACCTCTTTCTTCTGCCTCTCTCCTACCTCCTTTCTTCCCTCCATCATCCTTTCCTGCTCTACTCCCCCTTCCTTTCTCCTTCTCCTCTCTCTTCATTCCACTCCTCCTTATCCTCCTCATCTTCCCCCCTTACCTTCTCTCCTATTCCTCTCTTCCTATCTTTCTTCTCTGTTTCCCACTCTTCCTCCCATTGGTGTATTTCAGCTTCTGAGCAAACTCCATTCTATGTTGATGGTATTTATGCTTCCATATCAATATACTTAACATATCCTAGTTTTAAAGAAAAATAATCCAAAAAGATAAAAACCCAATATTAGCTCTTCTGCTCTCCATACACCTCTTTCTTCTGCCTCTCTCCTTCCTCCTTTCTTCCCTCCATCATCCTTTCCTACTCTACTTCCTCTTCCTTCTCCTTCTCCTCTCTCTTCATTCCACTCCTCCTTATCCTCCTCATCTTCCCCCCTTACTTTCTCTCCTATCCCTCTCTTCCTATCTTCTCTCCTCACAGTGTTCTTTAGCTGTTCCCTTCGTCTAGCAACTCTGTGCATGCGCACGCTGGGAACAGGCTCCAGCTGTTCTTCTGCCTCACTGATGTCTGACTCCGAAGGCAGCTGATAACTGTCAGACAGTCCTGTCCCCCTCTCTGCCTCCGACACAGAGCCCTCATCCGAGCCTTCCCCAGACTCCAGGACTGGCCCATCTTCCTCCCCAACCTCCTCGCTCTCCGAGTCGGCCCCCAGTTCCGCTGGTGGGCCTGACGGTTCCCCCTCAGGAAACTGCTTGGTTTGTCAAATGATTCACTTAACAACCATGACAAGAAAGGTCATAAAATGGGGGGGGGGCAAAACTCACTTAACAGCTCTCCTGTTTAGGAATAAGCTGAAGGCCAAGGGTGCTTCCTTTCTTTATCCCCCCCTCTCCAAATTCATGCTTTCATAGTCTGGTTTCGGTGAGTCAATCAATATTTTAGGTCCCGTTCACGTCATCTGCAAATTGCTAAGATTTCTGCAGTGCTGGGAGATTATTTTCCACTTATGATGCCTCAATAATTTTCCATATGCTAAATGGTTTTATTTCATAGCAGTTTCTCACCTCTTTTCTAAGGTTGGATGCCGTTTTGCCGAGTACTTCAATACATTTTAAGCTGGTTTTTCATATTGGCTTGGTTTTTCTTTTAACTGTCATCTTTTCCACGATCACACTAGAGCAAATTGTAATAAGCTGAATATTGTTTTTTTTAGCTTGTAAAATCTTGTAAAATCTCTAAGCCAGTGTTTCTCAACCTTGGCTACTTGAAGATGTCTGGACTTCAACTCCCAGAATTCCCCAGCCAGTGTTTCTCAACCTTGGCTACTTGAAGATGTCTGGACTTCAACTCCCAGAATTCCCCAGCCAGTGTTTCTCAACCTTGGCTACTTGAAGATGTCCGGACTTCAACTCCCAGAATTCCCCAGCCAGTGTTTCTCAACCTTGGCTACTTGAAGATGTCTGGACTTCAACTCCCAGAATTCCCCAGCCAGTGTTTCTCAACCTTGGCTACTTGAAGATGTCCGGACTTCAACTCCCAGAATCCCCCAGCCAGTGTTTCTCAACCTTGGCTACTTGAAGATGTCCGGACTTCAACTCCCAGAATTCCCCAGCCAGTGTTTCTCAACCTTGGCTACTTGAAGATGTCTGGACTTCAACTCCCAGAATTCCCCAGCCAGTGTTTCTCAACCTTGGCTACTTGAAGATGTCCGGACTTCAACTCCCAGAATTCCCCAGCCAGTGTTTCTCAACCTTGGCTACTTGAAGATGTCTGGACTTCAACTCCCAGAATCCCCCAGCCAGTGTTTCTCAACCTTGGCTACTTGAAGATGTCTGGACTTCAACTCCCAGAATCCCCCAGCCAGCGAATGCTGGCTGGGGAATTCTGGAAGTTGAAGTCCAGACATCTTCAAGTAGCCAAGGTTGAGAAACACTGCTCTAAGCAATTGGGTGGATTAAAAATACAATACATCTTAACACCGGTTGTTAGACTTAACGATTGGGTGACAGGTCATTGGCAACTCCGATTTCACTTAATCGTTTATTTTCATTTAAATTTTAGGCAGCCTTTTTGTTGTTGATTTTTTAAGGCCCTTTTGGAATCTTGCCATGTGCTAGTCAGACAGGAATATCGCTTAAACTAAACACCCTTCAAGCCTGTGTCTCCATAATGTAACATAAATTCCTTTATAAAAAAGCAAATTTTGATAAGCGTCGTTGATGAACTGTAAGGTTGGTAATTCCAACTTTTCTCTAAGAAGCCCTGGGTCAAAACCTGATTTTATATATATGCTTTGCTGTAACTTGGAAAAAAAATACAGAATAACAGAGTCGGAAGGGACCTAGGAGGTCTTCTAGTCCAACCCCTTGCTCAGACAGGAACCTGTATATCATTCCAGAAAAATGGTTGTCCGGTCACTTTTTTTTTTAAATAAAAAGTTTTTATTTTTAGACAAACACAAATGAAATAAAAAAAAAACATAAAGCCATCTTCCATTACAAACATTGTGTCAGTTGGTTACAAGGTTTCTGTGCTTCCCTTCCATAGTCATCACTATCACATTCATATAAAATCACATATTATCCAATCAAATATATTTATATACATTACTATTATTCACTTCTTAAAAGCCTCCAGTGATGCAGCACCCACAATTTCTAGTGGCAAGCTGTTCCACTGGTTAATTGTTGTAATTATCAGGAAATTTCTCCTTGGTTCTAAGTTGCTTCTCTCCTTGATTAGTTTCCACCCATTGCTTCTTGTCCTGCCCTCAGGTGCCTTGGAGAATAGTTTGACTCCCTCTTCTTTGTGGCATCCCCTGAGATATTAGAAGACTGCCATCCTGTCTCCCCTGGTCCTTCTTGTCATTAAACGAGACATACCCAGTTCCTGCAACCGTTCTTCAGATGTTTCAGCCTCCAGTCCCCTAATCCTCTTTCCTGCTCTTCTCTGCACTCTTTCTGGAGTCTCCACATCTTTTCTACATCGTGGCGACCAAAACTGGATCCAATATTCCAAGTGTGGCCTTACCGAGGCTTTACAAAGTGGTTTTAACACTTGATGTGATCTTGATTCCGTCCCTCTGTTAATGCACTCTCCAACCAATGCTCAAATGTAATCTCTGGTTTACAGAAGAGGAACCCCCCCCCACCCCTTATTAAATTCTTTAGAAGCCAGAATTCAATATTGGCTCTCTAAACTGGCAGAATCGTTGCGGCTCTCCGAACCTCAGAGGTTGAATATGCGAGCTGCCAATCGATGGCTTAATTGATCCATTATTTCTGTTCACAAGATCTATTTAATACGGCAGCAGAACTCGCTTGTCAATCCATTATGGATGGCAAATGATCTGCAGGAGGGCTGAATGCAAAACGCCGATGTGAAAGCTTATTTGATGTACGTTTACGAAATCTTTAGCCGTGGTGTGTTTTATGTATTCTCCGATGTCCGGGCTCTCCACGGTGTTTCTTTGAAGGTAAAGACTTCCCCAGACTTCATTCCTGATGGATACGGGGACACATCGCTTTATCCTTCGCTGGCGGTTTTTTTTTTTTCAAAACCCACAAAACGGAACTTCTCGATCTGGTTGAAAAATTTTCCGGTGTCCTCCCTGAGGTTACAGGTATCCCTCAACAACCACAGTCGAGGGTCAGATTTCCATTGCCAAGCAAGGCAGTGGTTAAGGGAGTTTGGTCCCGTTTTATGGCACAACTTTTTTTGCTACTGTGTATCGCTGCCGTTGTTAAGTGAATCGATTGTAAGCCGTGATAAGTTCCCTTGAGGTCAGATAGGCAGCCAATAAATTTTACAAGTAAATAAATAAGTGAACTACAGATTTATATCTGCTTATATAAGCTGAGATGCTTATATAAAAGGGGGAAGAGGAGATGGAGGAGGAGGAGGACTGTGGGGTCCTTGGTGCTCTCTGAGCTTGGTGGTTTTCTTGCAGACATTTCATGACCCAACTAGGTAACATAATCACTGCTAGAAGGGAGTGGGCTTTGTGGACAGGAGGAGGAGGAGGACGAGGAAGAGGAGGACGAGGACGAGACGAGGAGGAGGAGGAGAAGGAGGAGAATGACTGTGGGGTCCTTGGTGCTCTCTGAGTTTGGTGGTTTTCTTGCAGACGTTTCATGGCCCAACTAGTTAACATCATCAGTGCTAGAAGGGAGTGGGGTTTGTGGACAGGAGGAGGAGGAAGAGGAGGAGGAGGAGGAGGAGGAGGAGGAGGAGGAGGAGGAGAATGACTGTGGGGTCCTTGGTGCTCTCTGAGCTTGGTGGTTTTCTTGCAGACGTTTCATGACCCAACTAGATAACATCATCAGTACTAGAAAGGAATGGGATTTGTGAAGAGGAGGAGGAAGAAGAAGAGGACGAAGACTGTGGGGTCTTTGGTGTTCTCTTGAGCTTGGTGGTTTTTCTGTAGACATTTCATTACCCAACTAGATAGTGATATGATCATCATCTGATGCTGATGTTAGCTAGTTGGGTAAAGAAACATCTGCAAGAAATCAGCCAAGTTCAGAGAACACCAAGCTGCACTCAGCTGTTGACGCCGTCCTCCTCCTCCTCCTCCTCCAAATCCCCACTCCCTTGTAGCAGTGATGATGTTACCTAGTAGGGTCATGAAATGCCTGCAAGAAAACAACCAAGGTCTCAGCACCAAGGTCTCAACCGGTCAACCCTGAGCTACTAACATTCTCTTGGATCGATATCTGCTTATCTTTTTAGAGGATATAACACGGTTTTCAGGAGTTTGTCTGTCAACGTTGGCACTCAAGGACTTGGCGTGGGCAGATCTGTTATTCTGGGCCTGTCTGGATGTTGGGCCTGTCTGGGAAATCAGACCGGGGGGAAAAGCTGGTTTGCCCAAAATCTGGATGTTGGGCCTGTCTGGGAAATCAGACCGGGGGGATTCCCAAAATCCCTAATGAAACCGGATCTCCCCTCGAAAGCGTCCATTGCCGTGTTGGCCATCTCTGGAACGAGCTCCCCGTGGAGATTCGAACCCTCACCACCCTCCAGGCCTTCCGCAAAGCCCTTAAAACCTGGCTGTTCCGACAGGCCTGGGGCTAAAGAACCGTTGCCCCCGTCTCGAATGGTATGACTGTTGTGTATTTTAAATTATGTATTGTTTTTGTGTCGTTTTAATTTTCTGTTTGTATCCCCCTTCCCTGGTTGAGTTGTGAGCTGCCCTGAGTCCCCTTCGGGGGAAAAGGGCAGCATATAAATAAAATCAACAACAACAACATTCAACATCTCGCTTGGGCGCACATCAACACGCCCGGTCCTTTCCTGAGGAACTGGAGCTGAGGTCGTGGTGGTGTCCGTGGTCTCTGCGTAATGCCAACGTGAGCCGGGAGTCGATGTGACCGAATCCTAGTTTGGCCAACCTGACAGCCAAACATCCTTGTCTTTCCCCGGATTTTAGAGCACTTGTCGTTGTGGGTGAATGGCTTCATTTCTTTGGCGTCTTCCCAACTGATGCTCCAAACGTGGTTAATTTTCCAATCTAATAGACTTGGTTTGCCACTGCAATTGTTTTGAGTGTGCATGCGTGTGCCAGCCACCTGGTCTTTGGTTCTGGCACTCTGGCACGCGCAAAGATCAGTTGGCCGGCAGGCATGCGCACGCCAAAAACCTGAAGACAAGGTGCTGGTGCGTGCATGCCCACCAGCCATCTGGTCTTTGGGTTTATGGTGCGCGTGTACATGAGCACATGTTCCAGTTTTGGCGTGGCACGACAAAACCGCGCTCGACTAAGCCGCGCCCGATTAAACAGCATCGCTGACGTCATCAACAGGGTGACAACAGCGAGCGCGGAGAAAGAAGGGCGCTTTAAATAGCGCTTTGAAAGCAAGCCGATCCAACTTAAGGTAAGGATTAGGTTTAGGGTTAGGTTTAGGGTTAGGGTTAGGTTTAGGGTTAGGTTAAGGGTTAGGGTTAGGTTTAGGGTTAGGTTAAGGGTTAGGTTTAGGGTTAGGTTAAGAGTTAGGTTTGGGGTTAGGTTTAGGATTAGGTTTAGTGGGGTTAGGTTTAGGGTTAGGGGTTAATTTTAGGTTTAGCGTTTACAGCGTGCTTCTGTCTCCGTGCTGTTGTCGCGCTGTTGATGACGTCAGCTACGCGGTTTCGTCGAGCACGGTTTAGTCGAACGCGGTTTTGTGGTGGAACCCCAGTTTTGGCACAGTGCTGAAAAGGTTTGCCACCGCTGCCTTATACCTTCAGACCAATGGCTGTCCAGTCTCTTCTTGAAAACCTCCAGTGATGGAGAATTCACAACCTCTGGAGGCGAGTTGTTCCATCATTTCATTGTTCTCACTGTGAGATTTTGAAATCTTGGCAGGTTAGTTTCGGGTGAACCCAGGGACAAAATTAAAGCTTCGGTGCTTTTCCTTGGTAGAAAATGAAATTAAGGACAATTAAAGCATTGGCTGGCTGTTTCCCATTGCTTTGGCTAGCTTAAGTAAGTGGCATGGATTGGGGGGTTGTGCTTTTAAGTAAATACTCCGTCACAGCAACCAAGATGATTAGGAAACTGGAGGCTAAAACATATTTAAAAAATAGTTGCCGGAATTGGGTATGTCTAGTTTAAGGAAAAGAAGGACTGGGGTGACATGAATAGAATAGAATTCTTTATTGCCCAAGTGTGATTGGACACACAAGGAATTTGTCCTTGGTGCAGATGCTCTCAGCGTACATAAAAAAAGACAAGATACATTCTATAAAATAGAATAGAATAGAATAGGAGAAGGGAATAGAATAGAATAGAATAGGGAAGAGAAAATAGAATGGAATGGAATAGAATAGAACAGAACAGAACAGAACAGAATAGAATAGAAAATAGAAAGAATAGAATACAAAATAGAAGAGAATAGAAGAGAAATGAAGGAAAAGAAATAGAATACAAAATGGAAAATAGAATACAAAATAGAATAGAACAGAACAGAATAGAATAGGGAAGAGAAGAGAAGATAGAATGGAATGGAATGGAATAGAATAGAATAGAATAGAATAGAATAGAATATTTTATTGGCCAAGTGTGATTGGACACACAAGGAATTTGTCTTTGGTGCAGAAGCTCTCAGCGTACATAAAGAAAAATAAAATAGAATACTTTCATCAAGAATCATGATAGCAGTGTTCCAATATCTCAGGGGCTGCCCCAAAGAAGAGGGAGTCAAGCTATTCTCCAAAGGACCTGTAGGCAGGACAAGAAGCAATGGGTGGAAACTAATCAAAGAAAGAAGCAAACTAGAACTAAGGAGAAATTTCCTGACACTTAGAACAATTAATCAGCGGAACGATTTGCCTCCAGAAGTTGTGAACGCTCCAACGCTGGAAGTTTTTAAGAAGAGATTGGACAACCATTGGTCTGAAATGGTATATAGGGTTTCGTGCCTAAGCACGGGGCTGGACTAGAAGACCTCCAAGGTCCCTTCCAATTCTGTTATTCTATTTCAGACAAACGGCTTTCCAATATCTTCTTGAAAGCCTCCAGTGTTGAAGCACCTACAGCCTCTGAGGCAAGCCGGTGCTCTTATCAATTAGCAGCATAACAGAATTGGGGAGGGACTTCGAATGGTGTTCTAGTCCAGTGTTTCTCAACCTTGGCCACTTGAAGATGTCTGGACTTCAACTCCCAGAATTCCCCAGCCAGCGAATGCTGGCTGGGGAATTCTGGGAGTTGAAGTCCAGACATCTTCAAGTGGCCAAGGTTGAGAAACACTGTATCTAGTCCAACTCCCTGCACAAGGTGGAGACCCTACCCCAGTAATGGCTAACCTTTTTGTTGTGCCAAAAGCGGGGGGCGGAGTGTGTGTGTATTTGTGTGTGTGTGTGTGTGTGTGATGCATGTGTGTGCCCATACCCATAATGCAAAGCCGTCCCACCACATATGCGCGCACAACTGCCCCCCCTGCGCATGCGTGCAGTTCTCACTAAAGCCTCCGGACTTCCGGGAGGTGCGTTGGGCCATTTTTCGCCCTACCCAGGCTTCCGGGAAGTCTTCCCTCTCCCTTTCTGGCCACGCCCACCATGGCCACGCCCACCCAACCAGTCATTAGGGCATTAGGGAACCGACGGTTAAATCATTTGAATCCCACCGCTGCGATATACGGCTATGGAAGTTGAAAGATGGGTTAATTCAACATAGCGCATTACCTTTAGAACAGGCTTCTCCAGCTGTGGCAACCTGAAGACCTCAGGTAGAACTTCGACTCCCAGAATTCTGGCTGAGGAATTCTGGGAATTGCAGTCCCCCCCCTTCTGGTTTGAGAATGCCTGTTTTGAGAACATCGGATCTTAAGAGGCGTCCCTTCAGCGCTCGGGCGACGATTGAGCCTCGTCGCGGAGCAAAGCGGTGGAATTATTATCAAGATGCATCTGGCCTGCCAAAAGAGTAGATCACGCGACAATTAGCCAAGTTTCGTTTCGTCTTGCCTAATATCCCAAAGCAAGCCATCTTTCAAGACGGAGGCGTCTGTTGTTTTGACATGACGTCTTGTTTTTTTTTCTTTCCCCGAATTTCTCGGGAAAGCAGAAAAAGGATGCTGTCGGGATTTAAGATCTATAATCTAAGATTATATCTCCTTGAAAAAAAGAGAGAGAGAGAGAGAAAATTGATTTCCCTGTAACCGCCTGGCCTAATACCGAAATTGTTCCTAACACAGCATTGGCTGCGTCTTACCTGTTTTT
Source organism: Thamnophis sirtalis (assembly GCF_051295495.1). Classification (NCBI taxonomy): domain Eukaryota; kingdom Metazoa; phylum Chordata; class Lepidosauria; order Squamata; family Natricidae; genus Thamnophis; species Thamnophis sirtalis. The sequence continues at coordinate 3,511,391 of NW_028261385.1, forward strand.
ATTGGCAAGAGCAATTATTAAAGCAGGGTTTTTCTGCTGATTTCCTCCGCAAGGCCTGTCTTCTTTTCGTGACTCTGAATATCGGTCGCTTTCGGTGAATTAAATTGGGGCTCTGATCGCAGTTAACGGTGTGTAATTGTGACTCTCCCCTTGTTAACAGTGGAGGCAAAGAATCACAGGGTGGAGATGAGCAGCGGAGAAATCTAACCAATAAATACATAAATAGGAATCAACGAAAGAAGTTCGGTATGGGATATTAGCGCTCTTTTTGCTCTGAAGCGTCCGATTCCTATTGTTGCTCAGTTTAATTGGTGTTCATCGCTGTTTATTCCTCTGGTAATTGAAGATGGGTTTGCCAAGGGAGGAAAACGAAGCTGCGAGTTACCTGTGGAGCAGATCGTCCTTAAAATCTGGCCAGAAAAACATATCTTACAGGACCCCCAAATAGTGTTGTGGCTTGCCGGCGGCCAACTGAGCTGGCAGCAGAGTCGGACAGTGAGGAGGTTGGGGAGGAACATGAGCCAGTCCTGGGGACTAAGGGAAGCTCACGGAAGCATCGGAGGCAGAGAAGGATCTAGACAGCAGTGAGGCAGAGGAACAGCTGGAGCCTGTTCCCAGTGTGTCCATGCGCAGAGATGCCGGAAGACAAGAACTACTAAGAAAGCAGGGTCGACTTGGGAGTAAAGCCACACCTTGGAGGGAATCGGCCCCTTCCAGAGGAAGCAAAAGAGGAGCGAATGGGGAGGGGGCTTTTGCAGGAAACAATTCAGCCGGTCGGCCGTTTCAAGAGTGGAAAGTCCTGTTTGTGACTATAAGAGTCTCTGTGCCAAGTGTTGCCTTGCGTTGCGTTTGGAAACCAGTTATCTGGCAGTTCTCCGAGCGAGATAAGGTTCGTGTAGATAAATATTCCTCTGAAAGTCTGTTTGCCAAGCCTGGCTGATTCTCAATGAAAGGATTTCACAGTTGTGACCAAGACTCTGCTTCTTGCTTTTCAAGGAAGCCTGGGTCCGAACATATATATATATGTAGAGGCCCCTCTCTCTTTCCCTGCCCCCCCCCTCTGTATATCTACATGTATATATAGAGAGAGACTTATGACCGTTTTCCACACTGATGACCATTGCCGCATCCCCCTGGCCACATGGTTTACGCTCAGAGGCTTGGCAACCGGTTCACATTTATGACGGTCGCAATGTCCCGGGGGTCACACGATCCCCTGTTGCGACCTTCTGACGAGCCAAGCCCACGGGGAAGCTGGATTCACTTAACAACCATCTTACTATAGTAATAGTAGGGATAAAAGAGCCAAGGTGGCGCAGTGGTTAAATGCAGCACTGCAGGCTACTGCTAAATCAGCAGGTCAGCGGTTCAAATCTCACCGGCTCAGGGTTGACTCAGCCTTCCATCCTTCCGAGGTGGGTAAAATGAGGACCCAGATTGTTGGGGGCAATATGCTGACTCTCTGTAAACCGCTTAGAGAGGCCTGAAAGGCCTATGAAGCGGTATATAAGTCTACTGCTATTGCTATATTCACTTAACAACCGTGGCAAGAAAGGTCATAAAACGGGGGCAAAACTCATTCCACAACAGTCCTGCTTAGCTACAGAAATGTTGGGTTCGGTTGCCGTCGTATGTTGAGGACTGCCGGTCATCAGTTAGCATCTGAATTTTGCACCCCACAGGGATGTGACTTTGGATGATTCCTACATGAATAGTGTTAATTCAAGGGCGTTCTCCGTGGAGTGGCAACTTCAGGGTTTTTGATTGGTTGCATAACCTGAGCAAGTAGGGAAGAGAGCGGGCAGGGACGTGGTGGCTCAGTGACTAAGATGTTGAGCTTGTCGATCAGAAAGGTCAGCAGTTCGGCGGTTCAAATCCCTAGCGCCGCGTAACGGAGGGAGCTCCCGTGACTTGTCCCAGCTTCTGCCAACCGAGCAGTTCGAAAGCAGGTAAAAAATGCAAGTATAAAAATAGGAGCCACCTTTGGTGGGAAGGGAACAGCGTTCTGTGCTCCTTCGGCGTTGAGTCATGCCGGCCACAGGACCACGGAGATGTCTTCGGACAGCGCTGGCTCTTCGGCTTTGAAACGGAGATGAGCACCGCCCCCTAGAGTCGGGAACGACTAGCACAGATGTGCGAGGGGAACCTTTATTTTTACCTATAATCCGAGCAAAAGAGAACAAACTGGGTTCCCATTTCAAGTTGGCTGCGCTGTAACTTTTCAAATCACTTTGAGTGCTTTATTTATTGAAAGAAGAAAATATGTCTGTTTTTTTATTTGGATTTTGTGCTTGCAAAAAAGACCAAAGGAAACTTTGGTTTTGATTGTGCTGATTATGGATCGATTGGTTGTTGTAGAAATGGCTAGTATATATTCATGCGTAAAAGGGAAAAAATTAAAGACTGTAATGTTCTTAGCTTCTACTTCGACCTCTAAGGTTAAAAGTCAAGCCCCTTTTTTACCCTCTTTTCCCCCTTTCCCCTCCCCTTGTTCTTTCTCCTAGTTTCCCATTAGTCTGTAGAGTTTCTCAGCCAGGTCCTGGTTGTCCCAAAGGTGTTTTTTCAGGAGGCAACTGGACTTTCTGGTTATTTCTTTTGAAGACGTTTCTCTTCTCATCCAAGAAGCTTCTTCAGTTCTGACTGGATGGTGGGGGAACTGAAGGATTTATATTCCTTGCAGACAGCTGGTCATTTGCATCCTTTTAGAGGGTCCTTGAGGCCACTTGGAGGTTTGTCTGTATCCTCAGGGTCACCTGAGTGGTGCAAATGGTTTCCGTAGTCTGCAATTTTTCCTCTGGAAATCCATTCCTTCTCCTACACCATTCCGAGGGTCTTCATCCCAAATTGCATAGTTAAAAGTCTGTAGAGATTCTCCGTCCTCCAGGTCATGGTTGTCCCAAAGGTGCTTTTTTCAGGAGGCAACTGGACTTTCTTGTTTTTTCTTTTGAAAAAGTTTCACTTCTCATCCAAGAAGCTTCTTCAGCTCTGATTGGATGCTGGGGAATGGAAGAAATATAAATCCTGCAAGGAATATAAATCCTTCCCTTCCCCACCATCCAGTCAGAACTGAAGAAGCTTCTTGGATGAGAACCGAAATGTCTTCAAAAGGGGAAAAAAACAAGAAAGTCCAGTTGCCTCTGGTAAAAAAAGCACCATTGGGATAGTTTCCCATAACTTTTCTTTTCTTTTCTACAGGTAGTCCCTGATTTACAATAGTTTGTTTAGTAACCGTTTGAGAACAGAATTCAAATAAGTGACACGACCATTTTTCACACTTATAACCATTGCAGCCTCCTCAGGGTCACGTGTTAGTGGAGAACCATTTAAACAGGAGCCAGCCGTGGGCAGCAGCTGCCAAAAAAGCCAACACAGTTCTAGGCTGCATCAACAGAGGGATAGAATCAAGATCATGTGAAGTGTTGATACCACTTTATAAGGCCTTGGTAAGGCCACACTTGGAATATGGCATCCAATTTTGGTTAACACGATGTAGAAAAGATGTGGAGACTCTAGAAAGAGTGCAGAGAAGAGCAACAAAGAGGATTAGGGGACTGGAGGCTAAAACATATGAAGAACGGTTGCAGGAACTGGGTATGTCTAGTTTAATGAAAAGGAGGACCAGGGGAGACATGATAGCAGTCTTCCAATATCTCAGGGGTTGCCCCAAAGAAGAGGGAGTCAAGCTATTCTCCAAAGCACCTGAAGGCAGAACAAGAAGCAACGGGTGGAAACTAATCAAGGAGAGAAGCAATCTAGAACTAAGGAGAAATTTCCTGATAGTTAGAACAATTAACCAGTGGAACAGAAGTTTCCTCCATAAGTTGTGAATGTCCCAACACAGGAAGTCGTTAAGAAGATGTTGGCTAGCCATTTGTCTGGAACGGTATAGGGTTTCCTGCCTAGGCAGGGGGTTGGACTAGAAGACCTCCAAGGTCCCTTCCAACTCTCTTATTCTAAATCTGTTTGAGCCTCTTCTGTTTTTCAAGAAATCTTTTGTTCCAACAAGGTTGATCATGGCTTGTAGGGGGGACCTTCCCCCCCCCTTGAATTTAGACAGATTTATTTCTAGAGGGAGGGTGAGAAGTAGGTGAGAAAACTTTTATTAACAGAACACAATGCAGGGAAGTTTTTTTTTCCTCTTGGAGTCTAAAGGAAAGGATTGTCACAGATAAATTCCTTGGAAAAACCTTTTGGTATTGACTGAAACTTGCAGGAAATAAAATTGTGTGAAAACAGATTTCAGGGAAGAAAAAGGAAAACATTCAAGGGAAAATGGTGACATTCATTAGGGATCCCCGAACGTTGCTTTGTTTAACAACCAGGCAGATCCAGGTAGTCTTCGACTTAACAACAGGTCATTGTGTGAAACGGGCGATATGTTGTTCATACGTTTGACCACCAGGTGGCAGCATTACACAGGCCAGGTTCCTTTCTCCCAGGGTGTTGCTAAGAAAATCGGGCAGAAGGAATCCAAATAATTGTGTTTGAATAATCATGACACTCACTTGATAGGGGTGTGCATTTTTTCTGCAACCTGAAACGCTGAAAGTTTAGGAGAAGGGAGGCAAGAAGAGCCGAGGTGGCGCAGTGGTTAAATGCAGCACTGCAGGCTACTGCTAGATCAGCAGTTCAGCGGTTCAAATCTCACCGGCTCAGGGTTGACTCAGCCTTCCATCCTTCCGAGGTGGGTAAAATGAGGACCCGGATTGTTGGGGGCAATATGCTGACTCTCTGTAAACTGCTTAGAGAGGGCTGAAAGGCCTATGAAGCGGTATATAAGTCTAACTGCTATTGCTATTGCTATATCATATTTTTAAGCGGGTTCTTCTTTTGGATTGTCTCGGAGGCTGCGTTCTCGTCCCTATGGCCGAATCATTCGTCTCTTTTGAACCCCAAAGTGCCAAATATAACGACAAAACCCCTTTTATTAAATGAATGTGAATTCCTCTCGTTCACATTCAGCCAAGGCCTGGCAAACAGTCTTTCAAAGGTGACGTTATGGCCACAGACCTCATCTAGCGTGGAAAGCTGCCATGTCGATATTTTCCAAAGGAGGTGAAGACTTGGCACAGAGTCCCTGAGATTCACGGACAGATCTTCACACTCCTGAAACGAATGAATGAACGAACGAATTGTTTCCCGCAAAAGCCCACTCCTCTTTTGCTCCTCTTTCCCCCCTCTTCCCCCCCCTATGTAACGGGCCATTTGCCGTCCATCTGTGGCTTTACTCTCAACCCTGATTTCTGAGCTGTTCTTTTCTTCTGGCAGCCCTGCGCATGTGCACACTGGGAACAGGCTCCAGATGTTCCTCTGGCTCACTGCTGTCTAGCTCCGAAGGCGGCTGAGAACTATCATATGGCTCTGCCCTCCCCCCTCTGCCTCCGACGCAGAGCCCTCATCCGAGCCTTTCCCAGACTCCAGGACTGGCCCATGTTCCCCCCCCAACCTCCACACTGTCCGACTCTGCTGCCAACTCTGCTGGCCTCTGACGGGCCACAACAAGTCCTCAATTTCTCTTGATACAATTCCCTTTTCCTGAGCTTTAAAGTGCGGAGTCGAGAGAGAAATTGTGGTGGAATCCGAAGATGTTGGATATTGAGAGAGAAAGAAGGGGGAAAGGGGAGGAGAAGGAGAGAGGGAGTCAGGGGGAAAGAGAGAGGGAGATAGAGACAGACAAAGAGAGGGAGGGAGGGAGAGAGAGAGAGAGAGAAAGAGAGAGAAGCCCTGTGAAGCAGTATATGTCTAAGTGCTATTGCTATTGTTTTATCTGCCTGCCTATCTATCCACCCGCCCATCCATCCATCCATCTCTCTCTCTCTCTCTCTCTCTCTCTCACACACACACACACACACACACACACACACACATCTCTCATCTGTATCTCTCTCTATCTCATCTCTCGTCTGTACCTATCTATCATCTCTCTCTCTCTCTCTCTCTCTCTCTCTCTCTCACACACACACACACACACACATCTCATCTGTATCTCTCTCTCTCTCATCTCTCATCTGTACCTATCTAGCTATCATCTCTCTCTCTCTCTCTCTCTCTCTCTCACACACACACACACATCTCATCTGTATCTCTCTCTCTCTCATCTCTCATCTGTACCTATCTAGCTATCATCTCTCTCTCTCTCTCTCTCTCACACACACACACACACATCTAATCTGTATCTCTCTCTCTCTCTCTCTCATCTCTCATCTGTATCTATCTATCTATCTATCTATCTATCTATCTATCTATCTATCTATCTATCTATCTATCTATCTATCTATCTATCATCTATCTAATCATATCTATCTATCTATCTATCTATCTATCTATCTATCTATCTATCTATCTATCTATCATCTATCTAATCATCTATCTATCTATCTATTTATCTATCTATCATCTATCTAATCATCTATCTATCTAATCATCTATCTATCTATCTATCTATCTATCAATCTATCAATCTATCAATCTATCAATCTATCATCTATCTATCTACCTCATCTTTCATCTGTATTCATCCATCCATCCATCTGCCGTGATGGTGCAGTGGTTAGATGCAGTATTGCAGGCTAATTCTGCCATCTGCCAGGGGTTCGATCGTGACCGGCTCCAGGTTGACTCAGCCTTCCGTCCTTCCGAGGTGGGTAAAACGAGGACCCAGATTGTTGGGAGGAAAGAGGCTGACTCTGTAAACGGCTTAGAGAGGGGCTGGAAAGCCCTGTGAAGCGGTATATAACACTTAAGTGCTTTTGCTAAGAACATCAGTGCTAGCAGGGAGTTTGTTCCGTTTATATACAAGTGGCTTCCCCTGTCAGTGTTGGTGAGAGTATTCTTGGTAGTTCCTTGATTAGGCTGCTGCTTGCAGTTAGATTGATTGTCTGAGTTGGTCGTTCCTAGATTGGGATATTGTTTTTTTGTTGATTATTAAGCCTTTTATAAACAGCATCTACATACCATTCAAAACACACAATCAACAGGGCAAAATGGAAACACAACGACCAAAAACACCACCACACCAGCAATCAACAGCCAGAGAAGTGGAGATTAACACCAATGTTAACACCAGACCAACAATCAGAAAGTAAACAACGCTCCAATCAAGGAACTACCAACTCTGTGTGGAGTTCACTTCCTTTTATTTCATTTTCGTCCGAGAACACATTCTCTCCGGCAGCCAACATCCAGATAGAATAGAAGGGATCTTGGAGGTCTTCTAGTCCAACCCCCTGCCTAGGCAGGAAACCCTATATCATTTCAGACAAATGGTTATCCAACATCTTCTTAAAAACCTCCAGTGTTGGAGCATTCACAACTTCGGGTGGCAGATAAGCAGGGGTTAACTCCAGACAAACAATCCAGCGGAAAAACAAATTTCTAATCGAGGAACAACCAAAGAGAAGACCATTGCAACAGCACTACAGATAGGGCAAGCTACTGTGTTTAAACAGCCAGTAAACCCCACACTTAACCCTGATGATGTTACCTAGCTGGGTAATGAAACGTCTGCAAGAAAACAAACAAGCTCAAAGATCGCCTAGGACTTCACAGTTCCACCCTGGGCTTCCAATGTTCTCTTTCCTTGGAATGTAGAAAGGTAAAGATCTCCCTCGCACATATGTGCTAGTCGTTCCTGACTCTAGGGGGCAGTGCTCATCTCAGTTTCAAAGCCGAAGAGCCAGCGCTGTCCGAAGACGTCTCTGCGGTCATGTGGCCGGCAGGACTAAACGCTGAAGGCACACAGAACACTGTTACCTTCCCACCAAAGGTGATTCCTATTTTTTCACTTGCATTTTTTACGTGCTTTCAAACTGCTAGGTTGGCAGAAGCTGGGACAAGTCACGGGAGCTCCCTCCGTTACGCGGTGCTAGGGATTCAAACCGCCGAACTGCTGATCTTTCTGATCGACAAGCTCAGCATCTTAGCCACTGAGCCACCGTGTCCCTTATGGGAATGTATCAGAAGAAAATAACATTTGTAAGTAAGAAATTGCTGAAACAGATGAAAACAGGCCCTGAAAATCAGCGTGCGTTCTGCAAACATTTGCCAAGATACATTTTTAAACATGTAAATAAGATGATTTGATAGAGCCGGATTTCCAAGAAGGTCCTGAGCCCCTCCTTAATCAAAGGTTCCTCAATACATTTTACAATGTGTGGACTATACATTAAAATCGGAAGGCAGGTTATTGTATGTCTTGTTGTGGCCTCCTGGTGGCTAGCGGAGCTGGCAGCAGAGTCGGATAGCAAGGAGGTTGGGGAGGAACATGGGCCAGTCCTGGGGACTGAGGGAAGCTCACGGAAGCATCGGAGGTAAAGAAGGAAGAGCCGAGGTGGTGCAGTGGTTAAATGCAGCATTGCAGGCTACTTCAGCTGACTGCAGTTCTGCAGTTCGGCTGTTCAAATCTCACCTGCTCAAAGGTTGACTCAGCCTTCCATCCTTCCGAGGTGGGTAAAATGAGGACCCGGATTGTTGGGGGCAATATGCTGACTCTGTAAACCTCTTAGAGAGGGCTGAAAGCCCTATGAAGCGGTATATAAGTCTAACTGCTATTGCTATAAGGAGCTAGACAGCAGTGAGGCAGAGGAACAGCTGGAGCCTGTTCCCAGTGTGTCCATGTGCAGAGATGCCGAAAGACAAGAACTACTAAGAAAGCACTACTAAGAAAGAACTACTAAGACTTGCGAGTAAAGCCACACCTTGGAGGTGATTGGCCTCTCCCAGAGGAAACAAAAGAGGAGCGAATGGGGAGGGGGCTTTTGCAGGAAACAATTTATTCATTCAGTCGTTTCAAGAGTGGAAAGTCCTGTTTGTGACTATAAGAGACTCTGTGCCAAGTGTTGCCTTGCCCTCTGTTTGGAAACTGATTATCTGGCAGCTCTCCGAGTGAGATAAGGTTCGTGTAGATAAATATTCCTCTAAAAGACTGTTTGCCAAGCCTGGCTGACTCTGAATGAAAGGAATTCACAGTCGTGTCAGTAAAAGAGGTTTTGCTGGGACCCAGACTCTGCTTCATGCTTTTTAAGGAAGCCTGGGTCAGAATATGTCTGAATAACAGGAAACGAAAAGACAGAAGGAGATTTCCCCCAGATTTAATGGTTCCTCCGTGCTCGAGTCAGAAAGGAGCGCCACATTATCCAAGAGACGTTGGATATCCCTAAATTATTCAGGATTTTAAAAATCTTCATTCTGTGCAATTGGCTAACCAAACGATAAAACGCCGTGCAAATAATTCACATCTGTGAATAACCAGAAATGATCTTGAGGTTACGATGGCCAATGAAATTCAGAGATCAGCTGGCTTTGTGTTGGCACTCGGGGCGGAGGGGGGGGGCGAAATAAAAGAAAATACCACATTTATGGGGTAAAGACCTCGCCTGATCTGGCAGATTTGGTGACGTTATGGGCCTATTGGTGACACAAGAAGTTTCAAATACCGTTCAGCATGAATGATCTCCGTCCGGAGCTAAAAGCAAGTTGGGAGACGAGAACCGTGAAGCGGGAAGAATCTCTATGGAAAAAAAAGCAAAAAGTAAATAAATAAATGGAGAGAGAAAATACAGAATTTAGGAATGGAGGAATCCAATTTTGAACGGCTTCTGAAGTTTTTGGTTACATGCCAGCTGCTTCATCACTAGAGGTTTTTTTTTTTAAGAGGAGACTGGAGAGTCACTTGTCTGAAATGGTACTGGTCTCTACACCAGGGCTGGACTAGAAGACCTCCAAGGTCCCTTCCAGATGTATTCTGATCTAGCATTAAGGATTACTTAAAAAAAGGACCACTACGAACTGTCCCATACTTTGAAAACTATCATGCGTGAAAGACGGTTGCACTTCATGGTGTCCAAAGCGCCAGAGGGCAGGACAAGAAACAATGGATGGAAACTAACCAAAGAGAGAAGCAACCTGGAATTAAGGACAAACTTCCTAACACTGAGGACAATTAACCAGTGGAACAGCTTGCCACCAGAAATTGTGGACGCTCCATCACTGGAGGTTTTTAAGAAGAGACTGGACAGTCACTTATCTGATATGGTATGTGGGCTCTCCTGCTTGAGCAGGGGGTTAGACTAGAAGACCTCCATGGTCCTTTCCAGTTCTATTCTGATTCTGGTACCATCATGAGTTCCCACCAACACAGGAGTTTGAACTTAGTGTCGCAGAACAGGAAAAGAAATTACAGGTAGGCCTCGAGTTACGGACCAGAATGGTGCTGCAAATTTATGTTTGCTAAGCGAGACAGTTGTTAAGTGAGTTTTATGACCTTTCTTGCCACCATTGTTAAGCGAATCTCTGATAAGTTGGTAACCCGATCGTTAATTCGATTTCTCTGGAGTTTGCTTGTCATAAGGTCGCAAAAGGGGATCCTGTAGATAGGCAGGTAGATAGACAGGTGGATGAGAGAAAGAGAGAGAGAGAGATGAGAGACAGATGAAAGAGAGATGGTAAATAGGTAGGTAGGTAGGTAGGTAGGTAGGTAGGTAGGTAGGTAGATAGATAGATAGATAGATAGATAGATAGATAGATAGATAGATAGATAGATAGATAGATAGATAGATAGATAGATACAGATGAGAGATAGAGGTCTTATTTTCTTTTGACCCCCAAAACAAGCACTTTGCCTTATTTTTGGGGAGGTCTTATTATTGTTGAGGTGCAGGAGTTGGCGAGTGTGGTTACTTTGTGGCTGCTGCTGTGTTACAATATTTATGGGGAGGGCTTATTTTCAAGGGAGGGCTTATTTCAGTGCATGAGCTCAATAATAAATCCGATTGGTCTTATTATCGGGGAGGTCTTATTCCAGGGAAACAGGATAGATGGATGGATGGATGGATGGATGGATGGATGGATGGATAGATAGAGATAATGATAAATAGATATAATGATAGATAGATATAGATACTGATAGATATAGATAATAGATAGATAGATAGATGATAGATAGATAGATAGATAGATAGATAGAGATAATGATGATAGATATAGATATAATGTAGGTATAATAAATATAATAAATATATAGATATAGAAATGGAGATAAGATATATATAAATGTACTACAAATAGAGATAGAGATATAATACATATAGATATAGAGATGATGAAAGAGATTATAGATATATAGCTATATAAAGATGGAGATATATCAATATACTGCAGATATAAACAGATATAATAGACACACACACACACACATACACAAACATAGATAGATAGATAGATAGATAGATAGATAGATAGATAGATAGATAGATAGATAGATAGATAGATAGATACCGGTAGATAGATAGATAGATAGATACCGGTAGATAGATAGATAGATAGATAGATAGATAGATAGATAGATAGATAGATAGATAGATAGATAGATAGATAGATAGATAGATAGATAGATAGATAGATATAGATATAGATATAGATATAGAAGTAGATACAAACACAGGATTGAGTTAGCATGGCAAATTTCACTCCCCTCGGGTTTAAAAGTAGGAATTGACGTCCTTCCCAAGAAGCAGAACTGCCTTCCGGACTAAAACTGAATCGGGGTTAAAGGAAACGCAAGGGCTGGATAGAAGCAGTCCCACTCGCTCGGAAAATAACAATAATTTGAGATAAACTCGGCAATTTTGAGGCATTTCCTTGTTTGTCCTGCCTAGCGCCAACGCTTCAGCCCCACTGCTGTTAGAGAGATGCTATAACAGCGGGTGATAACTGTCCTGAAATTACTAAAATAATCTCTGGGCTCCTTTTATAACTTCTCTTTTTTATCCACACGTGGGTATTTTGTGCGAGGCCACTCCTGACGAGCGAGTCCCCAGCTTTCTCGCCTAGCCGATCGCTTTGGAAGAGGCCTGTAGTGTTCTTCAAGCAAATCACGAATAAAAGATTTAAACTTTTCTCTATTTTTTGTTAAAAGCACCGAAACCTCTTCCTTTTGATTGCTCACTCGCTCAAGTGCAAATCCTACAGGACCGTCAGAGTTGGTTGCAGAAAAATCAAATAGCAATAGCAATAGCAGTTAGACTTATATACCGCTTCATAGGGCTTTCAGCCCTCTCTAAGCGGTTTACAGAGTCAGCCTATCTCCCCCACAGTCCGGGTCCTCATTTCACCCACCTCGGAAGGATGGAAGGCTGAGTCAACCTTGAGCTGGTGAGATTAGAACTGCTGAATTGCAGATAACAGTCAGCTGAAGTAGCAATAGCAGTTAGACTTATATACCGCTTCATAGGGCTTTCAGCCCTCTCTAAGCGGTTTACAGAGTCAGCACATTGCCCCCACAGCCCGGGTCCTCATTTCACCCACCTCGGAAGGATGGAAGGCTGAGTTAACCTTGAGCCGGTGAGATTAGAACCGCTGAACTACAGATAACAGTCAGCTGAAGTGGCCTGCAGTACTGCACCCTAACCACTGCGCCACCTCGGCTCTTATCTAAGATAGATAGATAGATGATAGATGATAGATAGATAGATAGATAGATAGATAGATAGATAGATAGATAGATAGATAGATAGATAGATAGATGATATGATTAGATAGATAGATGATAGATAGATAGATAGCAATAGCAATAGCAGTTAGACTTATATATTGCTTCATAGGGCTTTCAGCCCTCCCTAAGCGGTTTACAGAGTCAGCATATCGCCCCCACAGTCCGGGTCCTCATTTCACCTACCTCGGAAGGATGGAAGGCTGAGTTAACCTTGAGCCGGTGAGATTAGAACCACTGAACTGCAGATAACAGTCAGCTGTAGTGGCCTTCAGTACTGCACCCTAACCACTGCGCCACCTCGGCTCTAGTAAATCCAGAAAGCACACACAGATAACTGATTCAGCTGGATTCATTAAGTTCTTTATATGCATAACAACAGATGAATAAATGTACAATACCAATAGTAGATTATTTCAACATGGTAGTAGTTACAAGCAAGCACAGGCAGCAGTACAGCAGAGAGGAGTTTTCAGTTCAGAGCAGGCAGAGATCAGTCTTGTTTCAGTTTCAATTCTCGGCACAGACTCAGATCTTTTTAAGCTCCCATTGGCTGACTTAGTTGCTATGCCTATTCATTGGCTCACCTTGTTCCCATGTCTCTCCCAGTCATGAATATTCTGACAAGGGCTCTCCTTTTTGTCGTCTCTTTGAAACAGAGAAAGGAAAGCCTTGTGTGTTGATCTTCAAATGGGTGGGCGGGCTGAAGACCACCATTCTTGAGAAGGTGCACTGGACACAAAAGTGTGCAAGAACATCCTCTAAATCAGGGGTCCTCAAACTTTTTAAACGGGGCCAAATCACAGACTGGCTGGGTGGGTGTGGTTAGGTGGTATGTGACTGGGTGGGCATGGTGCTCTCCCTCTCTCCCTTCCCCTCTCTGGAGGCTGGGGAGGCCAAAAACGGCTCCATTTTTGGTCTCCTTGACCTCCAGAAGGTGGGTGGGGGCCGGCTGGTAGGTGGGGCAGTCTTACGGTCCCTCACAGGCCAGATTAATGGCTTCGGCGGGCCGTATCCAGCCCCCGGGCTGTAGTTTGAGGACCCCTCCTCTAAATAGAGATTACAGGTAGTCCCCAACTTACAACACTTCATTTAGTGACTGTTTGAAGTCACCACGCTGCTGAAAAAAAGTGATTTACGACTGTTTTTCACACTTGTAGCAACCCCACAGCCACATGATCAACATTCTTGGCCACCGGCACATATTTATGACGGTTGCAGTGTCCTCTGTGTGTGTGTGTGTGTGTGTGTGTGTGTGTGTGTGTGTGTGTGTGACGTGATTCCCATTGTACGCTCTTCTGACAAGCAGTTGATGGGAAAGTCGGATTCCCTTAACAACCGTATTCCTAACTTAACAACCGCAGAGATTCAAGTTAACAACTGTGTGGCAAGAAAGGTTGTAAAATGGAGCAGAATTCTCTTAGCAACTGTCTTGCTTTCCAACGAGGAAATTGAGGACTCTGTGATGGCCGTAAGGCAACAACATCCTCTAGTGGCTTCTCATGATTGAGGAGATGCAACCTTGTAGAGTCTTTCCAATCCTAGGGAGCAGCTCTTAGAAATGCTAGTTTAAGGGTGCAGGCACATTCTAATTTGCCTCTCCCCTGGGTACAAAACCACAGTGGAACGTATTTCTACCCTTCCTAGAAGCTAATATCAAAACCCAGGAAAATTTCTTGTGATCCAACTCAACTGGACTACTGCAATGTGCTCTACATGGGGCAGCCCTTGAAGAGCATTCGGAGACTTCAGCTTGTCCAGAATGCAGCCACGCGAGCGATCGTGGGTGCACCTCGGTACACCCACGTTACACCTATCCTCCGTGAGCTGCACTGGCTGCCTATTGGTCTCCGGATACGCTTCAAGGCGCTAGTCGTCACTTATAAAGCCCTTCATGGTATTGGACCTGGGTACTTGAGAGACCGCCTGCTGCCAATCACCTCCCAAAGGCCCATTAGATCCCACAGATTAGGCCTCCTCCCAATTCCATCCGCCGGCCAATGGCGACTGGCGACTACCCGGAGGAGAGCCTTCTCTGTGGCTGCTCCGACCCTCTGGAACGAACTCCCCGTGGAGATTCGAACCCTCACCACCCTCCAGGCCTTCCGCAAAGCCCTTAAAACCTGGCTGTTCCGACAGGCCTGGGGCTAAAGAGTTTTTTCCCCCCTTCTCGAATGGTATGGTTGTGTGTTTTTAAATTTTGTATTGTTATGTCTCGTCTTTTTTATCCCCCTGTCTGTACCCCCTTCCCTGATTGAATTGTGAGCCGCCCTGAGTCCCCTTCGGGGAAAAGGGCGGCATATAAATGTAATCAATCAATCAATCAATCAATCAATCAATTGCCGCACATTCTTCATCCATGTCCATCAGTAGCTGGGCAACTTTTCTGAGTGATTTTTTCCCCATTACTAAAAAAGCAGAGAACCCGGATTTCCTCTTTAGGTAGTGTCCTGACTTAGGCTCCCCACAAATGTACGAAGCAGATTCTTGGTCCTGAGAAAACTCCTTTTATTAAACGAATGTGAATTCCTCTCATTCACATTCAGCCAAGGCCTGGCAAACAGTCTTTCAAAGGTGACGTTATGACCACAGACCTTATCTAGCGTGGAAAGCTGCTGTGTCGATATTTTCCAAAGGAGGAGCTGTGCAAGGAAAGACTTGGCACAGAGTCCCTGAGATTCATGGACAGATCTTCACACTCCTAAAACGAATCTGAACGAACGAATTGTTTCTTGGTGCTCTCTGAGCTTAGTTAGTTTCAATATCCAACTAGGCCACATCGTCAGGGTTAATAAGGACCGGGATTTGCTCTCTGTTTATGTCCTGATGGCTCACCCTATCAGCATTGGCTGGAATATTAGGTTGTTGTTTACTATTTGATGGTTTGAATTGATATTTCCTTAATTAGGATTTTGTTTACTTGTGGATTGTTGGTTTAGTGTTAATTAATCTTTGTGGTAATTTTTTACTCATCCAGTTGTTGATTGCTGGCCAAGAGGTGTTTTAGTCTATTTGATTCCTTTTCGGTTTTTGGATTGCTGCTTTTAATGGTATGTAGATGTTCTTTATCTCTATGTGCCTGTTGATGGTTAAATTGAAATCTGAAGCCTGGCAACGATCAAACAATGAAACCTGAAATGGGCTCGCGAGCGATCAAAAGTTGGACGCTATATATTTTTTATTTTATTTTATTTTTGCCCAGAGTTAAAGAACGCTTTCCTTCTCAAGGTCTGCATGCCTTTCTCATCCGCCAGTGAATATTGTTCTGCAAGTATATTTCTTATTTCATGCTTCATTTTGTCTTCTCCCAAAGCAAAAAAGTGTAATAAAGTACGCTGCATTATAAGCGTCGGGGATATGATGTCCAGAGCAATATTTCCTCCTGTGGAAAAAGGGGGGGAAAAAAAGAACAGGTGGACCTAAATAAAATAGATTTTCTCTCTTTTTCATTCCAACTTGACCAACTGATCATCACAGAGTGAGAAAAAAATATAACCGATGGATTAGGACAGGCTCGACCATGGTAGTGTCTGCGTGGATTTTGATATTTTACGAGTACGGACCAATTGTACTTCAATCATTACTATTAGCATATTCTCTCTCTCTCTTTCTCTTTCTCTTTCTCTTTCTCTTTCTCTTTCTCTTTCTCTTTCTCTCTCTCTCTCTTTCTCTCTCTCTTCCTCCCAGTCTCCCTCCAGTTTTGGGTCTGTTCCCCAAAATGGGGTATGGGGCGCACCCTTTATAGGTAGTTCTTCTTCAGTTCTGACTGAATAGTGGAGAATGGAAAGATTTATACTCCTTGCAGACAGCTGGTCATTTGCATCCTTTTAGAGGGTTGTTGAGGCTACATGGTGAGTTGTGTGTCGTCCTCGGGGGACACCTGAGTGGTGCAGCTGAATGTGGATCCATTTTGGAACACAGCTGAAAGGGACTGTGTTGCAAACAGGAGATGGGTGGTGTGGTATCCTTCCACCTCTGGAGAGAGGGCTGTTCAGTTTGAACGTAAATGGTCCCTTTGACCCAAGGGTGGGCTGCTACGAATTCGCCTGGGTTCGGGAGAACCCGTAGCTACCGTATTTTTTGGAGTATAAAATGCACCTTTCTTCCCCCCCCCCCCCCAAAAAAAGAGGGTGAAAATCTGGGTGCGTCTTATACACTGAATACAGCATTTTGGCCTACCAAAATGACACTTCCCCCTTTTGCAAAAATGGCTGTGTTGAGGGTTTGGGTGGCTTGCAAAATGCTCCTGGGGGCTGGGGAGTCCTCCGGGATTGGGCGGCCTAGAAATTTAACAAATAAATAATAAGTAAAATAAATTTAAAAACAGCAAAAACCAGGTTGTTTTTCCTTATTCCTCCCCCCCCCCGGAGCACTCTACAAGCCTCCCAAAGCTCTGCATGACACCCACCCACCCACCCCCTTTTTTTTTTTTTACAAAAAATGAGTCGTGCAGACAGTTTGGGAGGCTTGCAACTCTGTCTCCCCATCCCAAGAGTCTCCACGCAGCGTGTTTGGGATGCCAAGTAAGTGCAGGGCCCATGTGGACGCTTCGGGAGTGGGGGGGGGGAGAAACGGGCCTTCAGCAGCATCCTGAATAACGGGAAGTAAGTTTCCTATCATCTTCTCCACTGTCCTCACCACTCTCTGTAGGGACTTTCTATCTGAGGCACCGCAGCCACCAAACCGAAAAGTGATGCAGCTTGGTAAAAATGGCTCTCTGTAAAAATGGCTTCAAGGAATAGCAATCCTCCCATCGTCCACCATCCAGTCAGAACCGAAGAAGCTTCTCGGATGAGAAGCAAAACATCTTCAAGGAAAAACAAAAGTCCAGTTGCTTCTTGAAAAAAACAGCACAACTTGGCTGGCAGTTTTCCAACAGACCTTCGTCTCCCCCAACCCAAACCAGCTGTCAGCTGCCCAGCTTCCTCCCTTGGGTTCCTCTTTGTGCCTGGAGTTTGGGATAGTTGCATGGGAAAAAGTGCCATGTTCTCATGTTCACCCCCACGTCCTCTTCGCCTCCGGGGCCATGCGACCACATGTGTTTGTGCCGCCTGCTGTGGGAAATCACTCGGCCGTTATCTCTTGCTGTTTTCCCGAGCCGGCGGATAGCCGAGGATGCCTCCTTCCCTGGAAGGCATGATTATGGAGAAGTGTGAACTTCCAAAGCTTTCCGCCTCGGTTTTGTTTGGCACCATTTGCGAGAAGCTCCGCCAGAGGCACGCAGAGCACCTTCCAGAAAGCCTCCTGCGAAGACGTAATGCGCTTAACCTTTAGTTGAAGGTAGCATTGAAAAGGAAAGCATTTTGCGCCTTGAACCGCTAAATTGCCGCAATATCCAGTGAGCTGAAGTGCAAACAGCTGGGCCGTTGTTATTTGCCGCTCGACATTTTTCTGGCATTTGTTTGTTTGCTTGTTGTTGTTGTTACAGACATGCTATTGTAAACGCCCCGGAGACAGATTCGGTTTTAGGAAAAGGGGCCTGCCGCGGAGTAAAGGTTTACTCGGTCTTTGCAAACCCTCCGTTGACTTTCTCTGCTTCGGCACGCTCCGCTCCGGCGATACTAAATCAATCGGAATAGAGCCGGAAGGGACCTTTCGCCCAAGCGGAAAACCTATATATCGTTGGAGACCCGGGGCTGTCTCGTCTCTGCTTAAAAGCCTCCAACATCTGGTGGCAAGCTGTTCCACTGGTTAATTGTCCTCATTGTTAGGAGGTTTCTCCTTAGTTCCAGGTTGGGTTCTCTCCTTGATTGGTTTCCATCCGTTGTTTCTTGCCTTCAGCGGCTTTGAAAAATAAGTGTCCCCGTCCCGTCCCGTTCCCCCCCCCCCCGGGACATGGCAAGCGTCATAAATGTGAGTCAGTTGCCAAGCGTACAAATGTAAATCACTGGGGATGCTGCACGGCCAGCCTCCCCCGTGTGAAAAAACGATCACACAGCCATGTTTTTTTTCATGGCCCTGGGAGCTTCGAACAGTCACTAAATGAACTGTCGTAAGTTGAGGACTACCTGCATATTTTTCAGCTTCTTTTTTTCATCTGAATGCAAGCATTTATATGGCCGGGGTTATTTTTGCCCAACTTTAAGCAATTCAAAGTGATGACTTGGGGAGGGGAGAGAACTGGAGGGAAGCAGATTTCTCTCTCTCTCTGTCTCTCTCTCTCTCTTCTCTCTCGCTGTTTCTGTCTCTCTCTGTCTCTTTCTCTCTCCCTCTCCCTCCATCTCTCTCCCCCTCTTTCTCTTCCTATCCTCTCCCTCTCTCTTTCTCTCCCCCTCCCACCCCTCCTCTCCCTTTTCCTCTCTCCCTCCCTCTCTCCCCTCTCTCTGTCTCTCACTCTCTATCGCTGTTTCTGTCTCTCTCTCTGTCTCTTTCTTTCTCCCTCTCTCTCTCCCCCTCCATCTCTCTCCCCCTCTTTCTCTCCCTATCCTCTCTTTCTCTCCCCCTCCCACCCCTCCTCTCCCTTTTCCTCTCTCCCTCCCTCTCTCCCCTCTCTCTGTCTCTCTCTATCGCTGTTTCTGTCTCTCTCTGTCTCTTTCTTTCTCCCTCTCTCCCCTCCATCTCTCTCCCCCTCTTTCTCTTCCTATCCTCTCCCTCTCTCTTTCTCTCCCCCTCCCACCCCTCCTCTCCCTTTTCCTCTCCCCTCCCTCCCTCTCCCCCCTCTGTCTCTCTCTCTCTATCACTGTTTCTGTCTCTCTCTCTGTCTCTTTCTTTCTCCCTCTCTCTCTCCCCCTCCATCTCTCTCCCCCTCTTTCTCTCCCTATCCTCTACCTCTCTCTTTCTCTCCCCCTCCCACCTCTCCCACCCCTCCTCTCCCTTGTCCTCTCTCCCTCCCTCTCCCCCCTCTCTCTCTGCTGTTTCTGTCTCTCTGTCTCTTTCTTTCTCCCTCTCTCTCTCCCCCTCCATCTCTCTCCCCCTCTTTCTCTCCCTATCCTCTCCCTCTCTCTTTCTCTCCCCTCCCACCCCTCCTCTCCCTTGTCCTCTCTCCCTCCCTCTCTCCCCCCTCTCTCTCTATCGCTGTTTCTGTCTCTCTCTCTCTTTCTTTCTCCCCCTCTCTCTCCCCCTCCATCTCTCTCCCCCTCTTTCTCTTCTATCCCCTCCCTCTCTCTTTCTCTCCCCCTCCCACCCCTCCTCTCCCTTGTCCTCCCTCCCTCTCTCCCCTCCCTCTCTCCCCCCTCTCTCTATCGCTGTTTCTGTCTCTCTCTCTGTCTCTTTCTTTCTCCCTCTCTCTCTCCCCCTCCATCTCTCTCCCCCTCTTTCTCTCCCTATCCCCTCCCTCTCTCTTTCTCTCCCCCCTCCCACCCTCCCTCTCCCTTGTCCTCTCCCCTCCCTCCCTCTCCCCCCTCTGTCTCTCTCTCTCTGTTTCTCTCTCTGTCCCTCCCTCTGTCCCTCCCTCTGCCCCCCTCTCTCCATCCCCCCCCAAGCCCGGGTTCTGATTATCCCAGCTTTAAAGAGGCCTCTGCTTTATAGCTAAATCATTTCTAGCAAGCATCTATCAAAACTTATTTTCAAAAGATCCTCCGAGAAAATTGATTCCGGGGATTGAAGAATATAGGCAGGGAGGGACCCAGTAAAGCCATGATAAAAAATAAATAAATCTGCTTTTCTTTCTGTCTTATCTTTTTTATTTTTTATTTTTTTTATTTATTGCTGCCCATAGAAAAGATTTATGTCCGTAAATTCCCGGTGAAGGAAGCTTTGAGCACAGAAAGTTCAAGGTTTGTTCGGGAGAAATCAGAATGGCTCGCTAAGGCTGAGAATATCCCTCTCTTCCTTTGGGAGAAAAAAAATAATAATAATGATTTTGAAACCAGTTTCTCCAGCCTGCTGCCTCTCCGGCTGATAGAATCCCATCATACAGGTAGTCCTCGACTTACGACCACAACTGAGCCCAGGATTTACGTTGCTAAGTGAGAAGTTTTGTTAAAGGAGTTGTGTCCCCTTTTACAACTTTCCTTGCCGCTGTTTTGTTAAGTGAATCGTTGCAGTTGTTCAATTAGTCCCACGGTCGTTAAGTGAATCTGGCTTCCCCCATTTGAGTTTGAGCTGGTCAGAAGGTCGCAAAAGGAGATCACGTGACCCCGGGACACGGCAACCGTCATAAATACGAGTCGGTGGCCGTCTTCTGGGTTTTGATCATGTGATCTTGGGGTATTTCAATGGCCATAAGAGTGGAAAACTTAACAACAGTAGCAAGAGAGTTCGTAAAATGGGGCAAAAATCAAAGGCAGCCTTGATACACAACAAAAGAAAAATCCTCATTGAATCTGCAACATAGTTGTGTCTAAATCGATTTAAATAAGAAAACCTCTTTGTGACAACAATAAGCCGTTTCCCATTGTTTTCCATTAAGGCCCCCCCGAAACAAATATCAGGGGACGCACTGGCTCAGTGGCTAAGACGCTGAGTTTGTTGATCAGAAGTCGGCGGTTTGAATCCCTAGCGCCGTGTAACGGAGGGAGCTCCTGTGACTTGTCTCAGCTTCTGCCAACCGAGCAGTTCAAAAGCACGTAAAAAATGCAAGTAGAAAAATAGGAACCACCTTTGGTGGGAAGGGAACAGCATTCCGTGCGCCTTCGGCGTTGAGCCATGCCCGCCACATGACCACGGAGACGTCTTCGGACAGCGCTGGCTCTTCGCCTTTGAAACGGAGATGAGCAGCGCCCCCTAGAGTCGGGAACCACTAGCACCTATGTGCAAAGGGAATCTTCACCTTTACTTTAAACAAACTTTGCTTTTATTCCTACTGGATTTGACATTAATGTTTTGGCTTTTCAAGTTTGGTGCCTGGAGAAGATTGACGTGGGAAGCCGAGAAGGATTTGGAGGGCTGGGAGCACAGACCTTGCTCTCCATCCCTGGCTGAGTCCCACGGAGGGGTCTGGGCTGCTATGACATTTCCCCTCCCTGGCCGCTAAGCGGAGCCTGCGTCCATTTTTTTCCTTCTTCACTGCTGACCCCTGCTTTTGCAAGCTTTGTTGAACGCCCATATGGTAGAATATTATCATTTTATAGTCACAATTATGAGCAATTTGATAGGAAATGATAGCTAAATTATGCCGGGTTCTCTGCAGTTGTTTTAATCTAGCGTTTTAAACACAGAAAAGGGGAGGAAGAGAAATGCATCTCTTTTCTTTAGTGGGGGGGTGGGCTGCCCCATCGTCCCTCGCAGGCTGAATTTGGAGGCAAATCTCTATTCAGTTGCCAGGGGAGCCTCTGTTCTCCCCCAGATTTCTCACCTCCAAAGAGAATTTGGCCCTGTTGGATCCTGCTTTCTCCGTGTTCGGTGCTGAGGTTGCTAACTACCATCGTGGGCCAGAAGTGCTTTTTCAAAAAGGCAAATGGGTTTTATTTTTTCCTTGAAGATGTTCAGAACATCCTCTATATAGAATAACAGAGTTGGAAGGGACCTTGGAGGTCTTCTAGTCCAACCCCCCGCCTAGACAGGAAACCCTATATCATTTCAGATAAATGGCTACCCAATCTCTTCTTAAAAACTTCCAGTGTTGGAGCATTCACAACTTCTCGGAGACAAGTTTGTTCCGCTGGTTAATTGTTCTCACTGTCAGAAATTCCTCCTCAGTTCTAAGTTGCTTCTCTCCTTGATTAGTTTCCACCCATGGCTTCTTGTTCTACCCTCAGGTGCCTTGGAGAATAGCTTGACTCCCTCTTCTCTGTGGCAACCCCTGAGATATTGGAAGAGACTATCATGTCTCCCCTAGTCCTTCTTTTCATTAAACTAAACTAAACCAGTTCCTGCAACCGTTCTTGGTATGTTTCAGCCTCCAGTCCCCTAATCCTCTTTGTTGCTCTTCTCTGCACTCTTTCTAGAGTCTCCACATCCAAGAATGTGTGTGTGTGTGTGTGTGCGGGGGGGTGCATGTCCATGTGCGGGGGTCGCAGTCAGTGTGCATCCAAGAATGGCTTGGCAGCTTTAAATTTGTCCTTTAAAAAAGAAAATTGGGGAGGGAGCAGCCTTTAATTCAAAGAGGCAAAGCAGGAAAGGCCCATAAATCTCCTTTTAAAAGAAATCCCTTTGGCTGTTTGGATCAACCTAAGAAGCTTAAAGGTTGATCCAACCTGTGTTTGTGTGTGTGTGTGGGTGGTGGTGGTGGTTATTATTGAAGGTGGAGAGGAAGGAAGGAAAGAAAGGATGAGGGGAAGGAAGGAATGGTACAGGACGGGAAAGGAAAGGAAAAGAAAGGAAGATATAAGCAAAAAAGGAAGGGAAGGGAAAGGAAGGAGAGGATGAGGAAAAGGGAAGGAAGGAAAAGGGGAAAGGAAGAAAAGGAAGGGAAAGGAAAGGAGAAAGAAAGGAAAGGAAGGGGAAAGAAAGGAAAGGAAGGGGAAAGAAAGGAAAGGAAGGGAAAGAAAGGAAAGAAAAGAAAGGGAAAGGAAAGGGGAAAGGAAGGGAAAGGAAAGGGGAAAGAAAGGAAAGAAAAGAAAGGAAGGGAAACAAAAGGGGAAAGAAAGGAAAGGAAGAGAAAGAAAGGAAAGGAAGGGGAAAGGAAGGAGAGGATGAGGAAAAGGAAAGGACAGGAGGGAGGGGAAACAAGGGGAAAGAAAGAAAAGAAAGGGAAAGGAAAGGGGAAAGAAGGGAAAGGGAAGGAAAAGGAGAAAAAAGGAAAGGAAGGAAAGGAAAGGAAAGGAGGGGAAACAAAAGGGGAAAGAAAGGAAAGAAAGGGAAGGGAAGGAAAGGGGAAAGAAAAGAAAGGAAGGGAAATGAAAGGGGGGGAAGGAAAAGAAAGGAAAGGAAAGAAAGGGAAGGGAAGGGAAAGGGGAAAGAAGGGAAAGGAAAAGGGGAAAGAAAGGAAAGGAAAAAAGGGAAGGGAAAGGAAGGGAAATGAAAGGGGAAAGAAAGGGAAGGAAGGGAAAGGAAAGGAAGGGAAACAAAAGGGGAAAGAAAAGAAAAGGAAGGGAAATGAAAGGGGAAAGGAAGGAAAGGAAAGGAAAAGGGGAAAAAGGAAAGGAAAGAAAGGAAGGGAAGGGACAGGATGGGACAAGATGGGAAGGAAAGGAAGGAAGGGAAGGGAAAACTGCTCTCCTGCGCAGGTGGCCGAGAAGGAGCTCCAAGCGTTATTTGCCCAAACAGCTCCTTCCTTTGATTAGAGAGGGCACCTCTTAAGTGATGCCAGTTGGTCTTTGTGCCAGATGGGAGCAGAAAAGATTTGGTATTTGATCTCTCCAGCTGGAGAGATCCTTCCTTTTCCCTTTGTTTCCCTGAGCCCAGCCCCTTCCTCTCGCAACCCACCCACCCACCCACCCAAACACATCCAGAAACCTGAGCAGGTGACTCCCACCGACTTCATTGGTATGCGCCCTGGCCCCTTCCCTCTCACTTCAAAGGATAATCAAGTCCTGAACTAATTATGATACCACCGCCGTGAGTTCTTCCAGGAATGTAAATTTAATTCCCTTTTCAAGGCGGTGGCAAGGAAGGAGCTGCGCCTCCTCACTGCTGACGTTCGGCGGTTTAAGGGGAAAAGGCTCCCAAGAGAAGAAGAGCAAGGCTCGGATCTTACACACACACACCCCAACCCATCTTCCTCTCCTCATTTTTCTACTGAAGGTCTATTTCAGGGGTCCCCAACCTGAAGTCCTCCAGGCTACAAGTTCTGGGAGTTGAAGTCCTCCAGGCTACAAGTTCTGGGAGTTGAAGTCCTCCAGGCTACAAGTTCTGGGAGTTGAAGTCCTCCTCCTTTGCTGGCTGGGGAATTCTGGGAGTTGAGGTCCTCCAGGCTACAGGTTCTGGGAGTAGAAGTCCTCCAGCTTTGCTGGCTGGGGAATTCTGGGAGTTGAAGTCCTCCAGGCTACAGGTTCTGGGAGTAGAAGTCCTCCTTCTTTGCTGGCTGGGGAATTCTGGGAGTTGAGGTCCTCCAGGCTACAGGTTCTGGGAGTTGAAGTCCTCCTGCTTTGCTGGCTGGGGAATTCTGGGAGTTGAGGTCCTCCAGGCTACAGGTTCTGGGAGTTGAAGTCCTCCTCCTTTGCTGGCTGGGGAATTCTGGGAGTTGAAGTCCTCCAGGCTACAGGTTCTGGGAGTTGAAGTCCTCCAGCTTTGCTGGCTGGGGAATTCTGGGAGTTGAAGTCCTCCAGGCTATAGGTTCTGGGAGTTGAAGTCCTCCTGCTTTGCTGGCTGGGGAATTCTGGGAGTTGAAGTCCTCCAGGCTACAAGTTCTGGGAGTTGAAGTCCTCCTGCTTTGCTGGCTGGGGAATTCTGGGAGTTGAAGTCCTCCAGGCTTCAAGTTACCAAAGTTGGAGAGCCCTGGTCTATTCTCTTCTGTTTGCATCGGGAGAGGGGGGGAATAATTGAAAAAAGCACCAGCAGCTGAAATCTCTCCACCTCTGGGATTGTTATTTGAGACGATACCCTTTGATTGTCTATCGAGATCCTCAACCATCCAGGCCATGGTTGTGCCATAGGTGTTTTTTTTTATTTTCAAGAGGCAACTGGACTTTCCGATTTTTTTCTTTTGAAGACATTTTGCTTCTTATCCAAGAAGCTTCTTCAGCTCTTCCCCACTGGATGGTGGGGAAGACAGCTGGTCATTTGCATCCTTCTTACGGAGAGTCATTGAGGCCACTTGGAGGTTTGTTAATCAGGTGACCCGAGGACACAGAATGATTAAGAAGGATGCAAATGTCCAGCTGTCCGCAAGGAACATAAATCCTTCCCTTCCTCACCCTCTAGTCAGAACTAAAGAAGATTCTTGGATGAGAAGCAAAATATCTTCAAAGGAAAACCAGAAAATCCAGTTGCCTCTTGAAAAAGTACCTTTGGGACATCATTCCTTCTCTGTTTTTAAAACAAGGAAATGCCCTTCCCATGGGCAGTGCCTTGTAATTTGCTCTTTTGGTCAATTCCGCATTCTTTAATTTGTCCTTTGAATCAATTCCACATTCAGTAATTTGTTCTTTGAGTCAATTCCACATTCTGTAATTTGTCCTTTAAGTCAATTCCGCATTCTGTAATTTCTTCTTTGGGTCAATCCCTCATTTCGTAATTTCTCCTTTGAGTCAATTCCGCATTCTGTAATTTTTCCTTTGAGTCAATTCCGCATTCTATCATTTTTGGGGAGTCAATTCCCCATCTGTAATTTTTTTCCCTTTGCCTCAATTGTATATTCTGTAGCTTCTCTACGTCAATTTCTCATTCCCATTTCTCATCTGCCATTTCCACAAACCTATTCCTCATGCCTCTTCATACGTTTATCTAATCACCCTTACTACAATATTGCTTTCTCCTCTGCCTTTTTGTCTTTCCTGCCTTCATTTTTCGGTTTTAAGTTCTTGGCAACTGGTATTTGGTGAGTCTTTACCAGCTGCAAAGCTAAACGTAGGCGAATTTTAAAGCCTGGAAACCTTTTTTTATTTCATGTTTGCTAAGCTGAAGGGGGTGGGGGTGGGGGGATAAGAAAGGTGTAACTGAAAGCATTACTCATGTGAAAATTCAGGAGGAAACAAAGAAAAAAGTCCTGTTATAAACTCAATTCATTATAAAAGACTAAGAAAGAGAGAGATGGATAATATTGGCAGCCTAGAGTTAAACAAAACTCTCATTTTACACGGTCTCCAAGTTTTAATAGGATGCTGTAGGCCAGTGATGGCGAAGCTTGGCGCGCGCATGGGTGGCACCTAGTGCCAAAAAGGGAGCACTTCATGGGTGTGTGCATACTCGTCTCAGCCGCAACCAGGAAGAGAAGCTGCCCAGAGGGCATGCGCGCACCACAAAATGAACTAGCAGTTTTCGGCACGCATGCGCCCACCAGCCAGCAAGCCTTCCAATTATTGCCACTCATGTGCACGCGGTGATCAGCTGGCCATAACACATGCTCACCCCGGAAAATGGAAGACCAGCACTGCCGCAAGCACAAAGGCCAGCTGACTGTTGCATGCGCGCCAGAAATCCCGAAGAGGAATGGGCGATGCCACAGGTGCTAGGCGACATGGCTCCGTGTGCCACTTCGGACACACGTGCCATTGGTTTGCCAACACGGCTGTAAGCTTTATATCCCTGGATTATTATTTTTTCTTATTCAATTTGGCAGCTTAGGAAATAGCAAGTTTCCTTGCTTTTAAAAGAAAAGAAATCTTCCGGGTGGGGGTGGGGTGGGGGGGCTTGCCGGTGGGAACTGGTCGTTAACAGCTCCGGAATCCTGGTTGCGTTAAACTGTCTGAACAGCAATCCCTCAGCCGTCTGACAGCTTGTTTACCTTTTCTGAAGGAAGCTGAAATACACCAAATGAATGAGAGGAAGAGTGGGAAACAGAGGAGAGAAGAAAGATAGGAAGAGAGGGATAGGAGAGAGGGTAAGGGGGGAAGATGAGAATAAGGAGGAGTGGAATGAAGAGAGAGGAGAAGGAGAAAGGAAGGGGAAGTAGAGTAGGAAAGGATGATGGAGGGAAGAAAGGAGGTAGGAGAGAAGTAGAAGAAAGAGGTGTATGGAGAGCAGAAGAGCTAATAATGGGTTTTTATCTTTCTGGGCGTTGATGGCAAGAGGAACTGATGTAATTACTACTTAATACAATAGGATATTGGCTATGTAATAGTATACATGTGGATTATATGTTATGAAAATGGAAAATAAAAAAGTATATTTTTTTTAAAAAAAAGAAAAGAAATCTTCCCAAATATGTCCAAGCTGTGTCTCACAGTGGAGGCAGGGCTGATGAACTGTCAAAAGCTGAGCAGGCAGCGATGGGTGGAAAATTCAGAGGGCTTTTTAGATATTTCATATTTCATCCTGTCGCTTGGGTTGAAACGAATTGGACTACACTCCGTACTCCAAAGGCCAGCCTTTCACTCTTGAAGGATGCAAACGAAGAGGCATTTTCAAGAGGAAAAGTCACTCTGGCTCCAGGGGAAGAAGGTGTTCATTTATTATTCATTTAATTACTGATTGTTACAGCTGGGATTTTTTTTTTTAAATACATGATGAAGGCTTCAGAGACCATCAGAACTAATTTTCGGACCCTTCTGTTTCCTGGGAGGAAAAAAAATTAGTTATAAAACTACCTGAAGTCCAGAATTATTGCTTAGATGAGATAGACAGCCATAAAATTCAAATAAGCAATAGTAATCCTTCCTTCCTTCCTTCCTTCCTTCCTTCCTTCCTTCCTTCCTTCCTTCCTTCCTTCCTTTCTTTCTTTCTTTCTTTCCTTCCTTCCTTCCTTCCTTCCTTCCTTCCTTCTTCCTCTCTCCTTCCTTTCCCTTTCCCCTTTCTCTTCTTCATCCTTTCCTCTCCTCTCTTCCTGTCTCCTCCCCTCCCTTCAATATTTCAATATTCCCCCAGTAATTTATCTATCTATCTTATCTATCTATCTATCTATCTATCTATCTATCTATCTATCTATCTATCTATCTATCTATCTATCTATCTTATCTATCCATCCATCCATCCATCCATCCATCCATCCATCCATCCATCCATCTATCTATCTATGTCTATCATCTATCTATCTATCTATCTATCTATCTATCTATCTATCTATCTATCTATCTATCTATCTATCTATATCTCTATCTATCTATCTATATCTATATCTATCTATCTATCTATCTATCTATCTATCTATCTATCTATCTATCTATCTATCTATCTATCTATCTGTCTATCTATCTTCCTTCCTCTCTCTTTTTCTTTCTCACTCTTTCTTTCTCCTTCCTTCCCCCTTCCTTACTTCATCCATTTCTCCCTTCCCTTCCCATCTCCAATATTTTTATAGTCAATGTGGCAAACATACCTAGTCCTCCTCCTGTTTTCCCCGCACAACATCAACCGTGTGAAGTGGGCCCTGCCTGACAAT
Organism: Thamnophis sirtalis; assembly: GCF_051295495.1. NCBI lineage: Eukaryota > Metazoa > Chordata > Lepidosauria > Squamata > Natricidae > Thamnophis > Thamnophis sirtalis. The sequence continues at coordinate 3,539,677 of NW_028261385.1, forward strand.
CACAGGACCAAGTTCACCCTGTCAATAACAGTGTTGACAGTAATGTTTGCTCCTCAGGAAGATGTTCCCTCCTTTAAACCTTCCTGGACTCTTTCTTGATTCAAGCTCAGTCTTGAGGTTTGCAAGGTTATTCTTTCAACGGAAGGAAATCCCTTATTTTGTCTGCCTGCTTCTCATGGAAGAGTCTATATATTAAACAAAGCTATGAGGTGGGTTGGGCTGAGAAAGAATAATGGGCCCAAGGCTGGCTTTCATGACTGAGGACACACTTGGAATCCTGCACCCAGTTTGGGCCACCACGATGTAAAAAAGATGTGGAGGCTCCAGAAAGAGTACAGAGAAGAGCAACAAAGAGGATAGCAATATAGCAATAGCAGTAGACTTATATACCGCTTCATAGGCCTTTCAGGCCTCTCTAAGCGGTTTACAGAGAGTCAGCATATTGCCCCCAACAATCTGGGTCCTCATTTTACCCACCTCGGAAGGATGGAAGGCTGAGTCAACCCTGAGCCGGTGAGATTTGAACCGCTGACCTGCTGATCTAGCAGTAGCCTGCAGTGCTGCATTTAACCACTGCGCCACCTTGGCTCTATGGATGAAGGGACTGGAGGCTAAAACATATAAAAGAATGGTTGCAGGCTAGTTTTGTGGAAAGACCAGGGGAGACAGGATATCATCTTCCAATATCTCAGGGGTTGCCACAAAGAAGAGGGAGTCAAACTATTCTCCAAGGCACCTGAGGGTAGAACAAGAAGCAATGGGTGGAAACTAATCAAGGGGAGAAGCAACTTAGAACTAAGGAGAAATTTCCTGACAGAATAATGAATCAGTGGAACAGAAGTTGCCTCCAGAAGTTGTGAATGCTCCAACACTGGAAGTCTTTAAGAAGATTTTGGATAACTTATTTGTCTGAAATGGTATAGGGTTCCTGTCTAGGCAGGGGGTTGGACTAGAAGACCTCCAAGGTCCCTTCCAGCTCTGTTATTCTAAAATATATGATATATGATATGATTTTGCAGGCTCAAGGAGAGAGAGACAGACAGACAAAGAGACAGAAAGAAAGAGAGACAGAGAGATAGAGTGTCTAATGAAAAGAAGGACTAGGGGAGACATGATAGCAGAGTTCCGATATCTCAGGGGTTGCCACAAAGAAGAAGTCAAGCTATTCTCCAAGGCACCTGAGGGTAGAACAAGAAGCAATGGGTGGAAACTAATCAAAGAGAGAAGCAACTTAGAACTAAGGAGAAATTGCCTGACAGTGAGAACAATTAATCAGTGGAACAACTTGCCTCCAGAAGTTCTGAATGCTCCAACACTGGAAGTTTTAAAGAAGATGGTGGATAACCATGTGTCTGAAGTGGTGTAAAGTTTCCTGCCTAAGCAGGGGGTTGGACTAGAAGACCTCTAAGGTGCCTTCCAAGGTACCTTATTCTAATTCTAGAGCAGGAATCGCCCGCTGAGAAGTGAGGAGCCTGCTCATGTCCTCCTCCGGGAAATGCGCTAACATCCTCGCAAAGGCCACCATGGGCTGTTTCTCTAAATCACTGTCTAAAACCTGTCTCCTCCGGAAGATCTGCCAGGCTGAGCCTGCGTTTGGGGAACCGTGGGGAGCTCGCCAACAGCTTCCCATGTGGGGCCGGGCGTCAAGGAAATGGATGACCGTCCTGTCCCCCGATAAATAAATCACCTCTATTTGCATCTGGGCACTCCGTCCATCTACTTTCCCTTTGTTTGTTTCCATCTCATTGCATCTTTCCTTCTTCGGCTGAATTAACATCCTGCTTTCTGCTTAAGGGGTTGTTGGAAATTATAGTTAAAAAAAAGGGAAATTTTGTACTGGGTGCTCGACAGGTTTGAGTTGCTGGGCGATAGAGGTAACTCTTGATTTGCAACCAGCTGTTAGTGGCCATTCAAAGCTATAACGGTTTAGTGACTGTGGAAAGTTACTAAGGCACCGAAGTCAGTGACTTAGGATCATTTTTCACACTTATGGACTGTGGCAGCATCTCTGTGGGAGGAGAGAGAGGGAGAAAAGGAAGGATGGAGAGAGAAGGGAAGGGAGGAGAGAGGGAGAAAAGGAAGGAAGGGGAGAGAGAGAGAGAGAAAGGGGAGAGAGAAGGGAAGGAAGGAGGGAGGGGGAGAAAAGGAAGGAAGGGGAGAGAGAGGGAGAAAAGGGAGAGAGAAGGGAAGGGAGGAGAGAGAGGGAGAAAAGGAAGGAATGGAAGAAAGGAAGGGCAGAGAAAGAGAGGGAAGGGAGGAGAGGGAGAAAAGGAAGGAAGGGGAGAGAAAGGGAGAAAGGGGAGAGAGAAGGGAAGGAAGGGAGAGGGAGAAAAGGAAGGAAGGGGAGAGAGGGAGAAAAGGGAGAGAAGGGAAGGGGGGAGAGAGAGGGAGAAAAGGAAGGAAGGAAGGGCAGAGAAAGAGGGAAGGGAGGAGAGGGAGAAAAGGAAGGAAGGGGAGAGAAAGGGAGAAAGGGGAGAGAGAAGGGAAGGAAGGAGGGACAGGGAGAAAAGGAAGGAAGGGGAGAGAGAGGGAGAAAAGGGAGAGAGAAGGGAAGGGAGGAGAGAGAGGGAGAAAAGGAAGGAACGGAAGAAAGGAAGGGCAGAGAAAGAGAGGGAAGGGAGGAGAGGGAGAAAAGGAAGGAAGGGGAGAGGGAGAAAAGGGAGAGAGAAGGGAAGGGAGGAGAGAGGGAGGAAAGGGAAGGAAGGAAGGGGAGGGGAGGGAGGGAGGAGATGGGAATGACAATGGAAGGAAGGAAATAAAGGAAGGAAAATAAATCCCATTGGTCACATGATTAAAATTCAGGCGCTTGGCAATTGGCATGTATTTATGACGGTCGCAGTGGCCCAGGCTCAACCATTTTAGCAGTGGCAATTCTAATCCCCATCGTGGTCGTGAACCAAGAGTTTGCAAGGAAGAATGTCAGCTAATATATATTGAGCAAGGTACCATGTATACTGTACATACATACGTATGTGTGTTTATGTATGTATGTGTTTGTGCGTACACACACACAGACACAGAAAGAGAGAGTATCGGTGGTACCTTGCTCAATAGCAGTAACTGTGAGAGGGATCTTGGAGTCTTAGTGGACAACCAGCTAAATAGGAGCCAGCCGTGTGCAGCAGCTGCCAAAAAAGCCAACACAGTTCTAGGCTGCATAAACAGAGGGATAGAATCAAGATCACGTGAAGGGTTTATACCACTTTATAAGGCCTTGGTAAGGCCACACTTGGAACACGGCATTCAGTTTTGGTCGGCACGATGTAGAAAAGATGTGGAGACTCTAGAAAGAGTGCAGAGAAGAGCAACAAAGAGGATTGGGGGACTGGAGACTAAAACATATGAAGAACGGTTGCAGGAACTGGGTATGTCTGGTTTAATGAAAAGAAGGAGACATGATAGCATCTTCCAATATCTCAGGGGTTGCCACAAAGAAGAGGGAGTCAAACTATTCTCCAAGGCACCTGAGGGTAGAACAAGAAGCAATAGGTGGAAACTAATCAAGGAGAGAAGCAACTTAAAACTGAGGAGAAATTTCCTGACAGTGAGAACAATTAATCAGTGGAATAGAAGTTGCCTCCAGAAGTTCTGAATGCCCCAACACTGGAAGTCTTTAAGAAGATGTTGGATAGCCATTTGTCTGAAACGGTATAGGGTCTCCTGCCTAGGCAGGGGGTTGGACTAGAAGACCTCCAAGGTCTCTTCCAACTCTGTTATTCTAAATCTGTTTGAGCCTCTTCTGTTTTTCAAGAAATCTTTCCAATATTTGAGGGGCTGCCACACAGAAGAGGGAGTCAAGCTGTTCTCCAAAGCAGGACAAGAAGCAATGGGTGGAAACTAATCAAGGAGAGAAGCAACCTTGAATTAAGGAAAAGCCTCCTAACAGTGAGGACAATGAACCAGTGGAACAGCTTGCCACCAGAAGTTGTGGGAGCTTGATAATCTATTCTATTCCTATTCCACTCCACTCTATTCCTATCCTATTCTAGTCTATTCCATGTGTGCTTGGTAAGCAGTTATATAAATATAACTTTTTCACATTTTTTTTGTAAGTTGAAGACTACCTATGTATATCTGGGCCCATACTACAAATCAGGGGTGGGTTGCTAATCCCGTTCCAACCGGTTCGGTTGGAACGGGGCCAGCGGCATCCTTGTGCACGCGCGCAGTTCACGCATGCGTCTTAGCGCCTGCACGATGCTCCAGCTGCTCGTGGAGACTCGCACAGGCGCTGTATGTGCCATCCAGCTGCTCGCGGAGAATCGCGCAGGCGCTGTATGTGCCATGCGCCTGCGTGGAAGCGCAGAAGCCTTCAAAGACCAGTAAGGAGCGCGGGCAGGCGGGTGGGCCCTTCGCCGTTCCCGGAAGTTACTTACTTCCGGGTTCGCCGACCAACCGGTTCGCGGGGACTGCCGCGAACCGGTTGAAACCCACCCCTGCTACAAATGCTGGCCTTGTGTTGGTCCAATCTTTGCTTCTTCTGAGTCAGTAATTTTCTCCCGCCTCTGCTTTTCATGTGGCTAGAACTAGGACTCACCTAGTGATGGTGGTGTGGCTGTGGTATCCTTGATGCTCTCTGAGCTTGGTTATTTTCTTGCAGGCGTTTCATGACCCAACTAGGTTACATCATCAGCCATGAAAAGAAATGGGATTTGCTCTCTCGTTCATATACAAGTAGATTGGATAGAAGAAAATATTTGCAGTTCAAGATAGAGCTGTGGGCTCCTTGATGCTCTCTGAGCTTGGTTGTTTTCTTGCAGGTGTTTCACGACCCAACTAGGTAACATCCTCAGTGCTAGAAGGGAGTGGGGTTGACTGTGTATATCTGAGCCTGAACCACGAATGTCATTTCATTTCATTTTGTTTATTAAATTTATAGGCCGCCCAATCCCGGAGGACTCCGGGCAATGTCGGACTTGTGTTGGTCAAACCTTTGCTTCTTCTAAGCCAGGGCTGTCCAAACTTGGGAACTTTAAGACTTGTGGACTTCAACTCCCAGAATTCCCCAGCCAGCCATGCTGGCTGGGGAATTCTGGGAGTTAAAGTCCACAAGTCTTAAAGTTCCCCAGTTTGGACGTCCCTGTTCTAAGCCAAGAATGTTCTCTCTTCCATGTGGGTCAGCCTTTCATGTTGCATTTCTCCATCCCTCCTTCTCCAGATGTCCCCAAAATTACCCGATTTGCCCTGAATGAACAGCAGGGGGTCTCCTGCATCGCCTTCCCTGCCTTTTTCCTCCGCTGGAAATGTTCTTTTTTCCTTAACTCGTTATCTCACCCCTGCAGCACCAATACCGCGAGTGCCAGGAACTGCTCAGCCTCTACCAGAAATATCTCTCCGAGCAGCAGGAAAAACTGACCCATTCCCTTTCCGAGTTGGAGGCAGCTAAGCAGAAGGAGCATCAGGTGAGTCTCTCCTCCCGCCAAATTCTCCCGTCCTTTGCTTTCTTTCTTTCTCTCTCTTTTTTTTTTTAAAAAAAGTTTTTATTAAACGTTTTTAACCTTTAAAAACAGGAAGAAAAGCACAACAAAAACGAAAAGAAAGAACAAGACATACCTAACTAAGTAAATTAATTATACAGCCTTCTGTATTCATGTTTAGCCTTTGTACTTCTCCATTCTACCTTCCCTTCCTCTCGATTTTACCTTCTCTAATAATGTAATAACCGTAGTCCTTTGTAATAATATTAATTGTTCATATCGCCCTTATATTTACATCGTTAGTCAATACTTTAAGTTTGATAGTGATTAGTAACTTTGGTTAATTTTTATTCAATACTAGTTTAGAAAAAAGAAAAACAACTTCTTTTTTTAAAAAAAATAGTTTTTATTAAACATTTTTACCTTTAAAACCAGAAAGAAAAACACGACAAAAAAAGAAAAGAAAAAATAAGACATACCTAACAATATAAAGTAAATTATACAGCCTTCTCTATTGGCATTCATGTTTAGCCTTTGTACTTCTCCATTCTACCTTCCCTTCCTCTCAATTTTACCTTCTCTAATAATGTAATAACCGTAGTCCTTTGTAATAATATTAATTGTTCATATCGCCCTTATATTTACATCGTTAGTCAATACTTTAAGTTTGATAGTGATTAGTAACTTTTGTTAATTTTTATTCAATACTAGTTTAGAAAAAAGAAAAACAAAAACTTCTTTTTTAAAAAAGAAATAGTTTTTATTAAACGTTTTTGCCTTTAAAAACAGAACAACAAAAAAAGAAGAGAAAAAACAAGACATACCTAACAATATAAAGTAATTATACAGACTTCTGTATTGGCATTCACGTTTAGCCTTCTAGTTCTCCATTCTCCATTGCCTTCCTATCGGTTTTAACCTCTGTAATAATATAATAACAGTAGTCCTAACACTTGTAATAATATTAATTGTTCATATCACCATTATATTCACATTGTTATGTTGCAGCAGATTGAGGTTTGTAATCTACTTACGAAAGACCAGGACTCGGTACCACGAAGGTGAGAGAAACAGGTTTATTTGATGCATCGAGTTCAGTGTGTTCACACACCAAAACCTGAACTGCCTGGGCTCTGCCCAGGATGCTACTTTTATGCCGTGTTCCACACTGTGCATTCTCAAGGCGTTTCCATACACGAGACAAGCATGACATTTCGAAAAGCAGAAGTTCATTTGGAATGTTACAGCGAAGTACATAGGAGAAATACAAAAAGGAGAAGTTCCTATAATGTCTTCAGCTGTCAGCAGTTTTTACCTCTGTTCTATCTCTCACCCACGCCTGGCTTCCTGTGCCCCTCCTTTACAGGGTCTTGCCACACTGTTCAGCCCTATTTTTAATACTTATGAGGAAGTTGGAGAGAAAGTTCACTCCAGGTAAAAGTCAACTTTGGAACTCCAGGGCACTAGAATGAAAAGCCAAGCTAATATGAATTTATAAGGTCCATTCTATTAAGACCACCTAACCTGGCCAGCCACTGGTGGGTTTACCTGTGCACCCCCTCCTGCATCAGTTAGTCAATATTTTAAGTTTGATAGTGATTAGTAACTTTGGTTAATTTTTATTCAATACTAGTGTAGGAAAAAAAAGGACTTCTATTTCCTGTTTTGGCTTCTCTTTTCTAGCCACTTATAAATTCTATTCCATATTTTATAGAAATCCGATTCTTCTCTTTCTTTTAGTTCCATGGTCATCTTGTCCATCTCTGCACATTCGAGTACTTTTCTAATTATTGTTTCGTCTGCGGGCCTATTGATTTGTTTCCAGTTTTGTGCGAAAGCGATCCTAGCTGCAGTGAGCGAGTGTAGTGTTAGGTGTTGAAATTGTTTTTCTGTTTTTCTCAAATGCTTTTCTTTTTAATCCCGCCTTTCATTATTTTCAAACACAACGACAAACTATCCAACACTGTCCTCGTGTTTTCCCGGCGACAAAAACCACGCGAGGTTGGTTGGGCTGAGAGAGGCGGACTGGTTTAAAGTCACCCAGCTGGCTTTCACTCCTAAAGAGGGATTAGAACTCACAGTCTCCTGGTGATTGAAAGGCACCCATCTGCCTTTCATGGCTAAGGCAGAAATAGAGCTTGCCATCTCCTGGGGATTGGCCCAAAGTCACCCAACTGGCTTTCATAGCTACGGCAGAACTAGAACTCACCATCTCCTGGTGATTGGCCCAAAGTCACCCAACCGGCTTTCATAGCTAAGGCAGAACTAGAATTCACCGTCTCCAGCTGGTTGGCCCAAAGTCACTCAGCCAGCTTTCATATCAAACTCACAGACTAGGTTTGTGGAATGGAGGATTTATATTCCTTGCAGGCAGCTGGTCATTTGCATCCTTTTAGAGAGTCATTGAGGCCACTTGGAGGTTGGTCTGTGTCCTTGGGAGTCACCTGAGTGGTGCACATGGGTGTGGTGACTACACAGACTACAAGGAGATCCGTTGGAAGCAATCCAACATCTTCTTAAAGACTTCCAGTGTTGGAACATTCACAACTTCTGGAGGCAACTTCTGTTCCACTGATTAATTGTTCTAACTGTCAGGAAATTTCTCCTCAGTTGCTTCTCTCCTTGATTAGTTTCCACCCATGGCTTCTTGTTCTACTCTCAGGTGCCTTAGAGAATAGTTTGACTCCCTTTTCTTTCTGGAAGCCCCTGAGATATTGGAACACTGCTAACATGTCTCCCCTAGTCCTTCTTTTCATTAAACTAGACATACCCAGTTCCTGCTACCATTCTTCGTATGTTTTAGCTTCCAGTCCCCTAATCCTCTTTGTTGGCTCTTCTCTGCACTCTTTCTAGAGTCTCCACATCTTTTTTACATTGTGGCGACCAAAACTGAATGCCGTATTCCAAGTGTGGCCTTACCAAGGCCTTGTAAAGTGGTATTAACCCTTCAGGTGATCTTGATTCTCTCCCTCTGTTGATGCAGCCTAGAACTGTGTTGGATTTTTTAGCAGCTGCTGCCCACGGCTGGCTCCTATTTAAATGCTTGTCCACTAGGACTCCAAGATCCCTCTCACAGTTGCTACTGTTGAGCAAGGTACCACCTATACTGTACTTGTGTGTTTCATTTTTCTTGCCTAAATGCAGAACCTGACTCTTTTCTATACTCTTTACTGTAGATATTTTCTTTGAAACTCCGAAGTCTTAGGACACCAACAATCCTGCTTCGTCTCTGCAGGGTTGTGTCCCGATAGACGCAAGAGCTGAGATCAAACGGCCTTAGAATCACAGTCGATGGCCTCCATCTCAACTTTCCTCTTGGTCTGAGTTCCCGAGCTTTGCCGTGGGAAATGATGTGTGTGTGTGTGTGTGTGTGTGTGTGTGTAATGGTGCCAAAATGATTTAAGACAGAGCTCTCACTGAGTCAATAATCAGTAACTGGAACGTGAGTCTTTTTTTTTTCTTTTCTTTTCCTTTTTCCTTTCTTTCTTTTTTTTTTTTTTTCTGAATGTGCGTCCGAGATAAAGTTAATTCCATTTGAAAAGATACTTAAGGTGACACGAATTGAATTATTCAAACCGGCTTCCTCAGCATTAACTCTGGGTTAATATCTCATAGTGCCTCCGCTTTCATTACAGGAGTTTTTAAGGACATAACTTTTTATAATAAATTCAATAGCAAGAAGCCCGGGCTGAAATTGGTTTACTTTCTAGGCAGCCGTAAAAAAAAAGCGGTATTAATTGTAAAAGGGAATATTAAAACGCTCAACGAACTTGACGCAGACAAATGTGGAAATAGATGTTCTCCTCGGGGTGGGCCGAGCGAAGCATTTCTGCTCTTATTATGTTAAAAAATGTGAAAATATAGTTAAGGGGCTTCCATCAAGGAGGCTTTGAGAACTGTTTCTCAGCTTCATTGGCTCTTGTTCTGAGAAGTCTGCAGATGTCTAAGGGACGCGGTGGCTCAGTGGCTAAAATGCTGAGCTTGTCAATCAAAACAGTTGGCAGTTTGGCGGTTCGAATCCCTAGCACCGCTTAATGGAGTGAGCTCCTGTTCCTTGTCCCAGCTTCTGCCAACCTAGCAGTTCGAAAGCATGTTAAAAATGCAAGTAGAAAAATAGGAACCACCTTTGGTGGGAAGGGAACAGCGTCCCATGCGCCTTTGGCTTTGAGTCATGCCGGCCACATGACCACGGAGACGTCTTCAGACAGCACTGGCTCTTTGGCTTTGAAACGGAGATGAGCACCGCCCCCTAGAGCCGAGGTGGCGCAGTGGTTAAATGCAGCACTGCAGGCTACTTCAGCTGACTGCAGTTCTGCAGTTCGGCTGTTCAAATCTCACCGGCTCAGGGTTGACTCAGCCTTCCATCCTTCCGAGGTGGGTAAAATGAGGACCCGGATTGTTGTTGGGGGCAATATGCTGACTCTGTAAACCGCTTAGAGAGGGTTGAAAGCCCTATGAAGCGGTATATAAGTCTAACTGCTATTGCTATTGCTAGAGTTGGGAACGACTGGCACTTATGTGTGAGGGGAAACTTTTACCTTTACTGATCTTTGATCTCACTGAATTTTTAAGCAGAATTGGAATCAAAAAGCGATGTCAGAAAAGAGTTTGGATCAAAATATTTCAGATTTTCCAGACTTCTTCAATCCTCGCTTAAAATGCTATTTTGCCTTTGTCCCTCTTTCTGGTTTCGGATTCTCCCTTCTTAACGTTTCCCATCTAAAAGTGAGAGGTAAGAAGACTCTTACTAGATATCTCTTGGGTGAAGACCAGGGGTGAAATGCTACTGGTTCGCACATCAGACAGCAGATCTTCGGAACTTTTTTTCTTTTTACTTTTTAAGCAATTTTTTTTTACTACAGGTTCTCCGGAAACACAGGGGTGGGAGGTGGGGGTCTGCTTTTGCTCCCAGCAGGCTTCCCTGAAGCCTACTGGGCCAAAAATGGGGGTGGGGGTGCTGAGAAAGGAAGGAAGAAAGAAGGAAGAAAAAGAAAGAAAGGGGGAAAAAGGAAAGGAAGGAAGGAAGGAAGGAAGAAAAGGGAAAGAAAGAAAGAAAGGAGGGAGAGAGGGAGGAGAAACAAGGGAGAAATAAAGGAAGGAAGGAAGAAAGAAAAGGGAAAGAAAGAGAAAGGAAGGAAAAAGAAAAGAAAGAAAGAAAAAGAAAGAGAGGGAGGGAGGGAAAAAGGAGAGAAGGAAGGACTACAAACCTGGCACTAGACGCAGCTTCAGAGTACAATCCAGGGCTGGAAGGGACCTGGAGGTCATCTAGTCCAACCTTGCTCCAGCAGGACATTGTTCAAGTAAGTTTCTGTCTTGTGATCCCCCAGTTACATTACTACATAGCCACGCCCACCCAGTCACATGACACCCACCAAGCCACGCCCACAGAACTGACAGTAAGTAATTTTAGATTTCACCACTGGTGAATAGCTATAGCTATTTAGACTTATATACCGCTTCATAGGGCTTTCAGCCCTCTCTAAGCGGTTTACAGAGTCAGCATATTGCCCCCAACAACAATCCGGGTCCTCATGAAGACCGTTCGGTCTTAAGATTCTCAGACCCGTCGTCCTGTTCTGGGTCTCCACTGCTGGCAGGAGGCAACGCAGGACGATGGGTGATGAATGCCATGGGCAGGCAGCTTCGCTTTGAAAGTAGCTTTTCAAAGTATAAATTAGCCTTTGGAGCATTTATCATTTGCAATAGCAGCTTTATAAATCATACGCCGTGAATTTATGGCCCGGCCGTTTCTCTCCTTGCTCCATCCGAGGATCAAAGAGAATGACAAAGGGGTTTATTTGATTGTGGGGGACACCCTGGAAGAAGAGGGACTGACACCTCATGGCTCATTCTAGCTGAGCTGCAAAGAGTGTTCCCTTACAGGTAGTCCTTGACATACAGCCATTACACCCAAGAAGCAGCGGTTTGGAGAAGCTTCTGTAGAGCCCAGTGTCTAACATTTAGGCAAGAAAAACGAAACGCACAGGTAAAGCATAGGTGGCAACTTGCTCAATAGTAGTAACTGTGAAAGGAATCTTGGAGTCCTAGTGGACAACCATTTAAATAGGAGCCAGCCGTGGGCAGCAGCTGCCCAAAAAGCCTGTGGCACAACAAAACCGTGGTCCACTAAAGCGCGCCCGATTAAAGCGCGTACCTGACGTCATCAGCAGCGCAACAACAGCGACCGTGGAGAAAAAAGGGCGCTTTAAAAAGCGCTTTGAAAGCAAGCCGATTCACGTTAAGGTAAGGGTTAGGTTAAGGGTTAGGGTTAGGTTTAGGTTTAGGGTTAGGTTAAGGGTTAGGTTTAGGGTTAGGGTTAGGGTTAGGTTTAGCGTTAGGTTAAGGGTTAGGGTTAGGTTTCGGGGGGTTAGGTTTAGGTTTAGGGGTTAATTTTAGCTTTAGCGCTCACAGCGTGCTTTTTTCGTCGCACTGTGATGACGTCAGGTACGTGGTTTCGTCGAGCGCGCTTTAGTCGAACGCGGTTTTGTGGTGGAACCAAAAAGCCAACACAGTTCTAGGCCACATCAACAGAGGGATAGAATCAAGATCACCTGAAGGGTTAATACAACTTTATAAGGCCTTGGTAAGGCCACACTTGGAATTCTGCATCCAGTTTTGGTTTCCACGATGTAAAAAAGATGTGGAGACTCTAGAAAGAGAGCAGAGAAGAGCAACAAAGAGGATTAGGGGGCTCAAGGCTGAAACATATGAAGAACAGTGCAGGAACTGGGTATTGAGGAAAGGGATTATGGGAGACATGATAGCAGTCTTCCAATATTTGAGGTGTTGCCACAAAGAAGAGTGAGTCAAGCTATTCTCTAAAGCACCTGAAGGGAGGAGAAGAAGCAACATATGGAAACTAATCAAGGAGAGAAACTCCAGACAGTTAGAACAATTCATCAGTGGAACCTCCAGAAGTTGTGAATGCTCCAACCCTGGAAATTTTTAAGAAGAGATTGGATAACCATTTGTCTGGTATGGTATAGGGCTTCCTGCCTGAGCAGGGGGTTGGACTAGAAGATCTCCAAGGTCCCTTCCAACTCTGTTATTCTATATTCTATTCTATTCAAACAAAGGGACTTCTGATCAGTGTGCGCTAACCGAGAGCAAACCCCATTCCTTCCTAGCACTGATGTGGTCACCTAGTTTGGTAACGAAACATCAAAGCAAAACAAACACACAGAACAACCAGGCTCTGAGAGCTGTTTGGATCCCACAATCCTCCTCCTCCTCCTCTTCTTCCTCCTCCACATCCCCATCCCCTTCCATCGCCGATGATGCTACCTAGTTGGGTCATGAAACATCTGCAAGGAAACATTCCTGCTCAGAGGGCACCGAAGAACCTTGCTGGCTTTAGAAACATCTGTCATTCCTATCTCCACCAGAGGTGCATTACGCCATCGGTCCTTATTAACCCATCCAGATGCTGAAGGAACCTCTGGGGAAGAAAATTTGGCCAATAAAGCCACGAACACCCTTTACCTGATTTGCATTTATCATGATTTACCTGCGTCGCAGCTGCATGTCCCAAGAGCCACCTGGACTTCCTGGTTTGTTTGTTTTTAAAGATATTTTGCTTCTCATCCAGGAAGCTTCTTCAGTTCTACATGAACAGTGGGGAACGGAAGGATTTATACTCCTTGCAGACAGCTGGTCATTTGCATCCTTTTTGGATGGTCCTTGAGGCCACTGGGAGGATTGTCTGTGTCCTCGGGGTCACCTGAGTGGTGCAAATGGAACTGCTGAAATGACTCTGTTGTAGACTGGAGATAGATAATGTCGTATTCCCCCCCCCCCTCTGTTGAGAGACAGCTGTTCAATGTTGACACAATTCCTTCCAAGTGGCCTCAACGACTAGACGGCTGCGTCTAGTGCCAGGTTTGGCTGGTGTGTTTCCCTCCCAACAATTGGCCAAGTATTCCATCTCTCAGGCTGGGGGGGGGGGGGTCAAACTGTACGCCCCTCAGACAGGGTTCGCAATTTGGGAGTCCTCCTGGACCCACAGCTGACTTTAGAACACCATTTGTTGGCTGTGACCAGGGGGGCATTTGCCCAGGTTCGCCTGGTGCACCAATTGCGTCCCTACCTGAACCGGGAGGCCCTCACAACAGTCACTCGTGCCCTTGTGACCTCAAGACAGGACTACTGCAATGCGCTCTACATGGGGCAGCCCTTGAAGAGCATTCGGAGACTTCAGCTTGTCCAGAATGCAGCCGCGCGAGCGATTGTGGGTGCACCCCGGTACACCCACGTCACACCTATCCTCCGCGAGCTGCACTGGCTGCCTATTGGTCTTCGGATTCGCTTCAAGGCGCTAGTCGTCACTTATAAAGCCCTTCATGGTATTGGACCTGAGTACTTGAGAGACCGCCTGCTGCCAATTACCTCCAACAGACCTATTAGATCCCACAGACTAGGCCTCCTCCGAATTCCATCTACTGGCCAATGCCGACTGGCTACCACCCGGAGGAGAGCCTTCTCGGTGGCTGCTCTGGCCCTCTGGAACGAGCTCCCCGTGGAGATTCAGACCCTCACCACCCTCCAGGCCTTCCGCAAAGCCCTTAAAACCTGGCTGTTCCGACAGGCCTGGGGCTGACGGGTGCCCCGCCCCCGCTCAAATTGTGTGGTTGTTGAGTGCCTTTTTAAATTGTTTGTAGTTGTTTGTCCGTTGTTTTTCCCTCTTGTTTGTATTCCCCCCCCCTACTTTGGTTTGTGAGCCGGTTCTACCACAAAACCGCGGACGACAAAATCGTGGACGACGAAAGCGCGTCTGTGATGTCATCACAGCGCGACGAAAAAGATCGAAAAATGTAAAAATAAAGCGAAAACCTTACCCTAACCCCCCCAAACCTAACCCTAAACCTAACCCTAAACCTAACCCTTAACCTAACGAAAAACCTAACACTAACCCTTAACCTAACGCTAAACGTAACGCTAACGCTCTAACCCTAACCCTAACCCTTAACCTAACCCTAACCCTAACCCTTAACCTAACCCTTACCTTTATGTGAATCGGCTTGCTGTAATTTAATTTTTATTGCAATTTTTCGATCTTTTTCGTCGCGTTGTGATGACGTCACATACGCGATTTTGTCGACCGCGCTTTTGTGGAACGCGGTTTTGACGGGTCACGTGTGAGCCGCCCTGAGTCCCTCTGGGAATAGGGCGGCATAGAAATGCAATAAATCAAATCAAATCAAGAAGGATGCAAATGACTAATTGTCTGCAAGGAATATAAATCCACCCATTCCCCACCGTTCAATCAGCACTGAAGAAGCTTCTTGGATGAGAAGAGAAACATCTTTTAAAAAGCCACCCGAAAGTCCAGGTGCCTCTGGAGAAAGCACCCGTGGGACAACCACGATAGTGGAGAATCCCCCTACGTTGCAACTCCATGTTCCCACTGTACATAAGAAGCTTCTGACATCTTCCTCCAGAGGTGGCATGCTGCCTTTCGTGCCGGTTCTGGCAAACCGATAGTGGCAGCGCCGCGAGGCTCCGCCTAAGACGTCTTCTAGGACTTCCGCGTGCGCACTTCCGCTACCAAACCGGTCGCGAAGATAATAGGATACCATTACTGTCTTCCTCCCATCCTTTGCCATCCGGATAGTCTCGTATTTCCCTGACTTTCATCATTCCGCGTAGAGTGAGAGGATAATCCGGAAGGCGTTGACTGAGCTAATTGCAGCTTGATTTTTCTCGCCGTCCACGGCACGACGAACCTGTTCTAGAGCCAAGGTGGCGCAGTGGTTAAATGCAGCACTGCAGGCTACTGCTAGATCAGCAGTTCAGCAGGTTCAAATCTCACCGGCTCAGGGTTGACTCAGCCTTCCATCCTTCCGAGGTGGGTAAAATGAGGACCCGGATTGTTGTTGGGGGCAATATGCTGACTCTCTGTAAACCGCTTAGAGAGGGCTGAAAGCCCTATGAAGCGGTATATAAGTCTACTGCTATTGCTATTGCTATTGACAGAAACGGGATATGTTTATGCTTATCCTTCCCTATTAACTACCTGCGAATGGATCTCGAAAGGAGCAGGGGGGGGCCAAGAGCTGACGATTTTCAAAAGTTTGTGAACGGTGGCATTTATTTCAAAATACCGGATTTATTTCACCCTTCCAAACTGACCCGTTGTCTCGACATTGTTGTTTTTTAAATTTTATTTAAATAACCCGGTGATCATTTGAACCATCGAAATGAATAACGACAGATGGTTGCAAGTTCGAGACCACCTGGCTGTGAAAAGAAGCGAAGGCAGGCAGGTGTGCTGTCCCTGCAGGGATAAAAAAAATACCACTTTTGCCAGTGCCAATAACTGTGACAGGGCGCCAGGGGACTCTTCGTTGGCTGCTTCCTTCCTCCTTTCTGTTTCATGGGTCTCAAAGATAGAAGCAAGGGAGGGGGGAGCCTTACAGAAAGATTAGCAGGGGACTATTAAACCAGGCAGCCCCCCCCCCCCCCAAGCCATGGTGTAGTAGGCAGACTAGGCCACGCCCACCCAGCAACCAGGTGGAGAACCTGTTGCTGACCTGAACACAACTCTAAGTAGATGCCCTCTACCTATCAGGAAAAGTGCCGTTTGGAGAAGGGGTTTTCTTGGGTTAGTGCGATCGGCCTAAGGGTTCTTTCGTGTGTGTGTGTGTGTGTGTGTGTGTGTGTGTGTGTGATGTGTGCAAGATAGATAGATCGATAGATAGACAGACAGACAGACAGAAAATTAGATAGACAGAGAGAGAGGCAGAGAGAGAGAGAATTAAATAGCTAGAGAGAGAGAGACAGCTAGACAGACAATTGGATGGATGGATGGATGGATGGATGGATGGATGGATGGATGGATAGATAGATAGATAGATAGATAGATAGATGATAGATAGATAGATAGATAGATAGATAGATAGATAGATAGATAGATAGACAGACAGACAGACAGACAGACAGACAGAGAATTAGATAGACAGATAGAGGCAGAGAGAGAGAGAATTAAATAGCTAGAGAGACAGCTAGACAGACAATTGGATGGATGGATGGATGGATGGATGGATGGATGGATGGATGGATGGATGGATGGATGGATAGATAGAAAGATAGATAGATAGATAATTAGATAGACAGAGAGAGAGAATTAGATAGATAGATGATAGATAGATAGACAGACAGACAATTGGATGGATGGATGGATGGATGGATGGATAGATAGATAGATGGGATAGATAGATGGGATAGATAGATGGGATAGATAAATGGGATAGATAGACACATAGGCATGTAGATGTCGATGGATGGATGGATGGATGGCAGTCAGAGACAAAGGCAGACAGGTTCTTGTGTGTGTGTGTGTGTATGTATCTATGTATCTATATGTGTATGTGATGTGTAAGAGAGAGAGAGAGGGAATTAGATGATAGATAGACAGACAGAGATTTAGATAGATTAGGTAGGTAGGGATGGATGGATGGATAGATAAATAGGAGAGATATAGATTTAGATAGATAGATTTAGATTTAGATAGATAAATATAGAGTTAGATAGACAGACAGACAGATACACTTAGATTTATGTATGTATGTATCATCTTTTTAACCATTGTTTGTCTACTGCAGGATGAAGGCTTCTTCCACATGTTTCCAACTCATACGGTCCTGAGCTTTCTTTTGCCAATTGGGCCTTTGGCTGCCATATTTGTTCTTGTGGTCTATCTTCTTTCAGATCTCTTTCGTGGATGCCTTGATCAGGGGGGATCCATTCTAGGACTGCCTTGGTCCACCTGCCCTCAGTTATCCTGGCAAGGTGACCAGCCCGTTTCCCTTTCAATTCTTTTACTCTTTTGATGGCATCCTTTACTTTCATTTCTTGTAGATATAAAGTGTAGAGTTTATGTCTGTCTGTCTATCATCTATCTATCTATCTATCTATCTATCTATCTATCTATCTATCTATCTATCTATCTATCTATCTATCTATCTATCTAATCTGTACTTTATATGTAGAAGAAACGTAAGTATACGATGCCATCAAGAGTAAAAGAATCAGCTGGCTAGATATCCCTTTCTGAGAATAAAATTCCAGGCCTTCGTGTTCGCTCGACAATTTTAAATGTTTGGAAACGACGTCTTTATGCAAGCGAATGCCAGCAAGGGCAAATAAACTGGAAAAAAAACTCCTAGAGATGGCTTATAATGCATCCTTAAAAAAAAAAAGCTTTGCACGATAGCCTGTTCAAAAGCACAGCTGGCCACAATGAACCTGGTTTCCTTTTTTCTTTTGGAGTAATTTACTGCCCTCCTGACCTATATAAACATCAATCGCTTTGGCACCGCTGAGCAGTCTAAATACATGCTCGGAGGCGAGGCGCTAGTGCGGGTTTTAAATATTGCATGTGTGAAAGGTTTTCTAAGCAGGTCCTTTGGAAGTGGAAAACATTATATTTTTGTGGCCCGCTACTGGTCTGCAGAGCTGGTAGCAGAGTCGGACAGTGAGGAGGTTGGGGAGGAACATGAGCCAGTTCTGGAATCTGGGGAAGGCTCGGACGAGGGCTCTGTGTCGGAGGCAGAGGGGGCCATCTGGGAGTGATGTGCTGCCTCCGGAGTCGGACAGCAACGAGGCAGAGGAACAGATTCCCCCTGTTCCCAGTGCGCACATGTGCAGAGCTGCCAGAAGGCAAGAACAATTAAGATAAAAGAGGTGACTCGGGAATAAGGCTTGGAGGTGATTGGCCCCTCCCATAAGACATAAAGGAGGAGCAAAGGCATGTGAGCCTTTGCAGGAAGCAACTTGGTTCATGCTGGTCTGTTTGGACTCTTTGCTCTGTGTGGCCTTGCCAAGCTAATTGCTAATGAATTCTTTTGGCAGCGTTTCAAGGAAGATAAAGGTGGGTGCTTATCAGCCTTATCCCAAAAGACTTTGGCAGACTACTGTAGAACTTCTTATAACTATTTGGGACTCATTACAGGCTGTGAATGAACGTCATTCACAGCCTTTGAAATAAAAAGAGGGTTTTGGGGACTGTGTGCTTTTTAACTGTATCAGAACATATATTTCCATCAGCGGCAGCAGCTTTGGCCTCCGGGAAATTGTGATCTTGAGGATTGTGGGGAGAGATCGGGGTTTTGTTTTGAGCCAAGGTGGCGCAGTGGTTAAATGCAGCACTGCAAGCTACTGCTAGATCAGCAGTTCAGCGGTTCAAATCCCACTGCCTCAGGGTTGACTCAGCATTCCATCCTTCCGAGGTGGGTAAAATGAGGACCCAGATTGTTGGGGGCAATATGCTGACTCTCTGTAAACCGCTTAGAGAGGGCTGAAAGCCCTATGAAGCGGTATATAAGTCTACTGCTAAGTCTACTGCTATTGAAGGAGGAGCCCAACGGGCTGGAATTATTATTATTATTATTTTTTTGATAGGTTTGACGCCGTGAAAACTGCCTAGCCCGGATCTCTTTGGTTGATCTCCCAACAACTGAGCCATTCTTCAAATTGTGTTGTGTGTGCCGTCAGCAGATTGTGTAATTGTGGGAGGTGCTCGGTTGCTCTCGGTTGGGTTTCCTGCAGATGTTTCACCACCCAGCTAGGTAACATGATGAGTGCTACAAAGGAGCAGGTTTCCCTCTTCCTTTGCATGTTAGTGGCTTGGCTGGTCAGTGTTGTTGGGGGAATGGTCTTGGTCGTTCCTTGATTAGGCTGTGATTAATTGTTAAGGTGGTGAGATTTACCATATTTTTCCGACTATAAGACGCACCAGTGTATAAGATGTAGAAAGATTTCGAAGAGGTGAGTAAGAAAAAAAAGGTTTTGTCATCCACCAGAAAACGGGCCCAAGAAAGACGGCAAGTGGGTAGATACCCTGTGGAGAAGCAGCAAATCCAGGGTTCAAATTCTGGTCTAGACTCGGGAGGCCTGGGTTCAAATCCAGGCTCTGCTCTGCAACTGGTTCTTCCTGACCTTTGGCTACCACCAAGCATGGGTGAATCCCAAGTTATTAGCTACCAGCCGGTGTTTGCTACCTGTCAGCATCCCCACGGATGGAAACCAATCAGGGAGAGAAGCAACCTGGGATTAAGGAGAAACGTCCTGAAAGTGAGGACAATTAACCAGTGGAACAGCTTGCCACCAGAAGTGGTGGGTGGAGGCTCCACTCAGGCTGCTTCTATGGTAACAGACGGGTGAATTTTAACCTGAATTTCTCCACTGCTTAATCCTGTTGCAGCAGATTGAGGTTTGTAATCTACTTACGAAAGACCAGGACTCGATACCACGAAGGTGAGAGAAACAGGTTTATTTGATGCATCGAGTTCAGCGTGTTGACACACCAAAATCTGAACTGCCTGGGCTCTGCCCAGGATCCTACTTTTATGCCGTGTTCCACACTGTGCATTCTCAAGGCGTTTCCATACACGAGACAAGCATGACGTTTCGAAAAGGAGAAGTTCATTTGGAATGTTACAGCGAAGTACATAGGAGAAATACAAAAAAGAGAAGTTCCTATAATGTCTTCAGCTGTCAGCAGTTTTTACCTCTGTTCTATCTCTCACCCACGCCTGGCTTCCTGTGCCCCTCCTTTACGGGGTCTTGCCACACTGTTCAGCCCTATTTTTAATACTTATGAGGAAGTTGGAGAGAAAGTTCACTCCAGCTAAAAGTCAACTTTGGAACTCCAGGGCACTAGAATGAAAAGCCAAGCTAATATGAATTTATAAGGTCCATTCTATTAAGACCACCTAACCTGGCCAGCCACTGGTGGGTTTACCTGTGCACCCCCTCCTGCATCAATCCAATGCCTTATAATGCATCTTTTGTGTGCTGGCAACACTTTTCAAGCCAACTTGTACACCTTCCTAGCCAAAGACCGCCGCCTGTCCGCACACTCATAATTTAGATCAAAGAAATCGCTGTCCAGCTTGTGCTTAATATGAGGATTTCAACCGCTGCAAAAAATTTTTAAAACAGAAAGGCACTGAGAGATGCAGTACGGAGCTCTGGCTCAGACCAAGACTGACGACTGGGATGATTTTTTAAAAAGAAGAAGCTTTGTTTCGCTCCGCACCCACCACTAGTAATTCAATTTCAACTTAATTTGTTTTAAGGGAGCACGGAGGGCTGACAACTCACTGAAGGTTAAAAATATGGATTTCAGCTTTCTCTTCAGCTGCTTTGCAAGGCGGGAGGGAAGGAGAGTCTTTTGGTCCAAGGACTTCCTAGACCCCTGATGGCGAACTTATGGCACGTAACGCCCTCTCTGATGGCACACAAGCCGTTGCCCCAGTTCAGCTCCGACGCACATGGCGCGCGTCTCCCACAAGCCAGCGAGTCTATGGATCTCTGTTGAGCATGCATGGGGGGGGGAATATGCGGGGGGAGCATGTGCATGTTCAGAGGGCGTAGGGGGGGGATAGATAGATGATAGATAGATAGATAGATAGATAGATAGATAGATAGATAGATAGATAGATAGATAGATAGATAGATAGATAGATAGATGATGGATGGATGGATGGATGGATGGATAGATGATAGATAGAAAATAATAGATAATGATAGATAATAATATAGATAGATAGATGATAGATAGATAATAATAGATAATGATAGATAGATAGATAGATAGATAGATAGATAGATAGATAGATAGAGATAGATAGATAATAGATAATGATAGATAGATAGATAGAGATAGATAGATAATAATAGATAATGATAGAGAGAGAGATAGAGAGATAGATGATAGATAGATGATAGATAGGTGATAGATAGATAGATGATTGATTGATAGATAGATGATAAATATATAGATAGAGAGATAGATAGATGATAGAAGATAGATAGATAGATGATAGATAGATGATAGATGATTGATTGATAGATAGATGATAGATAGATAGATGATTGATTGATAGATAGATGATATATATATAGATAGATAGAGAGATAGATAGATGATAGAAGATAGATAGATAGATAGATAGATAGATAGATAGATAGATAGATAGATGATAGATGATTGATTGATAGATAGATGATAGATAGATGATAGATAGATAGATGATTGATTGATAGATAGATAGATGATAGATAGATAGATAGATAGATAGATAGATAGATAGATAGATAGATAGATAGATAGATAGATGATGGATGGATGGATGGATGGATGGATAGATGATAGATAGAAAATAATAGATAATGATAGATAATAATATAGATAGATAGATGATAGATAGATAATAATAGATAATGATAGATAGATAGATAGATAGATAGATAGATAGATAGATAGATAGTCAGAGATAGATAAATTATAGATAATGATAGATAGATAGATAGATAGAGATAGATAGATAATAATAGATAATGATAGAGAGAGAGAGAGAGAGAGATGATAGATAGGTGATAGATAGGTGATAGATAGATAGATGATTGATTGATAGATGATATATATATAGATAGATAGATAGATAGATAGATAGATAGATAGATGATAGATGATAGATGATAGATAGATAGATGATAGATAGATAGATAGATAGATGATTGATTGATAGATAGATAGATAGATAGATAGATAGATAAATGATATATATAGATAGATAGATAGAGAGATAGAGAGATAGATAGATGATAGATGATAGATAGATAGATAGATAGATGATTGATTGATAGATAGATAGATAGATGATAGATAGATAGACAGACAGACAGACAGTCAGTCAGTCAGTCAGACAGACAAATAGATAGATACGTATCAATGGAAGAGAATAGATGAGATTGGTTACTCTCTTGCAGAGGAATTGAATCAGAATTAGACAAGCCTTTGATGGCTGAAGGGCATGTGTCCTTTTACTGTCAAAGCTGAAACGTGTCCTGAGGTTTACTAAGGCCTCCTCTCCACTTTCACCATCTCACTTTGGAGGATAAAAAAAACCTCATTTTAGAGAGGGAGGGAGATGCCTGTTTCCCACAGAAAAGAGATTTGCTTTCTTCCGAAGTTTAAAGTCCCTCGAGGACCCCGAAAGCTCCGTAGCGACAGAGTTCTCTTGACTAAGCAGCCAAGACAAATCGCTTCGTCCTTTTCACAAAACAAACCCCCATTGCATGAAACGGAGCCCATGAATCAAGGGATCAACCGGGGGGCCATCCTGTGGGGGCCCCTTTGTCCGGCTCTAATTTAAGATCCAATTAAAACCCACATTCTAAATCTTCAATGAATGAATTCATCAATTAATGCTATCAATTGATAAATGCTTTCTTCTCCTTATTAGTTTATGGGGGCCTGAGATGCAAAGTAGATAAATGGAAGGACCGTTAATTTTCTTCCCACCCCTGGTGCAGGAGAAGGGAGGCTCACAGCGGCAACAAGTGTTACCTTAAAGCCAGCAAAGCTTCCTTCCACTCGAAGTGGAGTAAGAACTGGGTGATGGTATTAGAATATTTGAATTTGTATAACAGGAAGTCCTCGATGTATGAGTGTGGACAGGGCAAGTTGCTAGTAGGTAAGAAGAGATCAAAACCTCCCTCCCTTCTAGCGCTGATTAAGTTACCTAGCTGGGTCATGAAACGTCTGCAAGAAAACAATCAAGCTCAGAGATCACCCAGGATCCCACAGTCATTGTCTCCTCTTCCTCCTCCTCTACTTCCTCTTCTTCCTTATCATCGTCTCCTCCTCTTCTTCCTCTTCCTTCTCTTCATCTTCCTCCTCCTCCCCCTGCACCCCCCAGTCCCTTCTAGCACTGCTGATATTACCTAGTT
Organism: Thamnophis sirtalis; assembly: GCF_051295495.1. NCBI lineage: Eukaryota > Metazoa > Chordata > Lepidosauria > Squamata > Natricidae > Thamnophis > Thamnophis sirtalis. The sequence goes on from NW_028261385.1 coordinate 3,562,830, forward strand.
GGGTCATGAAACACCTCCAAGAAAACAAGCTCAGTGGGGTGTTAGGGGGGAGGGGGGATATATAGTATGTGTTAGATATTAAAGTAACATGATTCCACTTGTATACTGTTGCTCTTTAATTTCATGGTAAAATTAGGACAAGCTGAATATATTAATAGATTGTAGAAATACACCGAAAGGAGGAGTAGAGGGATAGAAGAAAGAGGGGTAGTGAGGGTGGGAGAGAGGACTGGAGGGAGGGGGTGAAGGAAGAGAGGGAGTGTATCGGGAGAGAGGAGTGGTAGAGGGGGTGGGAAAGTAGGGTAGAGGGGAATGATGGAGGGAAGAAGGGAAGTTGGAGGGGGGCGAAAGAAAGGGTGTATGGAGGGTCGAAGAGGTACATTGGGTTTCTATTTTGGGGGGTATTGCCGACAAGAGGAATGGCTGTATTTATTGTTTAATGTTATATGGCCCCGGTTATGCACAGTATATATGTGACTGTACGAAAATGAAAATGGAAAAATAAAAGCACATTAAAAAAAAAACAAGCTCAAAGACCACCAAGGATCCCACAGTCCTCCTCCTCTCCCCCCCTCCTCCCTGTCAACCCCATTCCTTCTATCACTGATGATGTTCCCTAGTTGGGTCATGAAATATCTTCAACAAAGCCCAGAGACCACCATGGACCCCACAGTTCAACCCTGAGCTACAAAGATTCCCTTCCATTGGTATTAATTCACTAGCTGGCTTTTCCTGAACTGGCACCATCCTAAGGAATTCATACCACGGCTCATAATTTTTAGGAGGGGGGTGGTGGTGAGACGTTGCTCCTAGGAACCGTAGCAGAGGTGGCATTCAGCCAGTTCTGACCAGTTCTGAAGAACTGGTAACTGGTAACTGGTAGCGGAAATTTTGAGTAGTTGAAAGAACTGGCAAATACCACCTCTGGCTGGCCACGCCCCCCTCTATTCTCTGCCTCCCGAGTCCCAGGTGATGGGGAGGGAATGGGGATTTTACAGTATCCTTCCCCTGCCACGCCCTCCAAGCCACGCCCACAGAACCGGTAGTAAAAAAAATTTGAATCCCACCACTGAACCCCTAGGCCAGTTCGTCCTATGGTCTCCCTCTTTACGGAATCCCCAACGGATCCATCCTAGCACAGCCGATTTTTCATCCGCCGCCTTTCCTTACGGACGGTATCCAGCCGTCCTGGTTTCCATCTTTCCGTCGCTTGCCCAGATGGCCCTTCTCTCTGAAGTTGCATGTTGACATCCCCCGTTTAAGGCTCCCTGTTGTGCTTTGAATTTCAAAAAGCCGCCTGAATTCATATTTTTTGGCCGGGGCTTGACATTTCATTCGCCAGCCGGGCTGCATGTTTAATGATCAATTTAAAAATGCCCCCCCCCTTTTTTTTTAATGTAAAGCTGCAGATAATTGGCATTAGCGGATTCTTTGCCAGGGCCGTTGATCACCCATTTCTCCTGCCAACTTCGATGGAAACGGGGGTGCTTTGGGACGCGGCGAAATAGAAATTATATTTGCTAGGGAGAATGCGTAATGCAGAATAACAGAGATGGAAGGGACCTTGGAGGTCATCTAGTCTAGCCTCTGCCCAAGCAGGAGACCAGCACAATTTCTGATAGATGGCAGTCTAGTCTCGTCTTGAAACTCTCCAGTGATGAAGCTCCCACAACTTCTGAAGGCAACTTCTGTTCCATGGGTGGATTGTTCTCACTGTCAGAAACTCCCTCCTTATTTCTAGGTTGAATCTCTCCTTGGTCAGTTTCCATCCATGATTCCTCGTCTGGTCTTTAGGTGCTTTGGAAAATAGCTTGACCCCCCTCCTCTCTTTGGCAGCCCCTCAAATATTGGAAGATGTTCTCCTGTCTCCCCTGGTCCTTCTCTTCCCTAGACCAGCCATGCTCAGTTCCTGCAACCCTTCTTCATATGTTTTAGTCTCCAGTCCCCCACTCCTCCTGGTTGCTCTTCTCTGCACTCTTTCTAGAGTCTCAATATGTTTTTTATAGTGTGGTGACCAAAACTGGATGCAGTATTCTAGGTGTGGCCTTTCTAAGGCTTCATAGAGTGGTATTAGTATCTCCCTTTATCTTGATTCCATCCCTCTGTTAATGCAGTTTAGGATTGCATTGGCTGTTTTGGCTGCTGCCACACACGGCTGGCTCCTATTTGGCTGGTTGTCCACTAAGACGTCAAGATCCCTCTCACAGTTATTAAACCTGGTTTCACCAAGTCTGTATGTGTCCTTTTGATTTTTCTTGCCCAAGTGTAGGATTTTACTTTTCTCTGCATTGAATTTCATTTTGTATATTCAACCTGAGGATGAACTCACCAAATGGGTTGGCCTCGCAGAAGGCAATAGTCAACCAAAGATATCATTGATCAGTTTTGTATGCTGAGGAATAGGTCCCTTCCAACTCTGTTATTCTGAATATAGTCTGCTTTTGTTAATAGGTTCGTATGGTCTTCTTAAGAGACACCTATTGTCATTTGAGCTCCCATGTTCTTCTCACTGGAGCATCTGTGGATGGATTCCCCCCCCCCCATCTATTATTATTTTTATTTTTGTCCATTGCAATCAATATCTGAGTAAATGGACACGTATGGAGAAAACCACAAATACTGAAATAGTTCAGCTGATGAGTTTCACAGCCTCGTGTGAAAAGTATTGATTTATCTGGACGGGTCGAGCACTGAGCAATATTTTGGATTCACCCAGAAGAAGAGGAAACCGAAACACGCTGAATTTTTGCACCAAGGATCTCTCTGGGCGCTAAATCTCCCCCCCCCCAAAAAAACCCCCAAAAGTATTCCTATGAAGTTTATCAAAGGATAGGAACTCTATGAGAAAAATTGGTATAAAGAGAATTTCTTAGTACATTTCTTCTCTAGGACTTTTTTTTTAAAAAAACCTCAGAACTTACAGCATTTTTTAGACAAGTGAACTCATTTTCAACTGTTCCTTTTGCCAACACGCTGATATTCTTTCTTTATAAATGGAAGATGGATGCGGAGAGAAAGGGAATAATTCAGAAGAATGAACAAAGATGGCATGGCATGAGAAATACAAAAGCCAGGCTCCCAGCTTAATAAATAAATTGGTGCTGAATAATGCTCCCATTATTATAATCCCATTGACACACATATATTTTGTTAATTCTATTTACTTTTCTCCGCATTGAATTTCATTTTGTTAGATAGGGTTCAAGTCTCTCAAGATCCATCTGGATTGTTGAGCCTAACTGCTAAGATTTTGATCACGTGACCCTGGGAAGGCTAAAATGGTCATAAGTGTGAAAAACAGTCATGTCACTTTTTTTCAATGGTCTTGTAACTTCAAACAGTCACTAACTGAACGTAAGTCGAAGGCTACCCCCACAATGGGTTGGCAAGAAAACAGCCAACCTTGGGGAGCATCAGGGACTCCACAATTGACCCTGAGCTACACATATTCTCTTTTATTGGTAGAAGGAAGGCAGAGGTACTTCACAACCATGTTGCGTACTTAACAACGACAAGGATTCACTTAACCTCTGTGGCAAGAGAGGTTGAAAAATGGGGCAAAATTCAAACAAGTGTCTTGTTTAGCAACAGAAATTTGGGCGTCTTGTTTTTCTAAGTTGAGGACTATCTGTAACTACCTATCCATCCATCCATCCATCCATCCATCCATCCATCCATCCATCCATCTATCATCTATCTATCTATCTATCTATCTATCTATCTATCTATCTATCTATCTATCTATCTATCTATCTATCTATCTATCTATCTACCTACCTACCTACCTACCTACCTACCTACCTACCTACCTACCTACCTACCTACCTACCTATCTCCATCCATCCATCCATCCATCCATCCATCATCTTTCTATCTATCCATCCACCATCTATCTAATTGTCTGTCTATCTATCTACCTACCCATCCATTCATCCATCCGTCCATCCATCCTATCTATCTATCCATCCATCCATCCATCTTTCCATCCAGCCTTCTATCCCTATCTCTGCCTGCCTGCCTGCCTGTCCGCCCGCCCAGCCAGCCAGCCAGCCAGCCAGCCAGCCAGCCAGCCAGCCAGCCAGCCAGCCAGCCAGCCAGCCAGCCAGCCAGCCAGCCAGCCAGCTATCTATCCTCATCTCTCGGTGCCTGCCTACCTATCCATCCATCCTATCTATCATCCATCCATCCATCTATCTTTCTATCCATCCATCCATCCATCCATCCATCCTCATCTCTGCCTGCCTGCCTGCCTGCCTGCCTGCCTGCCTGCCTGCCCGCCCTCCCTCCCGCCCGCCCGCCCGCCCGCCCGCCCATCCATCCATCCATCCATCCATCCATCCATCTATCTTTCTATACATCCATCCATCCATCTATCCTCATCTCTGCCTGCCTGCCCACCCGCCCATCTATCCATCCATCTATCTATCTATCCATCCTCATCTCTGCCTGCCTGCCTATCTACCCATCCATCCATCCACCTTATCTATCCATCCATATCTATCTATCTATCTATCTATCTATCTATCTATCTATCTATCTATCTATCTATCTATCTATCTATCTATCCATCCATCCATCCATCCATCCATCCATCCATCCATCCATCCATCCATCCATCCATCCATCCATCCTCATTTCTGCCTGCCTGCCTGCCTGCCTACCTATCTGTCCGTCCATCCATCCATCCATCCATCCATCCATCCATCCATCCATCCATCCATCTAATTTATATGGCCACTCACTCACTATCCTTGTCTCCGGGCACTTACGGGCATTAAACCCGTATTAGGACCAATTATGACTTTCATGGCTCCGTCTCTTCCACCAAGTTCCCATTTTACAGACAGTCTTGAACCTTCCTATAATTCCTCAAGGGGGAAGCATCTTTATTTGGTGGAGAGTGGAGAGAGAGAGAGAGAAAGAAGAAGCTTTTGCGGGTTATGTGCCTGTTGTTTTTAATAGGCACTCAGTCCCTTCCCCCCCCTCACTCCCTTCTGCAGGGGGGGAGGGGGGCTTTGCATGAAAACAAGTCCTTTCTCTCTGAAGAGCTCACCTGTTCCCCCTGCTTGTTCTCCCACCTGGCTGTAATCCTGTAGCTATTGACATCTCCGCGGGAGGCTGTGCCAATGATTACTATGTCAAAAGAGGAATTAGGGCTACAGGTGAGAAATAAGCAGCAGGAGCAGGTGAGCTACGGAGTGGAAGCCGATCTTGTTCCCATTCTGCTCTCCTGTTAATGCAGAGCAATGCGTCTCAGATGTCTGTAGGTGTAAAATTTGCATCTCTTCCCTGGCAAGTATCTTGTTTCAAATGAAGTTTCTGATCTGTATGCTAAACTTCTTTTCTTTGGGAAACTAAGCAACCGTGTGTGGTGCATTCCAATGAGGGATTATATCCAGAGGTTTTAACGCACGCCGATTTTATGCGGGCGCCTTCCAGCACACCTTTTCAGGCGGTTGCGGTGAGCAGAGCTGGTGAGGCACGGAAATCAGCTGGGCTGTGTGGGCGGGGCAGGCCAGCCAGAGGTATATAGCACAGGCTAGCGTTGGGGCAGGTGGGCGGGGCCAGCCAGTGGGCAGAATTACCAGTTCGCTCAAACCGGTCCGAACTGGCAGCAGAGCACCTCTGATGAAATCCTAGAATCCTAGTGCTGGAAGGGACCTTGGAGGTCTTCTGGTCTAACCTCCTTAGGGTGGGATTCAAATTTTTTTACTACCAGTTCTGTGGGGGTGGCTCAGTGGGAGTGGTGTGACTTGGTGGACCGTGGCAGGGGAAGGATACTGCAAAATTTCCATTCCTTCCCCCACCCCACTAACCTGCTTTCCAGCTCTCTTCTCCTGTCAGGGCAACAAAAGAAGACTGAGCCGATCAGCTGGGACTCGGGAGGCAGCCAATCGATGGGGGCAGGGCCAGCCAGAGGTGATGTCAGGATTCCAAATAGCATCCAAAATTAAATCAGAGTCCGAGGCAAAGTATTCCTCAAAGTTCCAATTTATTAAGAGAGCCATGTTGGCACATCTGGGAAAACCCAAATCTGAAAGCTTCCTGGTTTTCCCCACCCAGTTGAAAGTTCAAGATCTTGCCCCCACACCCACAAGCCCATCCCATGGTCCAATCTCCCACTGCCACGCTGGCAACTTCCACCCATCCAGTTCGGGTCAGGTTCAGAGGTGCAGAGACAAAGGATGACCTTGGCTTTCTAGAAAGAATGTTGTTAAGGCTGCCTATCATCCAACTCCATACAATTCCCCCTTCCCATTTTCCCACCATAGAAAATGCATAGTTGAATAATAGAAAGTGTGTCAGGCCAAGGATCCAAAAGAAAAGATGCCTGCAGGCCTGACACCGTTCTCCTATGCAGGGCAACAGAAGAAGACCCAGCCGATCAGGCAAAGAATAGATGGGGCGGGGCCAGCCAGAGGTGGCATTTGCTGGTTCTCCAAAATACTCAAAATTTCCACTGCCGGTTCGCTCTAACTGGTCAGAACTGGCTGAATACTTCTGAATCTCCTGCCCAGGAGTCCTCATACCATCCGGGACAAATATCTGTCCCATTTCCTTGAAAACCTCCAGTGATGAAGCATCCACAACTCTGGGCAGCCAAACTATTCCACTGATTGACCATTCTCAGTGTTAGGAAATTCCTCATGACCCAACTAGGTAACATCATCAGTGCTGGGAGGAAGTAGGGTTTGGGAAGGGGAGGAGGAGGAGAAGGAGAAGGAACAGTGCAACTGTCATATGTACATGCCAGTTTCCAAGCGCCTGAATTTTGATCTTGGGATCATGCCATGCTACAACAATCGTAGATGTGAAAAACATTCAGAAGTCAATTTTTCCAGTGCTGTTGGATCTTGGAACAGTCACTAAATAAACTCTTGTAAGTCAAGGACCGCCTGTACTGTACTCCCTCAGCTCAGCTGTCCTGAGCACAGCTGTTAATTTATTTCCTGAGGTTCAATTTGTTGTTGTTAGTGGTGAAGTTGTGCCCTACTCATCGTGACCCCATAGACGACGTCCCTCCAGGCCTTCCTGTCCTCCACCATCCTCTGGAGTCCATTTAAGCTCACACCGCCTGCTTCAGTGACTCCATCCAGCCACCTCCTTCTCTGCCATCCCATTCTTTCATCTTTTGCCCTCCGTCATTCCCAGCATGAGGCTCTTCTCCAGGGAGTCCTTCCTTCTCATTAGGTGGCCAAAGTCTTTGAGTTTCCTCTTCAGGATCTGGCCTTCTAAAGAGCAGTCAGGGTTGATCTCCTCTAGGACCTAACCGGTTGGACCGCCTTGCAGTCCAAGGGACTCGCAGGAGTCTTCTCCAACCCATTGTAATTCCATGGACCACATTCCTCAAGGCCTTCCCGTACTTTACCATCCTCTGGAGTCCATTGAAGCTCACGCCGACTGCTTCAGTGACTCCATCCAGCCACCTCCTTCTCTGCCGTCCCCTTCTTCTTCTTTTGCCCTCCATCGTTCCCAGCATGAGGCTCTTCTCCAGGGAGTCCTTCTTCCTTCTCATTAGGTGGCCAAAGTATTGGAGTTTCCTCTTCAGGATCTGGCCTTCTAAAGAGCAGTCAGGGTTGATCTCCTCTAGGACTGACCAGTTGGATGGCCTTGCAGTCCAAGAGACTTGCAGGAGTCTTCTCCAGCACCAGAGTTCAAAGGCCTCCATTCTTTGGCACTTAGCCTTCCTTATGGTCCAACTTTCACAGCCATCCATTGCAACTGGGAAAATCACAGCCTTGACTATGCACACTTTTGTTGGCAGGGTGATGTCTCTGCTTTTTAGGATGCTGTCTAGATTTGCCATCACTTTCCTCCCCAGGAGCAAGCCTCTTTTGATTTCTTGGCTGCAGTCCCCATCTGCGGTGATCTTGGAGCCCAGGAAAGTAAAATTGGTCACTGCCTCCATTACTTCCCCATCTATTTGCCAGGAATTAAGGGGAATTGAGATTTCCCCCCAAATTGCAAACCTTGAATTTGGGGGACAAATCCAACAAAATTGACTGGATTTCAGTTCTCCAACATCCCAGAGGCCCCTTTGGAGAGGCTAAACTTCTTGTGAGTCATCCAGAGAAATCCCTTTGTTTAGAAAATATAAAATCCTATTATTTGTCGTTCCCCTTCCTCCACGGAGCTTTGAAATCCCAATTTTGACAGATTATGCCGCTCTCCGCCTTCTGCTTTTATTCCAGGCACTTTGACACCCCCGAGATTAGCGTGCGTTATATCAAATAATGACGTAAGCGCCACCGAAATACATACTTTGACAGGGGCGAAGCCAGATCACCGGCTGGTTTCATTGAAGGCTTCGAAGAATTATCCCTAAGAGGGCATCCTTCGGATTTCGCCTCTTTTTCAAATAGCGCTTTAATGTTTCATTTGGCTTCCTTGGAGATCGATAAAGGTTCCCCTCGCACATATGTGCTAGTCGTTCCCGACTCTAGAGGGCGGTGCTCATCTCTGTTTCAAAGCCAGCGCTGTCTCTGTGGTCATGTGGCCGGCATGACTAAACACTGAAGTTGCACGGAACGCTGTTAGATTTAGATTTAGATTTAGAAGGTTTATTTATATGCTGCCCTTTTCCCTGGGGGGACTCAGGGCGGCTCACAATCCAAAAGGAAAGGGGGGAAAACAGACTTTTTACATATAAGACAATACATAATTAAAAACACAACATTCATACCATTCGGGCGGGTTACAATCTTAGCCCCAGGCCTGACGGGATAGCCAGATTCTGAGGGCTGTGCGGAAGGTCTGGAGGGTGGTGAGGGTACGAATCTCCACGGGGAGATCGTTCCATAGGGTCGGAGCTGCCACCGAGAAGGCTCTCCTCCGCGTGGTGGCCAGTTGGCATTGACCAGCAGATGGAACTCGGAGGAGGCCTAATCGATGAGATCTAATAGGTCGTGTGGAAGTAATTGGCAGTAGGCGGTCTCTCAAGTACCCAGATCCACTACCATGGAGGGCTGTTACCTTCCCATCAAAGGTGGTTCCTATTTTTCTACTTGCATTTTTCTTACATGCTTTCGAACTGCTAGGTTGGCGGAAGCTGGGAGCAGTCACGGGAGCTCACCAGCTCCCGAGCTGCGCTAGGGATTCGAACTGCCGACCTTTCTGATCGACAAACTTCCTTGGAAATCAGCAATTTCATGGCACTTGTGAGATGTCCTACCTAGCAGGAATCGCTTAATCTTCTAAAGTATCGGGGTACAGGACCCGATGGAAATGCATGGATTCTCCCCACCCCCCACCCCAATTCTTCTGCTGTTGAGTTTGCCATTCTTCCACTGGACTTTTTTCCCCTCCAAGATAAGCAGTGAAAATTATGGAGGGAGACCGAATGTGGGAACTCACAAGACCATTCCTTCGTTAGACTGGAAGGACTTTGAGACAGTATGCTTTTCTAGAACACAGAACGATAAAAGAGTTGGAGGTCATCTAGTCCAACCCCCTGCTCGAGCAGGAGACCCTTTACCCATGATGGCGAACCTATGGCACGCATGCCCAAAGTGGCACATGGAGCCATGTCGCCTGGCATGCACGGCGTTGCCGGTTCCTCTTCCAGGTTTCTGCTGTGCATCTGGTGCAACAATCAACTTTCCTTTCTTTTCCCTTCCCTTCTTCACCCATTTGCTTCTTTCCCTTCTTCATCCATTTGCTTCTTTCCCTTCTTCATCCATTTGCTTCTTTCCCTTCTTCATCCATTTGCTTCCTTTTTTCCCCTTTCCCTTTCCTTCTTTTCTTTTCCCTTCTCTTCCCTTCTTCATCCATTTGCTTCCTTTCTTTTCCTTACCTTTCCCTTCCCTTCTTTTCTTTTCCCTTCCCTTCTTTATCCATTTGCTTCCTTTTCTTTTCCTTTTCCTTCTTTTCTTTTTCCTTCCCTTCTTCATCCATTTGCTTCCTTTCCCATCTTTCCTCTCCTTTCCCTTCCCTTCTTCATCCATTTGCTTCCTTTTTCCCCTTCCCTCTCCTTTCCCTTCCCTTCTTCATCCCTTTGCTTCCTTCCTTTTCCTTTGAGTTGAAGTTCCCAGATGGTGAAGAGGCCCCTCTTTCCCACCCCTGCTTTAGACCGATTATCAGGGACACCAGTTGGGTCCATGAAAGCCAGGTTTTCTGCGTGATGCTTCCGTCCATCGGCAGGCGAAGGGGGGGGAATGCAAATCCGAACAGCTGCAAGGGGAAATCTCTGCCAAGGCCCCGTTCTCGGCTAAACGGGGCGCCTTCTCCCTGGTGCAATTAACAAACCCCACTCTGGCAGCTTTTCAGCCGGGGAGATCATCAAGGTAGATTACTTTCCAGCAGATGAACTAAAGACTTGCAGGTGTTCCATCCATCGCGCACCCCCCCCTCCCCCGCGCCCTTCCTTTCCAAAACCTCCCTGCTTTTTAACGAGCCCAATTTTGGCAAAGGAAGCATCCCGGGCATGCATTATGCATGAGAGCCGTTTGCCCGCCACGCTCCCGGCGTCATCCTTGGCCTTTTCCAGGTTGGACGACACCAATTAAGCACTGGGATTCTTATTATTCTTTTTTTTTTTAATTATTCAATAATCTGAACTCTCACGTCCTTTAACATACCGGTATCGATGTCGTAAACAAGTTCTAATGGGCCCTAGAGGATTGTGCGTGTGCGTTTGTGTGTGTGTGTGTTTTTCCTCATCGGTTTCCTGCCCATCAGCGGCAGGGATTGGACTCTGCAGGGTGAAGGGAAGAATTAAACAGAGAGAAAGAGAAAGAGAGAAAGAAAGAGAAGGAAGGAAAGAGAGACAGGAAGAAAGGAAAGGAAGGAAGAAGGAAAAAAGAGGAAGAAAAGAAAGATAAGAGAGAGCAAGCAAGAAAGAGAGAGAGATAAAGAGAAGGGAGGAAAGGAGGGAAAGAAAGGAAAGAGAAACAAAGAAAGAAAGAGAAAGTAAAAAAGGAAGGAAAGGAGGAAGAAAAGAGAAAGAAAGAAAGAAAAAAGAGAAAGAAAGAGAAGGAAGGAAGAAAAAAGGAAAGGAGAAAGGAAAAAGAAAGAAGAGAAAGAAGGAAGGAAGGAAGGAAAGGAGGAAGAAAAGAAAGACAACACACACACACACACACAGAGGCAGGTTGTTTCGGTGGTTTGAAATTCGGTGGTTCGAAATCCTTTCGGGATTTTGAAATTCACTGAACTGAAAACGCAAAGAGAAGTTTCCTCCTCCTCCTCTTCTCCATTCCCCACTCCCTAGCACTGATGATGTTACCTAGCTGGGTAAGAAAAGGTCTTCAAGAAAACAATCAAGCAGAGAACACCAAGGGCCCCACAGTCGTCCCCCTCCTCCTCTTCCTCCTCCTCCTTCTCTTCCTCCACTTCCTCTTCCTCCACAACCCCGTCTCTTGTAGCATTGATGGTGTTACCAAGTTGGGTCATGAAATGTCTGCAAGAAAATAACCAAGTACGGAATACCGAGGACCTCACAGTTCTCCTCCTCCTCCTCCTCCTCCTCCTCCTCCTCCTCCTCCTCCTCCTCCTCCTCCTCCTCCTCCTCCTCCTCCTCCTCCTCCTCCTCCTCCTCCTCCTCCTCCTCCTCCTCCTCCTCCTCCTCCTCCTCTTTGGGGATTGCCCACTTGAAATACAGCAATTACCATCATACATCATTCCTGAACGATAGCCCCCTTATCTTCAGCTCTGAAACTCCACAGCTCACCTCTTTTCCTTTTATTATCTATCTTATTTATCTTAGGGTATTAATATCCCCCATCCCTGTTCTCTTTGGCTGCTTTCTAATGATCAAACTTTTTTTTAAAAAGAAACTAAACGGATATTTCAGAGAAAAATGGGTAATAAAATGAGAGCCCAAACCACACATTCCCCCCCCCTCCCCACTTAAGTTCCACTTTGTACATTATTGGAAGCAAATCCTTTAAAAAAAAAGATTTATTCAGAAAGAAATACACAACTATCTGAGTTGCTTAATAGTACTTTCTTTGAAGGGAATAATAATTGTCATATGTTTTTTTTTTAAAAAGACACCTAATAATTTGCCACAATAAGACCACTTCAATTGAAGAGGAGTAAGGAAAACTGAACAAAGCTTTGAAATAATTTAGAATAGAATAGAATAACAGAGTTGGAAGGGACCTTGGAGGTCTTCTAGTCCAACCCCCTGCCTAGGCAGGAAACTGTACACCACTTGGTTATCCAATATCTTTCTAAAAACTTCCAGTGTTGGGGCATTCACAACTTCTGGAGGCAACTTCTGTTCCTCTGATTCATTGTTCTAACTGTCAGGGAATTTCTCCTCAGTTCTACATTGCTTCTCTCCTTGATTAGTTTCCACCCATTGCTTCTTGTTCTATCCTCAGGTGCCTTGGAGAATAGTTTGACTCCCTCTTCTTTGGGACAACCCCTGAGATATTGGAGGACTGCTATCATGTCTCCCCTGGTCCTTCTTTTTATTAAAACTAGACATCCCCAGTTCCTGCAACTGTTCTTCGTATGTTTTAGCCTCCAGTCCCCTTATCACCTTTGTTGCTCTTCTCTTTAATATGAGGTTGGACAACCATTTGTCTGGAATAGTGTAGCGTTTCCAGCTTTCTTTCAGAAGTTGTAGGTGCTCCAACACTGGTTGCTTTTAAGATTGGACACCCATTGTCAGAAATGGTTTTTGGCTACCATAATCTAAGAAATGAAGTTATTCAGAGCCTCTTTTCAATTCTTCCTCGTCCCCCCCTGGATAGACAGACCCTGGAGTAATTTTTCAGCATCCCTTGGCGCATCCCGTCTGGTCTCTGGGCCTGCCTGTTGTGACGAATGTCACCAAGTTTCTTCCCTGCGTTCATTCATCAGCTTTGCAAAAGGTTGCCCGGTGAATGCGCCCTAAATGAGGGACGTGGTGGCTCAAAGGGACAGGGTGGCTCAGTGGCTAAGATGCTGAGCTTGTCGATCAGAAAGGTCAGCAGTTTGGCGGTTCGAATCCCTAGCACCGCCTAACGGAGTGAGCTCCCGTGACTTGTCCCAGCTTCTGCCAACCGAGCAGTTTGAAAGCACATTAAAAAATGCAAGTAGAAAAATAGGCACCACCTTTGGTGGGAAGGAAACAGCGTTCTGTGCTCCTTCGGCATTTAGTCCTGCCAGCCACATGACCACGGAGACGTCTTCGGACAGCGCTGGCTCTTCGGCTTTGAAACGGAGATGAGCAGCGCCCCCTAGACTCAGGAACGTCTAGCACATATGTGCTAGGGGAAACCTTTACCTTTTTATACACTATATATCCATTGTGTGTTCGTGTATCGTCAACTTTCCAACGGTTAAGTAATACCCCATTCAGTACAAGGTGAAATGTTTTTACCTCAAATTCCCCACTAATGGCCAATCAGACGCTATTTTATAAGGGCCTGAATGGATTCCCTGGCTCCGTATTTCAAAAATTAAACATTTTTCACACATTACCATTTAATGGGCTTTTCTTTCCTCTTTTTTTTTCCCCCCGCCACACTTCCAGTTGATTTTATGTAACCCTGGATGCTCGCAATTCCTGGATACGCTGAAGTGCCTTGTTTACAGCCCCAGATCCTGCAGGCGATGCTTTTATATTTATTGTACCTGTGTAGGCAGAATTAAATTGCAGATCTGATAGCACCTTCCTCTCTTTCGCTTGAAAGCAGTGAGCTGGGCAGGTGCGCTGGCTCTTGATAATCAAACCATTTCATTTCTGTCTCTCTTTTTTTTTTTTTAAATTGCCCTATAAAACCACAGACAGGAACTAGCCAAGGAACCGTAGAGAGGATTTTAACAGAATAACGGAGTTGGAAGGGAGCTTGGAGGCCTTCTAGACTAACCCCCACCCACCCCTGCTCAAGCAGAAAACTCGATACATTGAGTAGTCCGTAGTCCTCGATTTACCATCACAATTGCGAGCCCGAAATTTCTGCGGTTAAGTTGGACCTTTGTTAAGTTTCGGCCCATTGTGCGAGTTTCCTTGCCACGTTTGTTAAGTGAATCGCCGCGGTCGATAAGTTACTTACCTCCCTTGTTAAGTGATTTTTTAGTGATTTTATTAGTATTTATAGGCTGCCCTTTTCCCTGAGGGGACTCAGGGCGGCTTACATAAAATAAGGAAGGGAGGGTACAAGACAATAAACGCAAAACAATACATAAAAGTAAAATAATAAGCAACATTCATTCATCATTCGGGTGGGGACAATTATCTTTGTCCCCAGGCCTGACGGGCTAGCCAGGTCTTAAGGGCTGTGCGGAAGGTCTGGAGGGTGGTGAGGGTACGAATCTCCACGGGGAGATCGTTCCAAAGGGTCGGAGCTACTACTGAAAAGGCTCTCCTCCGTGTGGTTGCCAGTCGGCACTGACTGGCAGATGGAACTCGGAGGAGGCCTAATCTATGCGATCTAATTGGTCGCAAGGAGGTAATTGGCAGGAGGCGGTCTCTCAAGTACGCAGATCCACTACCATGGAGGGCTTTATGAGTGACAAGTAGCACCTTGAAGCGCACCCGGAGATCAACAGGTAGCCAGCGCAGCTCGCGGAGGATAGGTGTTATGTGGGCGAACCGAGGTGCACCCACAATCGCTCGTGCGGCCGCGTTCTGGACTAGCTGAAGTCGCCGGATGCTCTTCAAGTGAATCTTGCTTCCCCGTGGATTTCGATGGTCAGAAGAATCACAGGACAGCAACGGTCGTAAATAGGAAACAGTGGCCAAATGTTCTGAATTTTGATCAGGGGAGGCGGCAAAGGTTTATGAAAGTTATGAGAAACGGTCCTCTAAGTCCCATTTTTTTTTTGAATGCCATGGAAACTTTGAACGGTCACCAAACCAACGGTTGTAAGTCAAGGACTGCCTACACCGTTTCAGACAGGTAGCGGCCCAGTCTCTTCTCCAAAGCCTCCAGTGATGGAGCCCCCATAACTTCTGGAGGCAAACTGTTCCACCGGTTAATTGCCCTCACTGTTAGGAAGTTTCTCCTGAATTCCAAGTTGCTTCTGTCCTTGATTAGTTTCCATCCATTGTTTCTTGTCCTGCCTTCTGGTGCTTTGGAGAATAAATCCCCCCCCACTTCTTTGGGGCAGCCCTTCAATACTGGAATACTGCTCTCATGCCCCCCCCCTAGTCCTTCTTTTCTCTAGATTGGCCATACCCAAATCCTGCAACGTTTCTTCGTATGTTTTAGTCTCCAGGCCTTTAATTGTCTTTGTTGCTCTTCTCTCCATTCCTTATACAATAATACAATGGCAGGGTTGGAAGGGACCTTGGAGGTCTTCTAGTCCAACCCCCTGCCTAGGCAGGAAACCTTATACCGTTCCAGACAAATGGCTATCCAACATCTTCTTAAAGACTTCCAGTGTTGGGGCATTCACAACTTCTGGAGGCAACTTCTGTTCCACTGATTCATTGTTCTAACTGTCAGGAAATTTCTCCTCAGTTCTAAGTTGCTTCTCTCCTTGATTAGTTTCCACCCATTGCTTCTTGTCCTGCCTTCAGGTGCTTTGGAGAATAGCTTGACTCCCACTTCTTTGTGGGAGATATTGGAAGACTGCTATCATGTCTTCCCTAGTCCTTCTTTTCACAAAACTAGCCATACCCAATTCCTGCAAGGGTTCTTTGTATGTTTTAGTCTCCAATCCCCTAATCATCTTTGTTGCTCTTCTCTGCTCTCATTCCAGAATTTCAACATCTTTTTTTACATTGTGGCGACCAAAACTGAATGCAAATATTCCAAGTGTGGCCTTCCCAAGGCCTTATAAAGTGGGATTAACCCTTCACGTGATCTTGATTCTATCCCTCTGTTGATGCAGCCTAGAACTGTGTTGGCTTTTTTGGCAGCTGCTGCACATGGCTGGCTCATATTTAAATGGTTCTCCACTAGGACTCCAAGATCCCTCTCAGAGTTACTACTATTGAGCAAGGTACCACCTATACTGTACCTGTGATGGAGCACCCACAACTTCTGGATGCAACTTCTGTTCCACTGGTTACTTGTTCTGACTGTCAGGAAATTTCTCCTTAGTTCTAAGTTGCTTCTCCCCTTGATTAGTTTCCACCCATTGCTTCTTGTTCTACCCTCAGGTGCTTTGGAGAATAGCTTGACTCCCTCTTCTTTGGGGCAGCCCCTCAACTACTGGAATACTGCTGGAAAACTATTGGAAAACTGTTGGAAAACTATTGGAAAAAATAAAAGATTGGCTGGAGGAGATTACCACACATCAAATTGAACTAAAACCTGAATTATTTCTGTGAGGAATTATAAAAGGAAATTATGAAAAAAATATTAGATACTTAAGTCTACACATAATCACGGCAGCGAGAATTATATTCACACAAAACTGGAAAAATAATTACACACCAACAGAAGTAAATGTAATAAAAAAATTTTTGGGGAATGGATAGGCTCACGAAAGAATTAAAAGAGAAAGAGGAATCTCAATATTACTCCGTACGGGATTTATGGTATAATTGGCTAGAGGAAAGGTGGGGAAAAGCAGGAAAGCAAAAAAGAAAGGAAGAAAGATTAACAAATTAATAAACAACTGCAAAACTGCAAAATGGTTAAAAGACAGAAATACGAGATAGACTGTAGCAAATAAATAGGAAATGGATACAAAATGACTCATATGTAATAAAGGTTGTTATACATAGAATATATAGAATGTTATATATAGAATGAAGACAAAAGATGTATGAAGTAATATAAATGCACATATATATGAAGTTACAGTTCTAAAAGACTTATTTGTACATATAAAAGAATCACAACAGATATGTAAAAGAAACCTAATGTGTTGCAAAGATGTGAAGTTTGCATAAACAAAATAAAGTTTTTAAAAATTTAAAAAAAAACAATATGTCAGCAAATGTTGGAAATACAATGAAAAAACTGGCATGTTTTATCATCTGTGATGGACTTCTTGTGAGCTGAGGTGGTGCAGTGGTTAAATGCAGCACTGCAGGCTATTTCAGCTGACTGCAGTTCAGCAGTTTGGCTGTTCAAATCTCACCGGCTCAGGGTTGACTCAGCCTTCCATCCTTCCGAGGTGGGTGAAATGAGGACCCAGATTGTTGTTGGGGGCGATATGCTGACTCTGTAAATCGCTTAGAGAGGGCTGAAAGCCCTATGAAGCGGTATATAAGCCTAACTATTGCTATTGCTATTGCTTCTGTTAAAGCAAAGGAAAAAAAATTGGCCAAAAATACACTGAAATAGGGAAACATGTAGATTTTAAACCTGAACTGTTTTTATTAGGAATGCTATCAGGGAAAAAATTGATAAGAAAAGTATGTATTTAATATTACATGTCTTAACAGTCGCAAAGGTTATCTTTGCACAATACTGGAAAAAATGAAGAAACCCCGCAAGAGGAAGAGATAATTCAGAAAATACTAGATTGTCCAGAAATGGATAGACTTGCATTGAACACCAGACAGAAAGAAGAGACAGAATATTATCAAACAGGGCACTTATTTTACCAGTGGTGGGGGAAAAAGGGGTGGGAAAAAATCTGTATTGCTAACCAAATTAAACACCTGTTCTGATCAAGGCTTTCCCAGCAGCACGAAGCCGAGTCCTCGTCCCGAGAAACCCTTTTTATTCAATTTATAGTGAATTCCTCTCCAGCAAAGTCTTTCCCCTCCCACAGTCTTTCAAGATAGTTGAAAGCTACCACCCATCCAGTTCCGGTCAGGTGCAGAGGTGCAGAGACAAAGGATGACCTTGGCTTTCTAGAAAGAATGTTGTTATGGCTACATTGCATCTAACTCCGTACAATCCCCTCTCCCATTTTCCCACCATAGAAAAGGCATAGCAGAATAATAGAAAGCGTGGCAGGCCAAAGATCCAAAAGAAAAGAAGATGGCAGGCCTGACACATATTGGAACATATTTGCTATTTTGGAATTGTGGAAGCTGAATGTGGTTTTCTTTTCCTCTTTCTCCACAGATGTCTAGTCAGAGAAGTCATTGTCAGCTGGTGCCGCCTTCAGACCTGGATGGATCCTACCTTGGTGTTGCTAGACGACAAGCTTTGCGTAAGGACCACAACTCAACTCGTAGGAGCCCTAATCTTCAGCCTTCACCTCGACCTGGTAGCAATAGGGGTGTCCTTGAGGCCAGGACCCCCGGATGTCAGATGGAGGCCAGGAACGGTGGCCTTTTGCAAAACGGATTGCCCCACAAATGCAACCCCATGTCCTCTCCAGCCACACAGCCGTTGGGTTCCCATCTTCAGAGGATTCCCGACGGGGAGAAGCGGAGGAGCGGCTGTCCTCTTCCGGGGTGTCCCATCCATCAGAAATTAGGAAACCCGGCTCACGAGCCTTTCCAAGACACTTGCCGTGTCCGAGACCGATACCCAGGGGCCCCGTGCGAATCCTCCTCGGAATATTTTGGGTCACCGCACCTCCGGAGGCCGAAGGCCGGCTACACCTCGAGACCAAAAGAAGCCGATCCCCGCGGCCAGGACTTCTCCGAGGAGAAACGGAAAGAGCTCCTGCTCCAGAAGATTGAGCTGGAAATCGAGAAGGAGCGCCTGCAGAATTTGTTAGCGGAGCAAGAGGCCAAACTTCTTCAGCAGCAGGAGCAGCTGCAGCAATCCAGGCGGGAGTATCACTGGTAAGCGTGGGAAAGGGGGGTGAGAAACTGGTTTTTGCTAGACCAGGGATCTGGAATCTTGGTAACTTAAAGACCCTGGGACTTCAACTCCCAGAATTCCCCAGCCAGCACATCCGTCCATCCAAGAGCTGAGGTGGCGCAGTGGTTAGGGCGCAGTACTGCAGGCCACTTCAGCTGACTGTTATCTGCAGTTCAGCGGCTCTAATCTCACCGGCTCAAGGTTGACTCAGCCTTCCATCCTTCCGAGGTGGGTGAAATGAGGACCCAGACTGTGGGGGCGATATGCTGACTCTGTAAACCGCTTAGAGAGGGCTGAAAGCCCTATGAAGCGGTATATAAGTCTAACTACTATTGCTATTGCTATTGCTATTGCTATTGCTATTGCTATCTATCTATCTATCTATCTATCTATCTATCTATCATCTATCTATCTAATCATATCTATCTATCTATCTATCTATCTATCTATCTATCTATCTATCATCTATCATCTATCATGTATCATCTATCTATCTATCATCTATCATCTATCTATCTATCATCTATCTATTTATCTATCTATCATCTATCTATCTATCTATCTATCTATCATCTATCTATCTATCTATCTATCTATCTATCTATCTATCTATCTATCTATCTATCTATCTATCTATCTACCTACCTACCTACCTACCTACCTACCTACCTACCTACCTACCTACCTATCTATCTATCTATCTATCTATCTATCTTAGATAAGAGCCAAGGTGGCGCAGTGGTTAGGGTGCAGTACTGCAGGCCACTTCAGCCGACTGCTATCTGTAGTTCAGCGGTTCAAATCTCACCGGCTCAAGGTTGACTCAGCCTTCCATCCTTCCGAGGTGGGTGAAATGAGGACCCAGACTGTGGGGTCGATATGCTGACTCTGTAAACCGCTTAGAGAGGGCTGAAAGCCCCATGAAGCGGTATATAAGTCTAACTGCTATTGCTATTGCTAAGTTAAAGATCCTGCCCCAACACCCACCAGTCCATCACGTGGTCCAATCTTCCACTGCCACAAAGACAGATCAGGTGCAAAGAGAAAGGATGACCTTGGCTTTCTAGAAGGAATGTTGTTATGGCTGCATATCACCCAACTACATATAATTCCCCCCGCCCTCTTGTTTTCCCACCGTGGAAAAACGAATAGTAGAAAGTGTGGCAGTCCCGAAGTCCAAAAGAAAAGATGGTCCAGTCTCTTCTTAAAACCCTCCAGTGATGAAAAGCACCCACAACCTCTGGTGGCAAGCAGTTCCACTGGTTAATTGTCCTCGCCGTTAGAAAATGTCTCCTTAGTTCCAAATGACTTCTCTCCTTGATTAGTTTCCCTTCATTGTTTCTTCTCCTTCCCTCTGGTGCTTATCCTGAAGGTCTGCCTCCTTTGAAAGGTGGCCTTTGGTGGAGTTTCCACTCGGAGGAGTCCTTCTGTACTTTCAGAAGATCCTCAGTATCTTTTACCGTATAAAACAGGAGTAATGAAAGGGGGGATAAAAGCGCACGGAGTTCCTTCAAGATTGGAGCCTGCAGAGGGTGAGGAGTTGGCTCTTTTTCTCTTGCAGGTTTAAAAGCCACGCTGGCCATTCGGAAGACGGGCTGATGGGGGAAGCCCTCGTGGGACCAGGCTCCTCGGCTCCGGCTGTGAACGGGATTTGTGACGGGATCAGGTAAGGTCACCTGTTGCTGCCTCGGGTGTGCCAGGATATTCTGTGATGTGCAAGGAGCTTTACTTGGTATGATCCACCACACTTTTCTTCATAACTTCTTCTCTCCTCTCCTCTTCTTTCATCTCTTCTCTTCTCTTTCTTCCTTCACTTCCCTTCTCCTTTCCTTTCCCTTCCCTGGCTTTACCTACCATTCCCCTCTTCTCTTCTCTCCTCACTTTCATATTCTATTCTTATTTCTTATTCTATTCTAATTTCTATTTCTGTTCTATTGTATTCTATTCTTATTTCTTATTCTATTCTAATTTCTATTTCTTATTCTATTCTTATTTCTTATTCTATTCTTATTTCTTATTCTATTCTTATTTCTTATTCTATTCTTATTCTATTCTAATTTCTATTTCTATTCTATTGTATTCTATTCTTATTTCTTATTCTATTCTTATTTCTTATTCTATTCTAATTTCTTATTCTATTCTAATTTCTATTTCTATTCTATTGTATTCTATTCTTATTTCTAATTCTATTCTAATTTCTATTTCTATTCTATTGTATTCTATTCTTATTTCTTATTCTATTCTAATTTCTTATTCTATTCTAATTTCTTATTCTATTCTAATTTCTATTTCTATTCTATTGTATTCTATTCTTATTTCTTATTCTATTCTTTCTTATTCTATTCTAATTTCTTATTCTATTCTAATTTCTATTTCTATTCTATTGTATTCTATTCTTATTTCTTATTCTATTCTTATTTCTTATTCTATTCTTATTTCTTATTCTATTCTTATTTCTTATTCTATTCTAATTTCTATTTCTATTCTATTGTATTCTATTCTTATTTCTTATTCTATTCTAATTTCTATTTCTTATTCTATTCTTATTTCTTATTCTATTCTTATTTCTTATTCTATTCTTATTTCTTATTCTATTCTTATTCTATTCTAATTTCTATTTCTATTCTATTGTATTCTATTCTTATTTCTTATTCTATTCTTATTTCTTATTCTATTCTAATTTCTTATTCTATTCTAATTTCTATTTCTATTCTATTGTATTCTATTCTTATTTCTAATTCTATTCTAATTTCTATTTCTATTCTATTGTATTCTATTCTTATTTCTTATTCTATTCTAATTTCTTATTCTATTCTAATTTCTTATTCTATTCTAATTTCTATTTCTATTCTATTGTATTCTATTCTTATTTCTTATTCTATTCTTTCTTATTCTATTCTAATTTCTTATTCTATTCTAATTTCTATTTCTATTCTATTGTATTCTATTCTTATTTCTTATTCTATTCTTATTTCTTATTCTATTCTTATTTCTTATTCTATTCTTATTTCTTATTCTATTCTAATTTCTATTTCTATTCTATTGTATTCTATTCTTATTTCTTATTCTATTCTTATTTCTTATTCTATTCTTATTTCTTATTCTATTCTTCTTATTCTATTCTAATTTCTATTTCTATTCTATTGTATTCTATTCTTATTTCTAATTCTACGCCATTCTTATTTGCTGTTCTATTTTATTCCTATTTCTTATTCTATTCTATTCTTATTATTGTATGCTATTCTATTCTTATGTCTTATTCTATTCTTATTCCATTCTACTTATAAACAGAAATTTTGGGCTCTATTATGGTTATAAGTCGAGGCCCATCTGTAATAGAAGCAAAGATGCTGTGATCTTACGATTAGCAAAGTAGCAAACTCATTAGCCAAAATGACTAGGTGATTTTTTATTTTATTTTTTTGCTTTTGGGGTTGCAGGTTTTTTTTTTTTTAAGTCTATTCTTTGGTAGTTAAGAAACACAATTATGACATTCTAAGATAAATCAGGATGCCTTTTTCATCTCCTTTGCTAATCATAAGAACTCATCTTTTTAGTCTTTCACATTCTTCCCTAAATGAGCTAGCTCATTTTTTTTCATTTCTTTTATTATTATTATTTTTAAAAAAAGGAAAGGGGAGGGGGGGGAGAAAGAAAGAAGCAGGTGAAAAGTATTTACAATATTAAACTTGCTCACCTGAGACATTACAGGTTGAAAGCAAAGAAAGGCCAGCCTCCCCTGTTTGAAAAACATATTTTTTATAATTAAGTTCTCATTTTGAGTTAATTATCTACCATTAGCTAATCTAATTGCCATTTATTCTCTATTATCTATGGGAAGAATAGCAGAAGAGGGACAGTGCCGGCATCTGCTGAAGTAACGTCCCCACCAAGAGTGAGAATTTTACAGATGGTCCTTCACTTACAACCGTTCATTTAGAGACCGAAGTTCCCACGGCACTGAAAAAAAAAGATTGAATAGAACAGAATAGAATAACAGAATTAAAAGGCACCTTGGAGATCTTCTAGTCCAACCCTCTCCTTACGTAGAAAACCCTACACCCAGGATGGCGAACCTATGGCACACGTGCCACAGGTGCCACACGGAGCCATTTGTCAGGGCACACAAGGTCACTTCCGGTTTGTCCATAGGGGCGTTTTTCGTCCTCCTGAGCCTTCAGGGAAGCCTCCGGAAGGTCCCTGAAGACTCCGGAAAAGTAAAAATGGCCCTACTTCCGGTTTGCTCGTAGGTTCGTTTTTTGCCCTCCAGATCCTTCAGGGAAGCATCCGGAAGGCCCCTGAAGGCTCCGGGGGGGGGGGGGGGTTAAACCGGCCCTACGAGCAAACCGGAAGTCCGTTCCTTAACTTCCAGTTTGCCCATAGGGCCGTTTTTTTGCGGTTCAGAGGCTTCAGCCGCCGGCGGGCCTCCGAGGGTGGCAGGGGATGCTGTTTTCGCCCTCCCCAGGCTCCTATAAAGCCTCTGGAGACAGGGGAGGGTGAAAAAAGGATGCAAAAAATGGGGGGGGGGGGTCGCGCCTCGCATGCGCACTGGGGTCACGCATTGCATTATGGGTGGCACGCCCACACATGACCCCCTCCCCTGTACCTTAGAGGTCCCTTCTGATTGATTCTGATTGATTGATTGAGGTTTGGACACCAAGATCCCACAGAGTCCCTTCCAGCCCTAGGATTCGATCTTCGATGCATTTCCAAGGTGGCGCAGTGGTTAAATGCAGCACTGCAGGCTACTGCTAGATCAGCAGTTCAACGGTTCAAATCTCACCGGCTCAGGGTTGACTCAGCCTTCCATCCTTCCGAGGTGGGTAAAATGAGGACCCGGATTGTTGTTGGGGGCGATATGCTGACTCTGTAAACCGCTTAGAGAGGGCTGAAAGCCCTATGAAGCGGTATATAAGTCTACTGCTATTGCTATTGCTATTCAGTCTCTGAGATGAAGTCTTCTTCAAACTCGAGACTTCCAGGGGTTTTGGACTACAACCTCATTCCCCACTCCATGTCTTTCCCCCATGTCAGCTGGGAAGCATGGGATTTACGCCACCAGCTAATCAGAAGGCCCAGACTCAGGGTTAAGAAGCTGCAGGAGGCATCTCAGCGACTTCTCTTGGCCAAGTCTAACTTGGAGGTTTCTCTGTGGCCTCGGGGTCACCTGAGTGGTGCTCCTGGTTCCTGCAGTCTGCCTTTTTTCCCCCTCTTGAAATCCATTCAGGACTCAGGTGACCCTGATGACTACAGAGAAACCTCCAGGCGGCCTCAGGGACCCTCTTAAAAGGATGCAAATGACCAGCTGTCTGAAAGGAACACATAAATCCTTCCCTTCCCCACCATCCAGTCAGAGTTGAAGAAGCTTCTTGGATGAGAAGCGAAATGCCTTCAAAGATAAAACGAGAAAGCCCAGTTGCCTCTTCAGACAAAAGCACCTTTGGGACGAAGTCTTAACATCTTTTTTTTGTGAACGTGTAAAGTCTTGGGTGCAAAACATGCAAAGCATTTTACATGTTGACATTGTACATGTAAAAACATGCAAGTCCTGCGTTATTATTTTACATGTAAAGCCTGTAAAATGTTTCCCCTCTTGGCTGAATGCCCGGGATTGGTTTATCCTCGCCCAATTACTCGCCGCAGCTTGCCCGTAACGTGAAAGGCACTTCAAGGTACCCTCCGACGCTAAGCCAATCTACCAGTTGTACATCTTGAAAAGCTACTTCAAAGCTCCGATGCAGATGGTGGGCTACGTGCCCCGGAATCTCCCACACCACAGACATTAGTTTGCGAGAGCAGTGTGCTCGGCACCTGCGCATGCTTTCGACATCTGGGGTAGTTGAACTTCTCTCCCCCTCTCTCTTTCTCTCTCTTTCTCTTTCTCTCCCCCTCCCTCCCTCCTCTTTCCCTCTCTATCTCTCCCTCCTCTTTCTCTCTTTGTCTTTCTATCTCTATCTCTCTTTGTCTCTCTCTCCTCTTTCTTTTTCTGTCTGTCTCTCTTCTCTTCCTCTCTCTCTCTCTCTCTCTCTCTCTCTCTCTCTCTCTCTCTCCTTTCTTTTTCTCTTTCTGTCTCTGTCTGTCTGTCACTCTCTGTCTCTCCTTTTTCTTTCTCTGTCTCTATCTCCTTTTTCTTTTTCTCGGTCTGTCTCTCTCTCCCACTCTCTCTGTCCCTCCTCTTCCTCTTTCTGTCTCTGTCTGTCTCTTTCTTTTTCTCTGTCTGTCTCTCTCTCCCCCTCTCCTCTTCCTATTTCTATCTCTGTCTCTCTCTTTGTCTCTGTCTCTCTCCTCTTTCTTTTTCTCTGTCTGTCTGTCTCTCCCCTTCTCTCTCTTCCTCTTTCTGTCTCTGTCTCTCTTTGCCTCTGTCTCTCTCCTTTATCTTTTTCTCCCTGTGTCTCTCTGTCTGTCTCCACTGCCTCTCTCTGTCTCTCCTCTTCCTCTTTCTGTCTCTCTGTCTGTCTCTCTCTTCCTCTCTGTCTCTCTATCTCTCTATCTCTGTCTCTTTCTCTCTCGCTGTCTCTCTTTACTGCTCTCTCGCCTCTTTCTTTCTGTCTGTCTGTCTCTCCTCTTCTTCTCTCTCTCTCCTCTTTCTTTTTGTCTGTCTGTCTGTCTCCCCTCTCTCTGTCTGTCTGTCTGTCTGTCTGTCTCTCTCTCTCTCTCACACACACACACATACACACACACACACACACTCCCGACATCTGGAGTAGTTGAACTTCTCTCTCCCCCCCCCTCCACCCCTCTTCTGTCCTTCTATTTCAGCTGCATTGTTGCATATGCATATCTTGGGCCAGGAAACGTGGGAGTGGGGAGGGGGCTGTTTTGAAGAAGAGCCAAAGAACAGATGATCACCCAGGCAGATGCCAGGCGAGATCATGCAGCAGCTCCTCATTTCTCCTCCGAAGGTCTTGGCTGAGTCGGTAGCCTGGGAAAACTCTGCTTCTCCTAGGAGCTGCCCCTGGGGAGCCTGGCTGTGCCCTGGATCTCCAGGGGTTGAGTATCTTGGGAGCCTGCCCTACACAAGCCCTACTGAGCGGAACAAGCGGAGACCCTTCAGAGGAGTCCTTGGTGCTCTGTGAGCTTGGCTGTTTTCTACTAGAGGTTTCAATGCCAAAGGAAGTCAAGCAGACCCCACTCTCCATTAGCACTGATGAAGTTACCTAGTTGGGTAATGAAACGCCTGCAAGAAAACGATCAAGCTCAGACAGCACCAAAGACCCCACTGTCCTCTTCCTCCTCCTCCTCCTCCTCCTCCTCCTCCTCCTCCTCCTCCTCCTCCTCTGGGGGCATAATTCACTTAATAGCAGCAATAGCAGTAGACTTATATACCGCTTCATAGGGCTTTCAGCCCTCTCTAAGCGGTTTACAGAGAGTCAGCATATTGCCCCCAACAATCTGGGTCCTCATTTTACCCACCTCGGAAGGATGGAAGGCTGAGTCAACCCTGAGCCGGTGAGATTTGAACCGCTGAACTGCTGATCTAGCAGTAGCCTGCAGTGCTGCATTTAACCACTGCGCCACCTTAACAAACCACTGCGCCACCTTAACAAACACTTCCCTTAGCCATAGAAATTTTGGGCTCCATTGCGGTCGTATGCCGAGGACTACCTGTGTACTGGATCTCCTGCCTGAGCAGTGGGTTAGACTAGAAGACCTTCAAGGGCCCTTCCAGCACTGCTATTCTGTCATTTTATATAGGGTCTCCTGCTTGAGCAATGGGTTGGACTAGAAGACCTCCAAGGTCCCTTCCCACTCTGCTATTCTGTTGCTTACGAATGCTTGGCCTTCCCCCAACCTCCTTTCCTTTAAGCATTTTGGACCACAACACCCATCTCTAACACCCCCCTCCCCACAAAAAAAGTCAGGGGGGACCAGGACGCTACCTAGATAAGAGCCGAGGTGGCGCAGTGGTTAAATGCAGCACTGCAGGCTACTTCAGCTGACTGCAGTTCTGCAGTTCGGCTGTTCAAATCTCACCGGCTCAAGGTTGACTCAGCCTTCCATCCTTCCGAGGTGGGTAAAATGAGGACCCGGATTGTTGTTGGGGGCGATATGCTGACTCTGTAAACCGCTTAGAGGGGGCCGAAAGCCCTATGAAGCGGTATATAAGTCTAGCTGCTATTGCTATTGCTATTGCTATAGATCCTTCACCCTCAAGCAGCAAATCTACAATTCGCCTCTCTTTGTTGGTTACTGTGGGCCCTTGGGAACATTTGCGCCGTCGTTATTTCTCTGGCAGCTCTTCTGAGTTGGGGCGTCTTGAGGAGATGCCAGCTTGCTGAAGTGCCCGTCCCCCCCCCTTCCCCTCGCTGATATTTTTAGTTAGTGGGAAATGTCAAACTGAACATTTCACCGCAATTTTCCTTGCCTTACGGAATGCGGATTGTTAGGGTGAGGGAAATGTTGGCTTCTGCAGAATATTTTCTTTACGGCGCCGCTTCTTCTGATCGTCAGGCGAGAGAAAAAGGGCACAGGCTGTTGACAAGGAATTTCTATTTTTATTTTTTTACCCTTGTTAGAATCACCCCACCACCACCCCACCACCCCGCAATTATTGGCAGTCCCTTTGCTCGTTACGCTACTGAATTCACCCAGTTGCCCGTGTCAGCCGCCCGGTGGCTTTCCTTCTCTCCTCGTTCCGTATCGCAAAAGAGACGTTAAAGAATATTAAATTGGATTGTCGTTTTTTTCCAGAGCTACAGCTGCGCTTTCCTGTAGATTTCCCCTTTCTGGTTCTGCCTTGAAAGTGCCGCTGTTTCACTCTTAACAGAAGAACAGAGTTGGAAGGTACCTTGGAGGTCTTCTAGTCCACCCCCTTGCTCAGGAAGGAATTGGAATTGGAATTGGAAAGTTTATTTATAGGCCACCCTTTTCCCTGGGGGGACTCAGGGCGGCTTACAATTCATGGGGAGGGGAATACAAACAGTGAGACATAAAACAATACATAATTAAAAAAAGAACACAACATTCATCATTTGGGAGGGGACGGATTACAATCTAACCCCAGGCCTGACGGGATAGCTAGATCTTAAGGGCTGTGCGGAAGGACTGGAGGGTGGTGAGGGTCCGAATCTCCACGGGGAGATCGTTCCAAAGGGTCGGAGCTACTACCGAGAAGGCTCTCCTCCGCGTAGTCGCCAGTCGACACTGACTGGCAGATGGGATTCGGAGGAGGCCTAATCTGTGTGATCTAATTGGTCGCGAGGAGGTGATTGGCAGGAGGCAGTCTCTCAAGTACCCAGATCCACTACCATGAAGGGCTTTATGGGTGGTAAGTAACACCTTGAAGCGCACCCGGAGATCAACAGGTAGCCAGCGCAGCTCGCGGAGGATAGGTGTTATGTGGGTGAACCGAGGTGCACCCACAATCGCTCGCGCGGCCGCATTCTGGACTAGCTGAAGTCGCCGGATGCTCTTCAAGGGCAGCCCCATGTAGAGCACGTTGCAGTATTCCAGCCTTGAGGTCACAAGGGCCCGAGTGACTGTTGTGAGAGCCTCCCGGTTCAGGTAGGGTCGCAACTGGTGCACCAGGCGAACCTGGGCAAATGCCCCCCTGGTCACAGCCGACAGGTGGTAATCAAAGGTCAGCTGTGGGTCCAGGAGGACTCCCAAGTTGCGAACCCTGTTCTCTGGGAAATCCTTGTACCATTTCAGACAAATGGCTGTCGAATCACTTCTTGAAAACCTCCCGTAATGAAGCACCCACAACATCTGGAGGCAAGCCCTCCTACTGATTAATTAAGAGAATAACAAAAGTTGGAAGGGACCTTGGAGGTCTTCTAGTCCAACCCTTTGCTCAAGCAGGAGAACCTAGACCATTTTGGAGAAATGGCTGTCCAATCTCTTCTTGAAAACCGGAAGTTTTTAAGAAGAGATTGGACAACCATTTGTCTGAAATGGTATATAGGGTTTCCTGCTTGAGCACGGGGTTGGACTAGAAGACCTCCAAGGTCCCTTCCAACTCTGTTATTCTATTTCAGACAAACGGCTTTCCAATGTCTTCTTGAAAACCTCCAGTGTTGGAGCACCTACAGCCTCTTGGAGGCAAGACCTTGCTCTATCAATTAGCAGCATAACAGAGTTGAAAGGGACCCTAGAGGTCTTCTAGTCCAACCCCCTGCTTAAGCAGAAAATCCTATGCAGCTTCAGACAAATGGCTATCCAATCACTGATTAATTGCTGTCAGAGAATTCCTCCTTGGTTCTAGGTTGCTTATCTCCTTGATTAGTTTCCCTCCGTCGCTTCTTGTCCTGCCTTCAGGGGCTTTGGAGAATAGGTTCACCCCTCTTTTCTCGTGGCACCCCTGCAAATATCGGAACAGTGCTATCGAGTCTCCCCTCTTTCCATCAGATTAGACGTAGCCAATTCCCATCATCGTTCTCTGTGGGTTTTCACCTCCAGCCTCTCGGGAAGTGGGGTATGTGTGTGCTCTCAATTCTTTTGCAACCCGACTCCACACACACACACACACACACACACACACACACACACACACACACACACACACACACATTATGCACAGCTGTTCAAGGTTCAGGAGAAGAAGCTGGGGCCAACCGGGGTTGCGTTCATCCAGGGCTTTTGCAAAAGACCACACTCTTTGTGAAACGCTCTCGGCCTCTGGAGGTGCATTTAATAAGGGTCCGAGGCTCCCCGTCAGCCTCTCGGATTGACTCTCACCTGCGGCTGGCTTGTCTTCGCCCGTCTCTTCCTTCCTACCTGCGGAGGTGCTTTTTAAACTGACATTTTGACAGCTTCGGACGGACTTGGTTTGCAAATGGCTTGGGGATATTTTTTTTCCCCCTTCTTCTCCTCCTCCTCCTCCTCTTCTCTCTCCTTGAGCTAACAGAAATCTCTGCTTAACCCACTTGTCAGTCATTCGTCCAACAGGCAGACTTACCTGCCAGCGTGGGATGGCTTCGTGTTGATGCTTGTAGCTTTTGAAGGGGAAGAGTGGGGAATAAAAATAAGAATAATAACAGCAGGCCAGCCACTTACTCGGACAATGAAAAGTCCCTGGACGGATCTAGGGGAAAACGGAAAGGCTGGACTTGCTGGGAGAGAGAAATCGGACTTGTCAATCAGGGCCGTATCTCCGCAACAGATGGAGGCCGTGCCCGTTGTTGCCTAGCAGATGTCTGCATACACGGAGAAGCTCAAGTGCCGCAGCCTCCGATGAAGGACACCTCCGCCCTTCATAGGCTGGCATGGCTCTTCTATTAGCAGAGAAAACGGGCAGAATTACAGGCCTCAGGCGTTTTTTCTTTCTGCCCAGGATTCATTTCTGGCCCTTCGGTTACCAATCGCTCTATAGATAGATAGGGATGGACGGTTTTATGGATGGATTGGATGGATGAGATAGATGGGTAGGTGGATTGGATGGATGGATGGATGGATGGATGGATGGATGGATGGATGGATGGATGGATGGATGATGGATGGATGGATGGATAAGATAGATAGGTGGTATGGATGGATAGAATTATGGATGGATGGATGGATTGGATTGGAATGGATAGATGAGATAGATGGGTGGATTAGATGGATTGAATGGATGGATTGGATGGATAGATGGATGGATAGATGGATGGATAGATGGATGGATAAGATAGATAGGTGGGATGGACGGGTGGGATGGATGGATAGAACTATGGATGGATGGATGGGATAAATGGATGGATAAATGAGAGATGGGTGGGTGGGTGGGTGAATGGATAGATGGATTAGATATAGATAGATGGATTGGATAGATAGATAGATGATGGATGGATGGATGGATGGATTGGATGGATGGATGGATAGATGATGGATGGATGGATGGATAAGATAGATAGGTGGGATGGATGGATAGAATTATGGATGGATGGATGGATGGATGGATGGATTGGATTGGAATGGATAGATGAGATAGATGGGTGGATTAGAGGCATGGATAGATGGATTGAATGGATGGATTAGATGGATGGATAGTGGATAGATGGATGGATGGATGGATGAGATAAATGGATGGATAAATGAGAGATGGGTGGGTGGATGGATAGATGGATTAGATATAAATAGATGGATTGGATAGATAGATGATGGATGGATGGATGGATTGGATTGGATTGGATTGGATTGGATAGATGGATGGATTGGATGGATTGGATGGATGGATAGATGGATAAAGCTCCATCCGCCAGAGGCAGCAGGACCAAGCCAACCTCTGAGGGCGAGGGACCCGGCTGCCCTGCTGCCTCTGGATTCCCTCTGAGAGTCTCTGCTCTCCGGGGCTGTAATTGTGCAGGCTGTGCGAGCGCGCCTATCTTTTCCATGGGGGGTTGCGGATAGGTTCCGGAGTCGCTCCATGCCTTGGAAAACATAGGCGCACATGCACAGCCTGCACAATTACAGGCCGGAGAGCGGAGACTCTCAGAGGGAAGCCAGAGGCAGTGGGGCAGCCGGGACAAGGGAGCGCAACCCGCGCGGCATGTACAAACAGCAAAAGAAGGAACAGGAGAGGAGTTCGGCTGTTTGAAAAGCCCCGCGTGGAACTCCTCTCATGTTCCTTCTTTTGCTGTTTGTACACGGGTGGCGTTGCCTTTGTCTTTCACAGCCGCCTCGTTTCCAATTGGGGGTGGGGATCCCATGGAGGAGGACGGCAAAGATTGATTTCTTCTTAAACATGGACTCACTAGCAGTTGTAATCTCTTAGCAGCGTCTCCTAAATGGACTTCTTCATGTGCCAAATCTTATGTACACTGATCATTGAGAAGCTTGTGGGAATTGTGGGTTTCCTTCATAGGCTGCTTTATATTCACCTCTTTTTAACTAACCATGGTTTAGGGCGGCTCCTACGGTCCTAGCGCAAATAATGTAACAAGCTGTGATCAAGCTCAGCAAAAGCAGGAGACTGTTTCCTTCCATACCGTCCCTTCTTTCGAGCAAACCGAAGAGGAATGGTTTTGGAAAACTGCCAACTAGCCTGGAAGGAGGAGTCAAGTGAGGACTTAGGTTGGAGTCCTTGTGTAGCTGCAAGTGGCATAAGCTTGGAAGCCTTATCTGGTCATTCCCAGATAAGGGGAGATTCTTGTAACCTGTGTGGCAAACAATAAATTTACTGACTTTGGCTCTTGATGAGCAACTGCTTGCGCCATAATTCATGATAGGTTACCGCAGTATTTCTCAACCTTGGCAACTTGACGATGTGCGGACTTCAATTCCCAGAAGTCCACACATCATCGTCAAGTTGCCGGGATGGAGAAATGCTGGTTTAATGCTCTACTTTGACGGGACTAAATAGGACCTTCGGTAGAAGATCCATGGAATTGTAAAGCCCCCCCCTCCCCTTCTTTATTTCTACCCCACCTTTATTATTTTTACAAATAACTCAAGGGGGTGAACATATCTAGCACACCCGCTCCTTACAACAACAGCCCTGTGAGGTGGGCTGGGCTGAGAGAGAAGAAGTGGATCAAAGTCACCCAGCTGGTTTTCATGGCTAAAGCGGGACTATATTTCACCATCTCCCGGTGATTGGCCCAAAGTCGCCCAGCTGGTTTTCTTGCTTACGGTGGAATTAGAACTCACCCTCTCCTGGATCAAAGTCACCCAGCTGAATTTCATGCTTAAGGCAGGACTAGAACTTTCCGTCTCCTGGTGATTGACCCAAAGTCACTCAGTCACCTTTGATGCCTAAGGCAAGATTAGAACTCCCCCTTTCCTACTGATTGGCCCAAAGTCACCCAATCACCTTAGATGCCCAAGGGGGCACTAGAACTCGCAGTCTCCCGCTTTCTAGCCTCGTGCCTTAACCAGCAGTTCCACTTGATTCTTGAACTGAATTGCAGCATCGTTGAGAATTCCAGACCAGAAAATTGTCACGGCACCGTCAATTTTGTTAAAGGTTGTAAAATGGGGTAAAACTCATAGAGGATTGGTGATATAATGTATAACCCCAAGAACATATTATTATAATGATATCCTGTTGTTGATAAATAATCTTAATAAGGGAATAATTAAAAATTGGTATAACAATAGCAGTAGACTTATATACCGCTTCATAGGCCTTTCAGGCCTCTCTAAGCGGTTTACAGAGAGTCAGCATATTGCCCCCAACAATCTGGGTCCTCATTTTACCCATCTCGGAAGGATGGAAGGCTGAGTCAACCCTGAGCCGGTGAGATTTGAACCGCTGACCTGCTGATCTAGCAGTAGCCTGCAGTGCTGCAATTAACCACTGCGCCACCTTGGCTCTTGGTATATATATATGTAGCGACGATTTAGAATATTTTGTTGAAAAATGAAGGAATAAGATTTCTGTTTGAATGTATGATGTACAAGGATAACAATGAATATAAGCATACCTGATAGTAGATTGGTGGAATTATGCATAATTGAAAAATAGTGATATACAAATATAAATGGTTGGTTTTAAAAAAAAATTCTCTCACATGGGGATTATATAAAGGTATACTGTTATCAAATAGACAATCAAGAATGTAAAGGAATTATGTTTTATTGGGAAAAAATAATACTAATCGTAATGGAACATATACTGTACAATGAAAGTGAGGTATTTAGTTATACTAGATGAAAAATCTGTGATGGTAAATGTTATTCAAGAATATGGATGTAAAAACACTTGTAACCAAACGACAGGCTGTATGTGATGATGGGGTGGTTTTTTTTTTTGAGTGTGTGTGTTGTCTGTTAAATAAAAATAAAAATCTATATTAAAAAAAAAAACCTCACTTCACAACTGTCTCACTTCGAGACAGAAATGTCGTAACTCGAGGACTGCCTGTATTCTGATCTAGCTGTTGTCCTCATGCTCCAAAGGTTTATTCTGGTTCTGCCTGGAGATGCCTTTTTGCCCTGTTTAACGACCTACCTTTTCTAATAGGAAGCTCTTGAATGAGAATTAGGTGATTGGGATCACTTGGTAGATGATTAAATTTACACCTTCCCTTTCTTCGTTTTGGAAAACAAACATCCAGAACATAATTAATTCCGGAGACGATCTGACAACAGAAAATAGCTTCATAAAGAGATGTGGGAACACTGGGTTTTATCAGAGACATAAGCCAGGTGTATTTCTGGCTGTATCTTTCTAGCCAACCTCTTCCCATTTTTTTTCTTTTCTTTTCTTTTCTTTTCTTTTCTTTTCTTTTCTTTCTTTCTTTCTTTCTTTCTTTCTTCCCTTCCTCCCTTCCTTCTCTTCCTCTTCCTCTCCTTTTTCTTTGCTTCATCTTTTCTCTTTCTGTCTCTCTCTACTTTGCCTCGGACTCTGATTACTTTTGGATGCTATTTGGAACCCTGACGGTCCAATCAGTCGCAGGGTTCAAGGAAAAGGGAAGCCCCCTATAAATTCAGACCAATGTCAACCACCAACCGGGACCCCTTGTGAGAGCTTATGAGGGGTGATGGAGGGAAGTCTTTTTTTCAGGGTTAACAGGAAGAAACAGAGATGCGATGCACGGTTGCAGGATTTGGGCATGTCTAGTCTACAGAAGAGAAGGACTAGAAGCATAATAGCAGCGTTCCAGTACTTGAGGGCCTGCCACAAAAGAAGAGTGGGTCAACTTATTTTCCAAAACATCAGAAGGCAGGACAAGAAGCAGCGGATGGAAACTAATCAAGGAGAGAAGCAACCTAGAACTGAAGAGAAACTTCCTAACAGTGAGGACAATTAACCGGGGAACAACTTGCCTCCAGAAGTTGTGAATACTCGAACACTAGAAGTTTTTAAAAAGAGACTGGATAGCCACTTGTCTGAAACGGCATGAGGTCTCCTGCACAAGCAGGGGGCTGGACTAGAAGACCTCCAAGGTCCCTTCCAAATCTGTTACTCTGTGAATCAGTGGGATGTCTTAGCTCCAGAGATTGTGGGTGCTCCATCACTGAAGGTCTTTAAGAAGATTCTGGACAGCCACTTGTCTGAAATGGTAGAGAGTCTCCAGCTTGAACAGGGAATTAGATTAGAAGGCTAGAAGACATCATCCAGTGGGCTGCCACAGAGAGGAAGGGCTCAAACTATTCTCCCAAGACACCCGAAGGCCAGAGAAGGAACAATGGATGGAAACTGATCCAAGGAGAGATTCAACCTGGAAATAAGGAGGAATTTCCTGACAGTGAGAGCAATCCACCCATGGAATAGAAGTTGCCTTCAGAAGTTGTAGGAGCTTCATCCCTGGAGGCTTTCAAGAAGAGACTGGACAGCCATTGGTCAGAAATGGTGGAGGGTCTCCTGCTTGAGCAGGGGTGGACTAGATGACCTACAAGGCCCCTTCCAACTGTTCATCTTTCAAAAAGGCTGAGTAATCTCTATTTTTCTTCCTAAAGCATATGAAGAACGGTTACAGGAACTGGGCATGGCTAGTCTAGGGAAGAGAAGGACCAGGGGAGACAGGATAGCAATCTTCTAATATTTGCGGGGCTGCCCCAGAGAGGGAGGGGGTCAAGCTATTCTCCAAAGCCCCTGAAGGCCAGACAAGGAATAACGGATGGAAACTGACCAAGGAGAGATTCAACCTGGAAATAAGGAGAAATTTCCTGACAGGGAGAACAATCCACCCATGGAACAGAAGTTGCCTTCGGAGGTTGTGGGAGCTTCATCCCTGGAGGCTTTCAAGAAGATGCTGGACTGCCATCGGTCAGAAATGGTGTAGGGTCTCCCGCTTGGGAGGGGGGGTTAGACTAGACGACCTCCAAGGTCCCTTCCAACACTGTATAATCTGTGAACCTCCAAGCTGCCTTCCAGCTGATTGGCTAGCCCCATAAAATCCCTTTGGGCATTTTGCCCAATGCTGGATGGACTCACCCCATGTTCCTTCGCCAGCAAGCTAAATCCCACCATCCTTGGCTGGTTTTTAATTTAAACACGAATCTCGCCACCTCCGAGCAGACGTCAGTTTATTTTTATTTATTTTTTAATTTGTTGGGTGGGTGGGGGGGGTGGAGTGACATTTCTCCCCTTCTCCTCAAACAGAGCTAATGAAGCCCATATTAGGGCCCTAAACTTGAGATTGGTAAATAAGACCCCCCATTAAAAAATACTTGGGATGTGAGCCGCGTAGGTCCCAGTAGCCCCTCTTAATGTCCATTAATGGTTTTCCGAGGATCAAAACGCTCATTTTCCTGAGCCATTAAGTCAAACTGTGCGATTATTTAGAAAGTTAATTCATGCATACTCAAAAAAAAAATCAGGCTTAAGTAATGCAAAGGGTGGGAGGTAAAAACTCTGCAGAGAGGGATCCGTCCTTTTTTTTTTTTTTTGTTATTTAACCGTCAGCCGTAATTAACTTGCAAATTTGAAATAATTAGAACAAATTAAAGGTATTTAACTTCCCTCCCTGAAGAAAAATTCAAATTGTGCCAAATGCGGTTTTTAAATTATGCAAGTCTCCGAGGTTTTCTGCGCTGGGTTTTTTTTCTCCCCCCCCTCCTCAACCCCCACTTCCTCTCCCTCCCTCCCTCCCTCCCTCCCTCCCTCCTCCCTATATAATGCATTTATTTTTTTTCTCTCCCAATGACAGGAATACCAATCTGCTTTTTGTCAGAAGGCTTCCCATCAAGTAATTGTTCTTTGTGTCTAATAAATGACAGCTATTCTTCTCGGTTTAAAAAAAAAAAAAGTATTTTAGTCTCTGAAGGCTACATCGGCATTGCCGGTGGCATTTTAATTCAATAAAACAAAAGGTTAACTTTCTTTTTTCCCTTTCTCTCTCTCTCTCTCTTTGTCTCGTCTCTTCTCTTTTCTCTCCCTATCCTTTCTTATCTTTGCCCACCCCGTCCTCCTACCTCCTCATTTTCTTTTAAGGAACAATCTTAGCAGGGGGGGCAGGAGTCCTAAATGACATTTTTTAAACAATTTGCCATTCTCTCTGCAAAGCTTATAAAAGCATCAGAGGAAATCACAACATTTTAGCGCTTCGTTTGGGCAAAATTGATAGATAAAGACTTGAGGGGTAACTAATTCTCTTTTTCTCTGTCCAGAAGGGGCTTTTTTTTTTCAAGAGGCAACTGCACTTTTCTGGTTTTGAAGGCGTTTCGCTTCTCCTCCAAGCAGCTTCTCCAGTTCTGACTGGATGGGGGAGAATGGAAGGATTGATACTCCTTGCAGGCAGCTGGTCATTTGCGTCCTTTGAGAGCCATGCTGGCAAACCTATGGCATACATGCCAGTGGTGGCACGCAGTGCCCTCTTTGTGGGCACACCAGCCATCGCCCCAGTTCAGCTCCACCGCGCATGCACGCGTGCGCCTCCTGCCAGCCAGCTGTTCCTCGGGTCTCTGGCGTGCGTGCACAAGGTGCAGAGCGTGTGTTGAGGGCAGGGTGCGTGCAGGGGCCATGCGTGCATACACGGGGGCAGGGCGGGGGCCACACGGGCATTGCGCATTTGGGGGATTTCAGGCGCATGCATTCACACGCGTGCAGGCTTTGGGCACTCGGTCCAGAAAAGGTTAGCCATCACTGTTTTAGCGGGTCGTTGAGGCCACTTGGAGGTTTGTCTGTGTCCTCAGGGTCACCTGAGTGGTGCAAATGGTTCCTGTAGTCATTTCTAGAATGGATTTCCAGAAAAATTGCAGACTACAGGAACCATTTGCACCACTCAGGTGACCCTGAGGACAAAGATAATCCTCCAAGTGGCCTCAACAACCCTCTAAAAGGATGCAAATGACCAGCTGTTTGCAAGGCGTATGAATCCTTCCATACCCCATCATCCAGTCAGAGCTGAAGAAGCTTCTTGGATGAGAAGTGAAGCCTTCAAAAGAAAAAACCAGTTGCCTTCTGATAAAGCATCTTTGGGACAACCATGACCTGGAGGATGGAGAATCTCCATAGCCTCTTTTTCTCTATTTTTATTTTTATTTTCTGTACAAATAGCTTTCAAACCACCGTTCATTGAGCGACGGTTCAGACATTTCATTGCCGAACTAGGTAACAATCATCAGTGCTAGAAGGGAGGACGATTTGCAGAGTGGAGGGGGCAGGGAAGAGGAGGGAGGATTGTTGGTGACCAATGAAGTTCGTGATTTTATTTCAGCATTTTCGTGACCCAACTAGGTAACATCATGAGGGCTAGAAGGGAGCGGGATTTAAGAAGAGGAGGACTGTGGGGTCCTTGGTGCTCTCTGAGCTGGGTGGTTTTCTTGCAGGGGTTTCATAAACCAACTAGGTAACATCATCAGTGCTAGAAGGGAGTGGGGTTAGTGGAAAGGAGGAGGAAGAGGACTTTGGTGTTCTCTGAGCTTGGTTCTTTTCTTGCAGGCGTTTCATGACCCAACTAGGTAACATCATCAGTGCTATGCTATCTCTATAATCTCTGGACCAAGGATGAGGGTAGCGGCATCTGCAATTTGGATTCTGCCTCCTTGCCATCGTCCTGACCAAAGGGCTTCCCCAAAGCTTCTCTTTGCGGAAGGGTCAGTGAGAGCTGCAGCCATCTTGTGGCAGAGAGGAAAGAATTTGAACCTAATTGCGTCTCTAGATGCCATGTCTGGTTTGACACCCTGTGTTAAAAAGCTGCACAGAAGAGAATATTTAATACAAAGAATGCAATAACAGAGTTGGAAGGGACCTTGGAGGTCTTCTAGTCCAACCCCCTGCCTAGGCAGGAAACCCTACACCACTTGGTTATCCAACATCTTCTTAAAGACTTCCAGTGTTGGGGCATTCACAACTTCTGGAGTCAGGTTGTTCCACTGATCAATTGTTCTAACTGTCAGGAAAATTCTCCTTAGTTCTAAGTTGCTTCTCTCCTTGATTACTTTCCATCCATTGCTTGTTCTACCCTCAGGTGCTTTGGAGAATAGTTTGACTCCGTCTTCTTTGTGGCAGCCCCTGAGATATTGGAACGCTGCTATCATGTCTCCCCTAGTCCTTCTTTTCATTAAACTAGACATACCCAGTTCCTGCAACCGTTCTTTGTATGTTTCAGCCTCCAGTCCCCTAATCCTCTTTGTTGCTCTTCTCTGCACTCTTTCTAGAGTCTCCACATCTTTTCTACATCGTGGCGACCAAAACTGAATGCAATATTCCAAGTGTGGCCTTCCCAAGGCCTTGTAAAGTAGTATTAACATTTCACATGATCTCAATTCTATCCCTCTGTTGATGCAGCCTAGAACTGTGTTGGCTTTTTTGGCAGCTGCTGCACATGGCTGGCTCCTATTTAAATGGTTGTCCACTAGGATTCCAAGATCCCTCTCACAGTTACTACTATTAAGCAAGGTACCACCTATTCTGTACCTGTATATTTCGTTTTTCTTGCCTAAATATAGAACCTTACTCTTTTCACCATTGAATTTCATTTTATTGTAGTGCCCAATATTCAAGTTTGTCAAGATCCTTCTGTATCTTAAGCCTGTCTTCTGGAGTGTTGGCTATTTCTGCCAGCTTAGTGTTGTTAGGTAAGCTCCCCGTTGGGAGAGCGAGTATGTTCAGCGAAGCGTTGTGAGAGTTGTGTTGGAGAACACACAAACCAGCATACAGAGACACTGCAGTTTAAATAGACTTTTACTTTCGTGGAAAGAGAGGTATCAGAGTCCATCAAACAGTCCAAGTCATACACGGCTAAGACAGTCGGTCATCAATGTCTTTCAGTTAAGGGATAATCCAAATAGCATAGTCCATAATCATACAAACAGTTCAGTACTCAAAGTTTGCTAACAGTTGCAAAACTTACAATAGCTCACGGCACTTTCTAACAGCCAGCTTCCAAAACACTCAGATCAGATCAGCCCAGCATCTAATGAAACAGAGAGACTAACAGTCATTCTGGCTCCCTCTTATGGCCGATTAGGGCAAACAGCAACATTGTCATCTGCAAATTTGATGAGTTAGGTTTAGGTTTAGGTTTATTGGACTTATTTGCCCATTTATCCCCAGTTCCCTATTTATCCCCTCATCCAAATCATTGATGAAGATGTTGAAGAGTCCTGGGCCTAAAACAGAGCCTTGGGGGTCCTCCACTGCATGCTTCCCTCCATGAAGATGCAGTTCCATTGAGGACTCCATGTTGAGTGCGGTTGGTCAGCCAGTTAGGAATCCACCTGGTGGTGATGCTGTCTAACCCACATTCTTCTACTTTATCTAGTAGTAGGTTATGGCATGCCTGACAGTATATCTTTGTTATGTAGAATAGACTGGCTCAAGGCCTTTTAATGGCCCATTGACAAAGGTGGGGGGAGCTATTAAAAGTGTGTCTGTTTCCTGCCTAAACACATGTTTCTCTGGCTCCTCGTTGACTAAGGTGGGGCGAATGAGCTTCTGCCTCCCTTTTAGAGGGAAATATTTTGCCCTTTTAATATTTCCTAAAATATTTCATCTTCTAGGAGAGGTGGGTGCTAACTTCCTACAATAGGATACGGAATAAGGAATCAAATCATACTAGGAAACCAAATAAAGCAATATGAATTGTAAAGATACAAGCATATAGTCATAAGTGGGAGGAGATAGACAATAGGAAGGATGAGAATAATAATAATAATACAGTCAGTAAATAATTTGACAGTGTTGTGAGAATTAGTTGTTTAGCAGAGAGATGTCGTGTGGGGGAAAAAACTGTCCTTGTGTCTAGTTGTTCTGGTGTGCAGTGCCCTATAAGGTTGGTATGGAGCATTGCATATTACAAATTTCCTGACAATGAGGACAATTAAATAACGGAAGAATTCGTCTCCTGGAGTTGTGGGTGCTCCATCACTGGAGGATTTTAAGAAGAGACTGGACAGTCATTTGTCTCAAATGGCACAGGGTCTCCTGCTTGAGCAGGGGGTCAGACTAGAAGACCTCCAAGGTCCCTTCCACCTCTATTCTATTCTACTCTATTCTATACTCTGCTCTGCTCTACTCTTCTCTAATATGTAATATTATAATATAATATACCATACCCTACTCCTACCTTCTATATTCTACGTTCTATATTCTACATTCTATCTATTCTGGATGTACCACTTCAGGATAGTTCTTAGCACCACTAGAGCAGAATAGTAGACCAGAAAGGAAATGAAAAGCAGAAGTATAAGAGATGAGCTTCGATTTGATAAAAAGGGATTATGGAGAATTGCAAAAGCTGAAAGACCAATATACACACGGTACATGTAGGATTCTGTGTTCTGATTTGATAGTTACACAGGTTGAAGGCAAACACCTTAAAAAAAATGGACACCTCTAATCCACTCTTCCTTCTTCCTTTTTTCTTTCTCTTCCAGTTCCCCCAAGATGGACTGCGAAGGTTGCCTTTTGAGGACACCCTCCAGGAGAAGCTTCCGAACACCAGAAAGAAATGAAAGAGTCAATTCGGGAGTGAAGAGCATGGGCTTCAGTAGCGACGCAGACGGCCCCACTCTATGGAACAGCACGAAGAAGGAGCCCGCCAGGTCCAACCGAGGTGAGACATGTTTTACTTTTACATATTATTTGTCAGATAGACTGATGTGCCCAAAGGTGCTTTTTCTCAGGAGGCAGCTGGGCTTTCTGGATTTTTTTCTCTCTTTGAAGACGTTTCGCTTCTCATCCAAAAAAGCTTCTTCAGCTCTGACTGGATGGTGGGAACGGAAGGATTTATGTTCCTTGCAGACAGCTGGTCATTTGCATCCTTTTAGAGGGTCCTTGAGGCCACTTGGAGGTTTATCTCTGTCCTCAGGGTCACCTGAGTGGTGCAAATGGTTCCTGTAGTCTGCAATTTTTTTCTCTAGAAACCCATTCCTACTCCCAGACCATTCCAAGGGTCTTCATCTCAAATTGCATAGCTAAAAGTCTGTAGAGATTCTCCCATCAAGACGTTTATTGAGCTCTGACTGGATGGTGAGGAAGGGAAGGATTTATACTCCTTGCAGACAGCTGGTCATTTGCATCCTTTTAGAGGGTCCTTGAGGCCACTTGGAGGTTTATCTCTGTCCTCAGGGCCTCCCGAGTTGTGCAAATAGGTGTGGAGCCTTCTTAGCTGCCGGGTGTTTTTCTCCGCCCTGCATCCCTTCACTGTTGAAGGCAGGTGCAGACTGTTGGGGACGAGTCTGTAATCTGCAATTTTTCTGGGAAATCCATGTTCCCCCACCATTCCAAGGGTCTTCATCCCAAAGTGCATAGCTAAAAGTCTGTGGAGATTCTCGGTCATCCAGGTCAGGAGGCACCTGGACTTTCTTGGTTTTTCTTCGAAGATGTTTCGCTTCTCACCCAAAAAGCTTCTTCAGCTCTGACAGGAAAGTGGGGAAGGGAAGGATTTATATTCCTTGCAGATAGACCTAGTCATTTGCATCCTTTTAGAGAGTCGTTGAGGCCACCTGGAGGTTTATCTCTGTCCTCAGGGTCACCTGAGTGGTGCAAATGGTTCCTGTAGTCTGCCATTTTTCCACTGGAAATCCGTTCTTACTCCCACACCATTCCAAGGGTCTTCGTCCCAAACTGTATAGCTAAACATCTGTAGAGATTTTCAGTCATCCAGGTCACGGTTGCACCAAAAGGTCCTTTTTTTTTAGAAGGCAACTGGACTTTCTGGTTTTTCTTTTGAAGACATTTTGCTTCTCATCCAAGAAGCTTCTTCAGCTCTGACTGGATGGTGGGGTATGGAAGGATTCATACTCCTTGCAAACAGCTGGTCATTTGCATCCTTTTAGAGGGACGTTGAAGCCACTTGGAGGTTTACCTCTGTCCTCAGAGTCACCTGAGTGGTGCAAATGGTTCCTGTAGTCTGCAATTTTTTTCCCTTTGGAAATCCATTCAGTACTCAGGTGATCCCGAGGACACAGATAAACCTCCAAGTGGCCTCAATGACCCTCTAAAAGGATGACGCCACTTGGAGGTTTGTGGTGCAAATGGTTCCCGTAGTCGTTTCCAGAACGGATTTCCAGAAAAATTGCAGAGTACAGAAACCATTTGCACCCCTCAGGTGACTCTGAAGACACAGATGAACATCCGAGTGGCCTCAAGGACCCTCTAAAAGGATGCAAATGACCAGCTGCCTGCAAGGAGTATCAATCCTTCCCTTCCCCACCATCCAGTCAGAACTGAAGAAGCTTCTTGGATGAGAAGCGAAGCGTCTTCAAAAGGAAACAAAACCAAGAAAATCCAGTTGCCTCCTGAAAAAAAAGCACCTTTTGGGACAACATGGAGGACTGAGAATCTCCATAGACTGAAGTGGCTGCACAACCGACCCACGGTGGCTCCAGGCAGTGTGCAGACTTCAAAATTGACATATAAAAACCCCCAAAAGCTCCACCTTGCCCCATGGTGACAGCAAACACAGTTGTGATCATGATGTGGTCCATTCAGTCGTGTCTGACTCGTGGCGATTCTCCGGGCCAGGTCTCTCCAGGTCTGATCTTGTCCTGCTTCTCTGAGTTGTTCTACGCTCTGGCTGGTGTCCGCTTTGATGGTGTCCAGCCACCGTGTCCTTTGGCCACCTGGTTTCCTTTTACCCCTCACTCTTCCAAGCACAACTGCTTTCTCCAGTGAGTTCCTCCACGTGAAGTGGCCAAAGTAAGGAAGGCAAACAGGATGATACAAGATACAGTGGTACCTGAGTAATCGTCACTAATTGGTTCTGGGAGGTAGGATGAGTAGCGGCAATATTGGTATCTATTGTTTTTTAAAATTTTAATTTAGTGCAATGGACAGTTTAAATATGAGACAGACAGACAGACAGACAGATAGATATTTATAGATGATAGATAGATAGATAGATAGATAGATAGATAGATAGATAGATAGATAGATAGATAGATAGATAGATAGATAGATAGATGATAGATAGATGATAGATAGATAGATAGATAGATAGATAGATGATAGATAGATAGATAGATAGATAGATAGATAGATAGATAGATAGATAGATAGATAGATAGGAGATAGAGAAGGTGGATTGATAGAAGATGATGAAGAATGGATGGAAGATGTTGAAGAGGAAGAGAGAGAGGATGGATGGATGGAAGATGATGATGAAGAAGATAGAGAGAAAGAGAGAGAAGATGAATGGATAGATGGGTAGATGGAAGATGATGAAAAAGAAGAAGAAAGAGAAGATGAATGGATGGAAGATGATGATGATGAAGAAGATAGAGAGATGATGGATGGAAGTTGACGAAGAAGAGAGAGAAGATGGATGGGTGGAAGTTGATGAAGAAGAAAGAGAGAGAGAAAGAGAAGATGGATGGATGGAAGATGATGAAGAAGATAGAGAGAAAGAGAGAAGATGAATAGATAGATGGGTGCATGGAAGATGATGAAAAAGAAGAAGAAGAGAGAGAAGATGAATGGATGGAAGATGATGATGATGATGAAGATAGAGAGATGATGGATGGATGCAAGTTGAAGAAGAAGAGAGAGAGAAGATGGATGGATGGAAGATGATGATAAAGAAGAGAGAGAGAGAGAGACGATGGATGGATGAAAGATTATGATAAAGAAAATAGTGAGGGAGAGAGAGAATATCTCAACAAAAAGCACCAATGTGTCTATTTGTTGCGTGCAGGTCATAATTTTTCTGCGTTCTCAAAAGCAAATAGAAAACGGCTCGCCCTTTGTGAGAGCATCAGCCAGCAGGATATGTTTACATATTTTCCTGCATTCCCTGCTGTCTTAAATGCGTTAAACACTTTTATATAGCGATACAACTCTTGCTGGTTTGGCCGTTATTTATAATTCATTACACCGTTCCAACGTTTTCAATTTATTACTTATTTAGTACTTTCTCTGTATGTCTTCGGGCGCTCGCACATGCGTGGATCCCTCGGAGATCCAGCAGGTATGTCTATCAGATCAATAACCTGAACTATTAAAATCACAGCCTTTGTGAGTAATTCATTTATCCCTTTTGCAAACTCCATTTTCCAGTCTGTTTCCCCTTTAATCTCGCTCTGATTGCATTCAATTCAGACCTTGCTTAATTGCAATTTAAATCTTTTGTGGAAGTGGCCTTTTTATTTCACTAAACAAATCCTTACACCCATATTCAATAAGAATAAGCCGTACTGGTCTAGACCAGAAGTCTAATTAGCTAATACAATACAATACAATACAATACAATACAATACAATACAATACAATACAATACAATACAATACAATACAATACAATACAATACAATACAATACAATAATACAATACAATAATACAATACAATACAATACAA
This sequence comes from Thamnophis sirtalis, assembly GCF_051295495.1. Lineage (NCBI taxonomy): Eukaryota > Metazoa > Chordata > Lepidosauria > Squamata > Natricidae > Thamnophis > Thamnophis sirtalis. The sequence continues at coordinate 3,607,531 of NW_028261385.1, forward strand.
TACAATACAATACAATACAATACAATACAATACAATACAATACAATACAATACAATAGCAGAGTTGGAAGGGATCTTGGAGGTCTTCTAGTCCAACCCCCTGCCTAGGTAGGAAACCCTATACCGTTTCAGACAAATGGCCATCCAACATCTTCTTAAAGACTTCCAGTGTTGGGGCATTCACAACTTCTGGAGGCAACTTCTGTTCCACTGATTAATTGTTCTCACTGTCAGGAAATTTCTCCTCAGTTCTAAGTTGCTTCTCTCCTTGATTATATAGCAATATAGCAATAGCAGTAGATTTATATACCGCTTCATAGGCCTTTCAGGCCTCTCTAAGCGGTTTACAGAGAGTCAGCATATTGCCCCCAACAATCTGGGTCCTCATTTTACCCACCTCGGAAGGATGGAAGGCTGAGTCAACCCTGAGCCGGTGAGATTTGAACCGCTGACCTGCTGATCTAGCAGTAGCCTGCAGTGCTGCTTTTAACCACTGCGCCACCTTGGCTAGTTTCCATCTATTCCTTCTTGTCTTGTCCTCAGGTGCTTTGGATAATAGTTTGACTCCCTCTTCTTTGTGGCAACCCCTGAGATATTGGAAGACTGCTATCCTGTCTCCCCTGGTCCAATCTCTTCTTAAAAACTTCCAATGTTGGAGCATTCACAACTTCTCGGAGACAAGTTTGTTCCACTGGTTAATTGTTCTCACTGTCAGAAATTCCTCCTCAGTTCTAAGTTGCTTCTCTCCTTGATTAGTTTCCACGCATTGCTTCTTGTTCTACCCTCAGGTGCCTTGGAGAATAGCTTGACTCCCTCTTCTCTGTGGCAACCCCTGAGATATTGGAAGACTGCTATCCTGTCTCCCCTGGTCCTTCTTTTCATTAAACTAGACATACCCAGTTCCTGCAACCGTTCTTTATATGTTTTAGCCTCCAGTCCCTTAATCCTCTTTGTTGCTCTTCTCTGCAACTTCTTTTTAGAGTCTCCACATCTTTTCTACATCGTGGTGACCAAAACTGAATGCAAATATTCCAAGTGTGGCCTTACCAAGGCCTTATAAAGTGGCATTAACACTTCACGTAATCTCGATTCTATCCCTCTGTTTATGTAGCCTAGAACTCTGTTGGATATTTAGGCAGCTGCTGCACACGGCTGGCTCCTATTTAATTGGATGTCCACTAGGATTCCAAGATCCCTCTCACAGTTACTACGATTGAATGAGAGGGATCTTGTACATTCAGAAGGTGCTTCACAGAACACCCTGGACCATCCTCCAGCATCCATGGCCTTGATTTCCATGTCTGTCTCCAAGAAGGGCACAGCCAATTGTCATTTTATTCAAATTACTTGGTTTAGCTTGCCATCCATCCATCTCTGAGCCATGATGGTGCCGAGGTGAGAAGGCAGTATTGTAGGCTGACTCTGCCCACAGTCTGGAGTTCGATCCAGACCGGCTCAAGATTGATTCAGCCTTGCCTCCTTCCTTCCGAGGTAGGTAAAACGAGGACCCAGATTGTTGGGAGCGAGAAGCTGACTCTGTAAACCGCTTAGAGAGGGCTAGGAAACCCTGTGAAGTGGGATATAAGTCTAAGGGCTATTGCGATGCGTCCCCCAGAGCAATGCAGATTTCCCCAGGAAAAGAAAGCAGTCATTAAAGGAATGGTTGTAAGTCAAGGACTACCACCTAATTAGAAAGAAAAAGAAAAACAAGGAGAAAGAAACACAATTTTCTAGAGGAGAAAGAAATATGATTTTCTAGCCGAAAGAACCCATTCCAAAAGTGCATTTTAATCGTGCAATTTTTCTAATTTCCCCAAATTCCCCCAAATCCTAAACTCGGAGGGGGGGGGGGAACAGCATCTTCTAAGCCACCGATATCTTAATGGCAAATGTTTTTTTTCCCTGCAGCTCCATTTCTAGGAACAAAGCAAAATCCTCGCCTAATCTTTGGGTCACTCAGAAACTGCCTTTCTTTCTTTCTTTCTTTCTTTCTTTCTTTCTTTCTTTCTTTCTTTCTTTCTTTCTTTCTTTCTCTCTCCCTCTCTCTCTCTCTCTCTAAGTGGCTCAGTGGCTAAGACACTGAGCTTTTCTATCAGAAAAGCCGGCAGTTCAGTGGTTCGAATTCTTGGTGTAGGTCTCCTGCGTGAGCAGGGGGTTGGAGTAGATGACCTCCAAGGTCCCTTCCTACTCTGTTACTCTTCCTTTCTTTCCTTCTTTCTTTTTTCTTTTTCTTTTTGGACATTTTCACACTGCACCCTTTCCTTTTTTCTCTCCTCTTAAGCTGCTCAACCGGTTTGCACTGGGTGTCAACGGAAACCAACCAAGAAAAGGAAAAAAAAATGGGTGTGCGACCTGTTGCCGTTTTGGATATGGCCCATATTTTATTTTATTTATTTACTTTTGAAAAAAGAGGCAGGGGGAGAGAGAGATGCTTTTGCTGCAAAGAAACTTTGGAAAGGGGTCGTCAGAGGGCGGGAAGGGGGAGTGAAGGGAAGGTTAATCTCTTGCAAAGCTCCGCTAGGAAAGTCAAGAAAGCCAGCAAAAAGGGCCGGTGTCCCCCCAAAAAATCAATTTCTAATTTGAAACAAAATCATTTTTGACTAACAGGAGTTCAGGATCCATTACCTGGGCCCTCGACTCGGCTGGCATTTCAGCTCTTTTCTGGAGCACGCCATGAATTCTAATTGTCGCCTTAGACCGTGGCTCCACGCAATCAATTCAAGCCGGAGAAAGGAAGCCGGTGCCATCCGTGAAGTTTTCAGGGGCAATTTTCACTTTGGGTTTCTGGTTCTTTTTTCACATCTATCTATCTATCTATCTATCTATCTATCTATCTATCTATCTATCTATCTATCTATCTATCTATCTATCTATCTATCTATCTATCTATCATCTATCTATCATCTATCTATCATCTATCTATCTATCTATCTATCTATCTATCTATCTATCTATCTATCATCTATCTATCATCTATCTATCTATCTATCTATCTATCATCTATCTATCTATCTATCATCTATCTATCTATCTATCTATCTATCTATCTCTATCATCTATCTATCTATCTATCTATCTATCTATCTATCTATATCCATCCATCCATCCATCCATCCATCTATCTCATATCACATCATATATATCATCATCTGTCTCTCTGTGTCTTATCACCTATATATCTCTGTCTATATCTATTATCTCTCTCTCTCTCTCTCTCCTATTTATCTCTCTCTCCATCTATCCTATCTATCCTATCTATCTATCTATCTATCTATCTATCTATCTATCTATCTATCTATCTATCTATCTATCTCTATCATCTATCTATCTATCTATCTATCTATCTATCTATCTATCTATCTATTTATCTACTATCTTTCTTTCTTTTTCTTTCTTTCTTCTTCTCCTGCTGTCCTTCATTCCTTCTCTCCTTCCCCTCCTCCTCCTTTTTTTCTCTCTGCAAACCACACATCTTTGTAGCACTGATGAAGTTACCTAGTTGGGTGGTGAAACGTCTGCAAGAAAACCACCAAGCTCAGAGAGCATCAGGGACTCTTCCTCCTCCCCTTCCTCCTCTCCTTCATATCTTCCCCTCCTCCTCTTCCTTTTTCTCCTTCCACCCCATCCTCCTCCTTCTGCTCGTCCCCCTCTTCCTTCTCCTCCTCCTCCTCCTCTCTCCCCCCCTCCCCACTCTCTCTGTCTATCTCTCTGTCTATCTCTCTGTCTCTCTCTCTCTGTCTCTCTCTCTGTGTGTCTCTGTCTGTCTGTCTGTCTGTCTCTCTCTGTATCTTTCTCTTTCTCTCTCTCTCTCCTGCAAGTACCATGGATGAGGCTTGCTACCCTCCATTGTTTCACGAGTCCTCTCGACATTTCCTTGTGAATTAAAAATCTGAAAAGCAGGCTGACCTCCCTGCCCAGTTCTTCTCTTCCCCTTTTTATTGCCCACTCCCTCTTTCAGAGCCATTTGCTAGGAAAATTATAGGCTGGTGTACGTTGGCTGGCTGTCAAAAGTGTGATTAGGAATAATTAACAGATGGCCCTCCCTGCTTCCGTCCGTCTGGAGGGTTATTGGGGATTCTGGGCCAGATCCAGAAGGCGTTCTGGTGGCCAGAGTTCTGTGGTCCTCCTTTTGTCTCATTCATTTCATGGAAAGTCCAACCCCGCTACATGGAATCAAATGTCCAGCTTCCCTCCTTATCTGTATATACCATATTTTGGGGACTATAAGAGGCACCTTTTTGTCTCCCAAAAGGGGAAGAAAATGTCTGAGTTTCTTATAGACTGAATATTGCCAAAGCTCCACCCACCCACTGGCCATTTTTGGCTTCTGGACACTCCGTTTTCAAGCCTTTCTTTGGCCCATTTTGGCCTGTTTTTGAGGGGATTTTTCAGTCCATTTTGAGGCTTTTTTCAGCCCGTTTGTGAGGCTTTGGGGGTCATTTTTCAGGCTTTTTTCTGCCTGTTTTTTAGGCTTTTTTCAGTCCCCTTTTTAGGCTTTTGGGGGCCATTTTTGAGGTTTTTTTCAACTTTTTTCTGGAAAAATGGCCTGAAAAAAGCATGAAAAATGCCCCCCCAAAACCCTCAAAGACGGGCCGAAAAAGCCTGAAAAACGACCCCAAAAGCCTCAAAAGCGGACTGAAAAAAGTTTCAAAATGGGCTGAAAAAAGTTTCAAAATGGGCTGAAAAAAGTTTCAAAATGGGCTGGAAAAAACCTCAAAAACGGGCCAAAAAGCCTAAAAACTGCCCCCCAAAAGCCTGAAAAATGGGCTGGAAAAAGCCTGAAAAATGGGCTGGAAAAAACCCTCAAAAACATCCCCCAAAAGCTAAAAATTAGGCTGAAAAAGTCTCAAAAACGTCCCCGAAAATCCTCAAAAATGGTAGAAAAAAGGCTGGAAAAGGGCTGAAAAAAGCCCCCTTTCCCCCCCCAAAAGGGCTGAAAATATTCATTCCAATGAGCAAGGAGCCCCTTTTGCTCATACAGGTAGTCCTCAACTTACAACCGTTCCAAGTTACAACAGCCCTGGAACATGTGTGACTTACGACCGTTCTTCACACTTACAACCATCGCAGCGTCCGCGGGGTCAAAATTCAGGTGCCAACTGACTCGTATTTATGACGTTTTCAGTGCTCCGAGGTCCCATAATCCCCTATTTTGGTTGTGGTTGTAAGTCAAGGACCACCTTGTGCAACGTTGTGATGCGTTGATAGGACGATAAAATGTGGTAAATGAAATGAACGGCTGAACGAATAGCGAAGAACCCTGAGTCTCTTCGAGAGTGGGCGGCATACAAATTAAATAAATAAATCAAATGCTAAATCTGAGTAACAGATCAAAACTTGCTCTGTTTGCTAGAGGGGTCTGCCATAGAACAGAACAGAATGAGAAAGAGAAAAAGAATAATGACGATGATGATGGTAATAGTAATAATAGTAGTAGCAGCAGCAGCAGCAGCAATAAGGAGGGCGGGGGCAGTAAATAAGGATCATAATGATACTACAGCCATACTACATGGATGCAGTATGCATAGACTTTAGGGAGTAATGTGAGAATTGGGTGTTGAGTGGAGTGATAGTGGAAGCACGTAGAGATTGTTCTGTGTTCCTTTTTCGAAATTCTCCCGGTTCCTGTGCAAATGCACGTTAGCTTTGGGAATTCCCTTCTCCCTCTTCCAAAACCCCAAATTTCAAGCCAAGGTTTTCAAGAGTTGGCCTGCTGCTCCCAGGGGAATAGCAGCCTGTCACAGGCGGAAACCACAGTCATCTACTCTGGGTAGCAGCAGAGATGCAATTAAGACTATATCTATCTCTAGCTAGCTAGCTAGCTATCATTTAATCATCTGTCTATCTACCTACCTATATACATACATTCATACATACATATTTGAGGGTCGCATGGAGTCTTAATTGCATTCCCACTACTATCCAGAGTAGACGGTGTCACAACTGTGTTTTCAGCCTGCCTGCCTGTCTTGTCTGTCTGTCTGTCTGTGTCTGTCTGTCTGTCTGTCTGTCTATCTATCTATCTATCTATCTATCTATCTATCTATCTATCTATCTATCATTATTTAATCATCTCTCTATATCTGTCTCTCTAACTACTATCATTTAATCATCTATCTGTCTGTCTATCGATCATCTCTCTATCTATCATTTAATCATCTCTCTATATCTGTCTATATATCTATCTCTATCATTTAATATCTATATCTGTCTATCATTTAATATCTATATCTGTCTATCATTATTTAATCATCTCTCTATATCTGTCTATCTATCTAACATCTATCTATCTATCATTTAATATCTATATCTGTCTATCATTTAATCATCTCTATGTCTGTCTATCTATATCTATCTATCTATCTATCTATCTATCTATCTATCTATCTATCTATCTATCTATCTATCTGTCATTTAATATCTATATCTATCATTATTAATCATCTCTCTATATCTGTGTCTGTCTATCTATCTATCATTTAATATCTATATCTGTCTATCATTTAATCATCTCTATGTCTGTCTATCTATATCTATCTATCTATCTATCTATCTATCTATCTATCTATCTATCATTTAATATCTATATCTATCATTATTTAATCATCTCTCTATATCTGTGTCTGTCTATCTATCTATCATTTAATATCTATATCTGTCTATCATTATTTAATCATCTCTATATCTGTCTATCTCTCTATTTATCTATCTATCATCTATCTATCATTTAATATCTATATCTATCATTTAATCATCTCTATGTCTGTCCGTCTATCTATCATTTAATATCTATGTCTATCATTATTTAATCATCTCTCTATATCTATCTATCATCTATCTATCATTTAATATCTATATCTGTCTATCATTTAATCATCTCTATGTCTGTCCGTCTATCTATCTATCATTTAATATCTATATCTGTATCATTATTTAATCATTTCTCTATATCTGTCTATCTATCATCTATCTATCATTTAATATCTATATCTGTCTATCATTTAATCATCTCTATGTCTGTCCGTCTATCTATCTATCATTTAATATCTATATCTATCATTATTTAATCATCTCTCTATATCTGTCTATCTATCTAACATCTATCTATCATTCAATATCTATATCTGTCTATCATTTAATCATCTCTATGTCTGTCCGTCTATCTATCTATCATTTAATATCTATATCTATCATTATTTAATCATCTCTCTATATCTGTCTATCTATCTAACATCTATCTATCATTCAATATCTATATCTGTCTATCATTTAATCATCTCTATGTCTGTCTATCTATATCTATCTATCATTTAATATCTATATCTATCATTATTTAATCATCTCTCTATATCTGTGTCTGTCTATCTATCATTTAATATCTATATCTGTCTATCATTATTTAATCATCTCTATATCTGTCTGTCTGTCTATCTCTCTATTTATCTATATCATCTATCTATCATTTAATATCTATATCTGTCTATCATTATTTAATCATCTCTCTATATCTGTCTATCTATCTAAATATCTAAATATATGAATATACATATTCATATATGCATCCTTTCCCTGTCACTGCTGATTCACCGTATCGAAAGCTCCCCGAAGGAAGAATCGCACGCTGCTGTGGGGGCCAAAGTTAAAAATCAGACAAAGCCAGAAAAGACGGTTGCAAATGTTTCTCCTCTTTCCACAGGGACGTCTAGGAAGGATCCCGCCACGTCTCCTGGAGTGACAGCTGTCAAGAAGGAGCTTGTGACTGCAGCCACCTCCCCAATGCAGCAAGGAGCTTGGCGGTAAGAAGGCTGGTTTAGGCGCTGCCAGCGTCATTTACCTTATTTTGTATCCCACTTATTATTTTTACAAATCTCTCAAGGCGGCGAACATATCCAGCACACCTTCACGTTTTCCCAACAACAACCCTGTGAAGTGGGTGAGAGAGAGAGAGGAGGACTGGTCCTAAGTCATCCAGCTGGCTTTTATGTCTAAGGCGGGACTAGAACTCACTGTCCCTTGGTGATTGGCCCAAAGTCACCCAACTGGCTTTCTTGCTTAAGGCGGGACTAGAACTCACCGTCCCCTGCTGATTGGCCCATAGTCACCTAGCTGGCTTTCTTGCTTAAGGCGGGACTAGAACTTACCGTCTCCTGCTGATTGGCCCATAGTCACCCAACTGGCTTTCTTGCTTAAGGCGGGACTAGAACTCACCGTCTCCTGCTGATTGGCCCATAGTCACCCAACTGGCTTTCTTGCTTAAGGCGTGACTAGAACTTACCGTCTCCTGCTGATTGGCCCAAAGTCACCCAACTGGCTTTCTTGCTTAAGGCGGGACTAGAACTTACCGTCTCCTGCTGATTGGCCCAAAGTCACCCAACTGGCTTTCTTGCTTAAGGCGGGACTAGAACTTACCGTCTCCTGCTGATTGGCCCAAAGTCACCCAACTGGCTTTCTTGCTTAAGGCGGGACTAGAACTTACCGTCTCCTGCTGATTAGTCCATAGTCACCCAACTGGCTTTCTTGCTTAAGGCGGGACTAGAACTTACCGTCTCCTGCTGATTGGCCCATAGTCACCCAACTGGCTTTCTTGCTTAAGGCGGGACTAGAACTCACCTATTGAGGTCTACCAGCGGCTTGCTGAGCTGGCAGCAGAGTCAGACAGTGAGGAGGTTGGGGAGGAAGATGGGCCGGTCCTGGAGTCTGGGGAAGGCTCTGATGAGAGCTCTGTGTCGGAGGCAGAGAGGGGGCCAGGGCCGTCTGACCGTTATCAGTTGCCTTCAGAGTCAGACATCGGTGAGGCAGAGGAACAGCTGGAGCCTGTTCCCAGTGTGCGCATGCGCAGAGCTTCCAGAAGGCAAGAACAATTAAGACAAAAAGGGGAGACTCGGGAGTGAGGCTTGGAGATGATTGGCCCCTCCCATAAGATAGAAAAGAGGAACAAAGGGACATAAGCCTTTGCAGGAAGCAACTTTGTTCATCCTGGTCGGTTCAAACTCTGAGAAGCTCCGTTTGATTCTGTGCTCCGTTTGGCCTTGCAAAACTCATTGGCACTTAGGTCTCTGGCAGCGTTTCAAGGGAGAGAAAGGTGGGTGCTTATCAGCCTTACCCTGAAAGACTGTGACGGACATCTGACGGATTCCACTCACTCTTTCTTTCCACCCTCCCTTTCCTTCGTTTTTCTCTTCTCTCCCTCATTCCACTCCTCCCTCCCTCCTTCCTTCCTTTTTCTCCTCTCATTCCACTCCTTTCTTTCCATCCTCCCTTTGTTTTTTCCTTCTCTCCCTCATTCCACTCCTCCCCCCCCTCCTTCCCTATCCTTCTTTTTTCTCCTCTCATTCCATTCCTTCTTTCCATCCTCCCTCCCTCCCTCTTTCCTTCATTTTTCTCTTCTCCCACTCTTTCCATTCCAACCCCCTCCCTCCCTATCCTTCCTTTTTCTTCTCTCTCTCTCCCTCATTCCACTCCTACCCTCCCTGCCATGCAAAGGATCAGGACCACCCGCTGAGGTCCAGCTGAACAACTTTATTGCTCAGGCCTCGACAGAATAATCGAGTCAGCTAACGGTCAGCGCTCAACGGGCGCCCGTGAAGAGTCCTTGGAATTGGAGAGAGATCGGACTTAGCGCTGTTTGTGGGAGCCGAAGGGTTCCTGGCTAATTACTCTCTTGACTCCATCCCCCCACTTCCCCCCTCCTCCTTCTGACGTGTGGCTTCCTCTGGACTCGAACATCTCCTCTCACTTCCCCCCCCCCAGCGCCTTAAATTGCTTGGGGACGATATTAATTTCATTGGATTTGCAATAAATGAATAATGGAGAATGTACTTGCAGAAATTAATTTTCCAGGTAGCAAATGTGGGCGAAAGGAAATCTGAACGACCCTTAAGGATTGGCATCCCCCCCCCCCATTTGTCCTTTTAGGAGCATTTGGGAGTTGATCCAGGCAGTCCTTGTTTTATGACCTTTATGGTTTTATGGTTTGGTTTTATTTGTATTTGTAGGCCGCCCTTTTCCCTGAGGGGACTCAGGGCGGCTCACAGAAAACCAAGGGAGGGGGGAATACAACATTGAGATTACAACACATAATAAAATAGTGCGCAACATGCATACTACATTCGGGCGGGGTAACAGTCCTTATCCCCAGGCCTGACGGGCGAGCCAGTTCTTCAAGGCTATGCGGAAGGCCTGGACGGTGGAGAGAGTACGAATCTCTACGGGGAGCTCGTTCCAAAGGGTCGGGGCCACTGCTGAGAAGGCCCTCCTCCTTGTGGTTGCCAGCCGACACTGGCTGGCCGATGGAACTTAGGAACCATTCGAAATTCCGTCAGACGTATCTGCAAGTTACTTATGACCGGGTTTGCCCTCCCCCCCCCTCCTCACATGACTGCACCGGTCCTCTGCATTTACATCCTGTTCTGTCAAAACAGCATCCCTAAGGAACCATTAGTTCACTCAG